>NC_025993.2:121424617-121665855 GCF_000442705.2 Elaeis guineensis
GTGAGTTTCTCACATATCTAGGAGAGAATGGGATTCTCTCCTAATAGACTCCTTCAGGAACACCACAGCATAATGGTGTGTCTGAAAGGAGAAATCGAACTCTGTTAGACATGGTCCGATCCATGATGGGTTTTGCTAGCTTGCCGATATCTTTTTGGGGATATGCACTCGAATCGACCTGTTATCTGTTAAATAAGATTCCAAGTAAGTCTGTAATTAAGACTCCATATGAGATATGGATAGGGCGTAAGCCAGTACTTTCACACCTTAGGGTCTGGGGGTGCCCGGCCTATGTCAAACGATTAGTCACAGACAAAATTGAACCTAGGTCTGACAAATGCACATTCATTGGGTACCCCAAAGAGACAAAAAGATATTTTTTCTACCATACTGATGAACAAAAGATGTTCGTCAGTCTTAAAGCAATCTTTTTAGAAAAAGAGTTCCTTGGTGAAGGAACCATTGCCTCAAAGGTTGAACTTGATGAAGTTCAACAGATAGAAGGACCGACATCAATAGCTGAACCTGAGTCGGATTTGATTAGATCAGATCTGGAGCCCAATGTACCTGCACCATTAAGACAATCTGGTAGAGTACCGCGTCAGCCAGACAGATACTACGATTTCTTGGTCCGGGACGGTGATCCCATCGAACTCGATGAGAATGATGAGGATCCGATCACCTATATGAATGCAATGCAGAGACCTGATTTCGAGAAATGGCTTGAAGCCATGAAATTCGAAATGGAGTCCATGAAGGTCAATGATGTATGGACATTGGTTGACCCACCTGAAGGGGTTAAACCCATTGGGTGTAAATGGATCTTCAAAAGGAAAAAGGACGCAGACGGAAAGGTAGAGACCTATAAAGCCCGTCTGGTTGCCAAGGGATATCGTCAACGTTATGGTATTGACTATGACGAGATTTTTTTCCCCTGTGGCAATGCTCA
The DNA here is from genome assembly GCF_000442705.2 of Elaeis guineensis. Lineage (NCBI taxonomy): Eukaryota > Viridiplantae > Streptophyta > Magnoliopsida > Arecales > Arecaceae > Elaeis > Elaeis guineensis. The sequence continues at coordinate 121,425,567 of NC_025993.2, forward strand.
AATCCATTCAGATAATGCTTGCAATAGCTGCCCATCTGGATTATGAGATCTGGCAGATGGATGTAAAGACAGCTTTTCTGAATGGAGAGCTGACCGAAGAGGTATATATGATACAACCTGAAGGGTTTATATCCACAGATGAGTCCAAGGTGTGCAAGCTTCAGAGATCCATTTATGGATTGAAGCAAGCTTCTTAGAGTTGGAATATGTGTTTTGATAAGATGATCAAAATGTATGGCTTCGTTAAGAATGGAGAAGAGCCCTACATCTATAAATGGACAAATGGTCTAGTTGTGGTATTCCTTGTCTTGTACGTGGATGACATTCTCTTAATCGAGAATGACATCTTCGCACTACAGAAAATAAAAGTTTGGTTGTCATCGCAGTTCTTCATGAAGGACTTGGGTGAAGCATCCTACATCCTAGGGATGAAGATCTATAGAGATAGATCTAAAAAGATGCTTGGGTTATCCCAGTCCACGTACATAGATACTGTGCTGAAGAGGTTCAGCATGGAGAATTCTAAGAAGGGCTATCTACCGATAGGCCATGAAATTTCTCTCTAAGAAGGATTGTCCGACAAGTCCTGAAGAGAGAGTGTATGAGTAGAGTCTCATATGTTTCGACCGTGGGATCTATCATGTATGCCATGACATGTACAAGATCAGATGTGGCATACTCACTAGGAGTAGTGAGTAGATACTAATCTGATCCTGGAGAAAATCACTGAAAAGTGGTTAAAGCCATCCTTAAGTATTTGAGAAATACTAAGGACCAATGGTTGGTTTATGGCGAGTCAGATCTGAAACTTGTGGGGTTCACAGACTCCAGCTTTCAATCTGACCATGATGACATCAGAAGCGTGTCGGGTTATATCTTTACTCTGAATGGTGGAGCTATCTGCTGGAAGAGTTTCAAGAAGCATACTGTGGCAGACTCTGTTTGTGAAGTGGAGTACATCACAGCATCGGATGTCGTGAAGAAAGCTATGTGACTGAGAAAATTCATCACTGAGCTCAGAGTAGCACCCTCCCTCGATGGTCCAGTCTTGCTTTACTACGACAGCACTGGTGTCATAGCTCAGGCGAAGGAACCCAAAGCATACCAGCGGACGAAGCACATCTTGCACCGCTTCCACCTGATTCAGGAGATCGTGGATCGAGGTGACGTTGACCTTCAGAAGATCGACGGAAAGAAGAATCTGACCGACCCCTTCACTAAAGCCCTGGTGATAAAGGAGTTCGACAATCACAAGTCGAAGATGGGTATTAGATACTGTGCCGAGTGGCTTTAGGACAAGTGGGAGTTATTGAAAAATGTATCCCAAAAACCAATCATCAAGCTGTTGACGGTTGAGCAACCAAGTATTGTAATTAATTTATTAATAAATAAAATATATTTTTAGTATTTTCATCATAAGCTTTCATCTTCTAATGAACTCCGTTGTTATGATGAAGTCTTTAGGACTATTCAGATTTGATAAAGAGAGAATTTATCGATTAGTCCTTAAAACTGTTCACGATCAAATGATAAGCTGTTAATAAGGACGACAGCTTCTATCGAGCATAGGTCGCTGTAGGTCATATGGATTGGTTGTCCTCTTAACCAAGGAGTGTGGAGACACTGGTATGGCATACAGGTGAGATATAAAGGTACATCGTCATTGAATGTGACCAACTCCAGAGTATTCTACTGTCGAGAATGTCTCTGATGGGATATAGGTATAAGTGTCCCTTAGACCTGAGATCGCCTTAGTGACTTGCAAGCAACTCACTGTGCTTTGATACTGGACTAACTAAATTTTTAATTCAGGAACGGAAGGCTTCTGGGCACAGTCAAGTACTTGTGAAGTCAGAGTGTGATCGAGATGGGATTGACCACTCCAAGAGTTGGAGAAGAATGAGTCGCTGTATTTTAATTTAGCAAAATCTTGGCCAGGGTAATCCATCAGATGGATTTGATATTTTGAAATACAATGTGGACAACCTGATCAGAGTTGATAGTTGAACTCTGAGATGTCCTATGATCATTTTGGTCAAGGGGATGAATTATATGAAAACTATATCTGCATGGATTCTAAGGATGTTGTTCTACACATTCGACCTATCCGATCATCGGGTACCATTGCTAGATGGTCACTTCGATTGGTATAAAAATTTATTTCTGTGCTATCGACTTAGGTTCGGACCTATGAGGTCACACACATTAGAGTTCATGATCTGATCGGATGGTTGATCAACGATTAAGAATCGTTCTAGGGTTAAATGATCCATACGATTGACATTTAATCCAGTGCAAATATTGCAGGAGGATCGATTAGTAATTTGATTGCTAATTGGCTTAATTTGATTAAGCCAATGGGTTGAGATTAAGTATAATTAATATGATTTAATTAGATCTGATTTGGGCTGGATTGGATCAAGTCCAATTGGTTTATTGGATAAGCCAATTGCAAGAAAAAACTAGTCCTAGTTCAATTAGGATTGGGTCAACCTAATTTCTAATTTGATTAAAAAATTAAATCAGATTTAAATCTAATTTAATCTGATTAAATTAGGTTCTTAATTGGGTTAAGACCTATTTTAATTGGGTTGATCTAATTTTAGTTTGATTTGGTTTGAGAAACCAAATTAAAACAAGTCATAAGATAGAATCCTAGTAAGACTAAGATTCCACCTTGCGCCACATAAGCCCCCCCACACCCTCTCTCTTATTCCACGCCAATCTCCTCTTATTTTGTGTGACAAAAGCCCTCTCCCAGGTCTCTCCCACGTCCACAAAAGGTTTTCTTTCTTTTTTCTTACATGGAAGGTGGTTTGGATCAAATCAAAGAAGAATAAGTTTGGATTTCGAATTCTATGAGATAGAGTTTTAAAAATCCAAAACTCTTTCAATTTTGCACCGAATTTATCCAATTTTTTTTTAAAATTTTCATGGATTTTAGGATACATATTGTGCACCCTTTTTTGGTGGTCCATGTATGAAAATAAGAAGGAGGTGCTCAAGAGTTGGGCGCCCCTTATCTTGCCATGTTTGGATAAGCCTTGACTAGGTATTTGACCTATACAAGGACTCTATCATATCTCTCTCTATAAAATGAGTTTCTTCATGAAATTTTGGAGAAGAAAGAGATTTGAGATACCTTTGGGCCATCCAAAAATCAGAGAGAAAGACCTTTGGGTCGTGGAGATATAATAGACACAAGATAGGGTGTTTAGAGAGAGAAACGAGAAGAAGAAGAGGGTCTTCTTCTAGGATTGTTTGTTTTCATCTCTTTCCTTCCTCCATCTTGAGTTTTTTGAGAGTATCTCATATCTGAAACTCCTCCTCCTACTTTTCATCTTTGGAAGAGTCCAAATCAAGAAGAAGGAGGTACCTGATCAACCATCAAAGAAGGATCAGCGTAGTACTAGCATACTGTGCTGATTTCCTGAAGCAGGACTTCTGATCGAGATTCGTGGGCTCGTGTGGACGACTCCTAGAGGCCAGACACATGTGCGGCTTGCAACATCATCCTTAAGCCCAGATCAGCGAGGTTAGAACGTCTAACTTGCAAGGTAATAGATCTGATCTATTGTTTAATCCATACATTAGATGTAGTATAGAAACATGTTGATATGATCAACATGTAGTTCATACTCTATATATTTTAATTTTTGATTTAATGCTATGTAATAATCATGTAATAGGATCTTAGATCTAAGGATTCTCTGATTTTAGAAAATAAATTTTGATTTATTTTAGTCTTCCGCTGCATGATCTTGAAAAAGTTTGAAGATCTAATCTTGAAATCCTAGATCTGCTTCTTTCAGTTAGAAGCACTGATTTGTTATTAATTGATCATTATTATTGAGAATTTGATGCTTATTGGTCTCTTTTATAGGAAATTAGGACATTGAGTGCATATAAGCTAATTTAGGCTTCAATTGGCTCAAACCCAAAGCAAAAATCAGACATCTAAGGGGCTAAGTGCAACCATTCGAAGGGTTAAGTCACGATCAATGGTCAGAAAGCAATCTCCAGGATTTAAGGGCCATTATTCAAGGAGCCATTCATCTAAACTCTAGAAGAGATGATGCCATCTCATTTAAATCTCCTTATGTGCCACCCAATCCCTATCTAGTAGGGAATTATTCACATGAAGAAAGGGAAGGAGAGAAGGACACGCCTCAAATCTTCACGCCATCTCCTCATGCCAACTCACAATCCTCCTCTCCTCAAAAAGTCTATGCCCAAACTTCTTTCTATAAAACACTAATTAGAGTCCCTCCTCCCAAAGACTTTCCTCATGCACCAATCTCTCCCCATGCTATTCTTCCACACTAAAACTTCCCCTTAGGTGCCACATCTCACGCTCCCCTCCTTCCTAATATAACTCCCCACCAACTAGCTTTCCCCCATGCCACAAACTCTTCTAAATCCAAGATCTCTCGCCCTCCCTCATATTAAAAACCTAACAAACTTCCCCTCTCTTTCCTTTATTTGGAATGCATGCCACCCTTCTTTCTCTCTTTATTTCCAATGCCATATCCTTCTTTCTTGCATGCTAGTTCCTCTCCCCTATTTTTCCTCCACGCTAAATTGGAGCACCCCATATCCTTTATTTCTTACACCCATAACAAACTCAACGCCCTCTCCTATCTTTTATTTTAGCACCACTTAAGATCTCAACGCTCCATCTCATTTCAAGCCTAACCTCTTTCACACCAACATCCCATACCCTTGGTCCTCAAGATTAAATCTCCACCCTTCATGCTAAAGAACCCTCATATAGTCACTTAAGAAATCCTAGCCACCCATCTCTAATTTTTAGTCCCACAATGCCAAACCACTTAATCTTCATATCTCCTAGCAACTATAAAAAATCTCAGGGCTTCCACCTAGAGAAAAATCTAGCCCTAAGCCTCAACTTCTACCCTCTCTTCTTTCTTCTTCTCTCTTCCATGCTTTCTTTCTTTCTTATTCTTCCTCCACAAAAAATTCTATCTTCTTCCTCCTTTCTTCTTGCAAGTGAGAAGCAAGAAGATGGCAATGGCAGACGGCACCTCTTCCACGCGTGGCTAGTTTCTCAAGTCTTTGGAGAGTAGATTGATTCTTTTAATTTCAATCTCTTGTACTTGTCTTTCATGCAATTAGATGAATCTTGTAAGCCTTTGAATTTTAATGAATAAATTTTAGTTTGCTTTAAAGATATTATGCTTAATGTTATAAGTTGTCAATTTTTAAATAGTTTATGTATTCGTTGGGATGGATCATGATCGAAAGATACGATTCGTACTCAAATAAAATAAGCTATTTTAAGGATCAACCTATATATTTATTTGTTTGATTTAAGATTTTTTTTATGATTCAAGTTTGAATAGCTTAACTTTAGTGAGATGGACCGTGATCGAAAGATACAATCTACACTCAGATCAGATAGGTTATGCTCGAATCTGAACATAAAAAATTTTAATCACTTGATCTAATTATTTTAAAAAAATATATATTTAGATTGAAATAAAAAATAAAATCAAAACACTAAGACCTTTTCTTATCTGATATCTTGTTAAATTATTATTTTCTTGCAACTAGTTAACTTTCTGATCTTTTTAGTTCTTTCTTTTTGCATTAATCATTAGATTCAATCAATCCTAATTTGCTATAATTACTAAAATTTATTTTTTTTAAATTTACTTAACATAAAAACTATTTTTATTAAGAATTTTTTGTGTGTATACTCTCCTAAATATTCAAATTTGGGTGAATATCTTTTCAAAATTGATATTTATATGTATATCCTTATAAAAAACTTATTTTGTATGTATATCCTTCTTTTTTTTATTTTTTTATATATATACCCACATCATTTAATACCATTAAAAAATTAATAGTTTAAAATTTAAATAACTAAAATATCCTTATGGGTAGATATGCAAAAAAAAATTATAAAGATATATATATATATAGTAATTTTATAAAGATATTCATATAAATTTGAATATTTAGAAAGATATACATGTAAAAAATTTTAATTTAATTTTTATATATTTTATTTAGATGGATTCAAACCATCTTACTCTATAATGTAGTAATATATTACATAATATAACAACACGATGATGATATTATATAATATTTTATATATTAAAATTTAATATTATATTTTATTTTTATATAAGGTGGGATAATTATGTCCATCTTATAACAACATGATATACCTTATATACTTCATAAAGATATTTTTGATAAAAATTTATGAAATAAAATATAATAAGATATAAATTCTTATAGTTACATAATATCTAAATCCATAACTATATCTATTCGATGCAAATATATAAGCTATTCATCTAATATCAGATTTAGATACTTTTCTTAAAAGCATATTATTATATATTAGAAGAAATATAGATGGTTATGATCTATTTAATTTTTAGATAAAATAATTTTGCTATATCATTTAATAAAAAGATTATTTTATCTATATAAATTAATAAATTAAGTAAATTTATTATTTTAGTTGTATATATTAATTTTTTCTATTAAAATAAGAAAAGAATTAACAAATCAAGAAAGGTATATTTATGTTAAGGGTCTATTGCATGTATATCCTTTCAAATATTTAAATTTACATGATGCCCTCATAAAATTATTATTTGCATATATATATATATATCCTTATAAATTTTTTTTACATATCTATCCATAAAAATTTTTTAGTTATTTTAATTTTAAATCATTAATTTTGAATGATATTAGATGATATGGGTACATATATAAAATAAAATATTTTTTGAGGATATACATATAGATATCAATTTTAAAAAGATATTTAGGCAAATTTGAATGTTTGAGAAGGTATACATGTAAAAAATCTTGAGATAGGTTATGCTCGAACTTGAACATAAGAAATTTTAGTCATCTAATTTAATTATTTTAAAATATATATATTTAAATTAAAGTAAAAGATGAAATCAAAATCTTGAGATCTTTTTCTTATCTGATAACTTTTTAAATTATTATTTTCTTGCAACTAGTTAACTTCTTGATCATTTTACTTCTCTCCTTTTGAGTTAATCATTACATTCAATCAATCCTAATTTACTATAATTGTTGAAATTTATTTTTTTTAATTTACTTAACATAAAAACTATTTTTATTAAATTGAAGTAACTTAGCCTATAATCCCTGTAGATTCGACCCGAGTCCTGCTATCTAGCTGATTTGGAATTACTATTTATTGCACACGGATGATAATACATCAAATTTTTGATGCCGTTGCTGGAGATTATAGCACGGTTGCTTCAATTTTCTTGAAAAAAAGAGAAAAATCAAAAAAAAATTTTATTTACTACTTTATTGCATAGTTACCTTACATGCTTTACTGTTTTATGGTTTCACTGCTTTGTATTCTTAGTTGATTAATTTCTTTTTTTTGTACTCTTTAAATTTTTGCCTTTTATATCTAGTTGACTTTTAGTTTTTGATTCCAATTCAAACTTTTTTTCCTTAAATATAAATTCACAAAAAGAAAGGACACTAACATATCATAATACTTAACTAATATAGAGTAACAAATTAAAATTTAAAAACTTTTCACTTGTGCTTAGACATCTTGCTTTGTTTGTATTGCATATTTATAAAATACTTTAAGGGTACAACCCATTAACTAAGATAAAGTGGAGATTTGATCACCCTTTCTTAACCCGCAAATCACTTTCTTGCATCTGTATAACCTAATCCTTAAATAAAATCAATTAAACATCAACCCTAAGGACTTCCAAGCTCATTAGGATAAGAGAACCCAAGAGTTGGACCGGATTCAAGTTGGTTAGCATGTCAGTGTCTAAAAAAGTGATTTAGAAACTATATTTCAAAAAAAATGATTCTTTAATTATGTCTGTTACGAAAGTACGGAGAGCTTCCCACCGATCTTATAGTTATCTGACCAATTCGATTAGCCAATTTCAAATTTGGAGAGCTCAAACGCAACTTTAGCAGTTAAGAGCTGTCTAGATTTAGACTAACTCTAATTAGGTTTGTGTGTGTAACTTATTTATTTGCTAAAATTTAAATCAAATTAAAAAACTCTTCTCTTTTATCTTTAGATTTAGAACTCCTTGGGACTCATCTTTAGAATCCTCTTCTCCCTTTTCTCTCTCCTTAAAAAAATAATTTGCAAAATTGTAACTTAGAAAAGAGAATTTAGTTGACTTGCAAGAATTGAATCAAACTCCATTTCAAGTCAAGGAATTATCGAGTCCATCATGGGTGAACCCAACCATAAATCCAAATTCCTTAAAGGCCTATGCTACCCTGTGGGTTCAGCCCAACCATTCTGTACAAGACTTCTCAAAATTATGGTTGGTAATTTTGAAATTAAATCTTAAATAATTAATATGCTCTCCAAATTCAACGAAATTGAGGAAGCATACATTTTCATTAGAAAATTTGAGGAGGTTTGTGAAACCATGAGAATACACCAAATGTCAGAAGATACCATAAAACTTAGGCTGATCAACTTTACACTTTAGAACAACATAAAGAAATGGCTATACAGCCTTCCCAACCAATCACGACATGGAAAGGCTTCGTAATGATGTTCTTAAGAAATTTTTTTTTTCCCATCACAAGACAGCCAAGTTTAAAAATGAGATTAACGAGTTCTACCAGCTAGGGGGAGAGTCTTTCTGAAAATACCTAGACTGATATAAGAACCTCTTAAGTCAATGTCCATATCACAGTATAGAGATTTGGAAGTTGTGCTAAATCATCTATGAAGGACTAGACCCAAGTTCAAGAACAATGTTGGAATCAATGTGTCAGGGCTAATTCATGCATAAGGAACCCAATGAGGCCTAATAATTTCTGAAAGATCTAATAGAAAAGAGCTTGCAATGGGAATCAACTAGAAAAATTGAAAAATCCACACCAGCAAGAGGTGGAATATATCAAGTCCAAACATCCCTAGCTACAGAGGCTAGAATTGCGACCTTAACCCATAGGATTGAAGCTCTAGAACTTCAAGGACACCCCCAAGCAAACCTAATATCCGTATCGATATGCAATGGATGTGGTGCACCGAACCACATCTTGGAAGAATGTCCTTCACTAGGAAACCCGATCGAAAATGGGCTTGCACAAGTAAATGCAGCCTATCAAAAGCCTATAGATGATCCTTACGCACCAATATATAATCCGAGATGGAAGAACCATCCAAATTTTTCATAATTACAAGGTTTCAATTCAAGTAGTCATATCCCGAACTAGTCCTATCTAAGGACCAACCAAGCACCAACTAATCCACCAAGATTTGGCCAAGAGAAAAGGTTGAACACTTTAGAAAAGGGGTTAGAGCTCTTGCTCAAATCAACCTCTGAAACCACGAGTACACTAAACAATTTCATATAGACCATGGACCAACTATTAAATGTAAATACTTAGATAATTGTCCATCTAGAAATGCAGCTAGATCAGTTAGCTACTGCAGTTAATGAAAGAGAAAAGGGTCAACTACCAAGTCAATCCGAGACTAACCCCAAGAATCAGAATAATCAACTACCCCAACAAGGATCTCAAATCAACCAATTGAATGCCATTCACACACTAAGATCTAAAAAATAAATAGATAACTATGTGGCCACACCTAAAACGGAAGTAGAACTAGAAGATCCACTATCTGAATCACTATCTAACCAGGGTCAACCTAAAAACCCAAGGCATCAGAACCTGATGCAACACCAAACTCGCGAGCAGAGCCCTTACTAGGAGTTGATGGATCAACTACTAAGATTGGAGCATCTTTCCCTAACAGACTTAGGCCCAACCAGAACTGAGCCCAATTAGATATAATCTTAGAAGTCATCAAGCAAGTTAAGGTGAATATTCCCTTACTAGACATGATCCAACAGGTCCTTACTTATGCTAAATTCCTTAAGGATCTATGTACCAAGAAAAAGACCATCAATATACCTAAGAGAGCCATTCTATCAGCTAGTAAGAGTTCATACTTGTCGAACCACGTACCAGTGAAGTACAAGGACCCAAGATCTCCCACTATCTCATGTATTGTGGGAGAAACCTTAATCGATAAGGCTCTATTGGACTTAGGGTTGAGTGTTAACATACTGCCATATTCCATAAATAAGTAATTAGGATTGGGGGAACTCAAGCCAATGGGGATGACCTTACAACTGGCAGACCGGTCCTTAAAAGTTTCAAGGGGAGTAATTGAGGATGTGCTAATCAAAATCAATGACTTTATCTATCTGATGGATTTTGTGATTTTAGAAACTGAACCTGTATCAAATTCGAAGGGTCACATCCCAGTCATTCTAGGCGGACCATTTCTAGCCACAGCTAATACTCAAATCAACTGCTGAAATAGATAAATGAAACTCTCCTTTGGCAACATGTTAATAGATTTGAACATCTTTCACCTGACTGAAACGAATGATCTAAACTGGATTCAAGATAATGTGTATGGACCCATTGACCTTAGCGATGAAGAGTTCGACTTTGAACTCTTGTTGAATCAAGAATTTGAAGAGGTCAATGAAGTTGCTACAATCAGCAAGCATAGGATGGAATCAAATGGAAGCCCTTGGTGGAACCACTAGAGTTAATGGTCGAACCACTACCCAAAATCATCAGTGGAGAAAGCATTCAAGTTAGAGCTAAAATCACTCCCCAAGCACCTCAAATACGCCTACCTAGGTCCATCAAAAATCCTGCCAGTAATTATTTCAGCAGACCTAGACCCCCATGCAAGAGGGAGAATTGTTGACCGTTCTTAGAGAAAATCAAGAAGCATTAGGTTGGACCATGGCTGACATCAAAAACATTAGTCCTTCAATCGTTCAACATCAAATTTACCTAGGGTAGGATTTCAAGCCAACTAGAGACCCCCAAAGAAAGCCAAATCCAGCTATGAAGGAGGTAGTAAAAAAAGAAATCCTCAGGCTATTAGATAATGGAATTATCTAACCCATCTTGGATAGCTCATGAGTTAGCCCAATCCAAGTGGTCTCTAAAAAGTTTGGGATCATGATGGTCCAAAATGAAATAAATAAATTGGTACCAATCAGAGTTCAAACTGGATGAAGAGTCTGCATTGATTACAAAAAACTGAATGCAGCCACAAAAGAGGATCACTTTTCTAGCCATTCATTAATCAAATGTTAGAGAGGTTAGCCGAACATGAGTTTTATTGCTTTTGAGATGGATAATCCGGCTCCAACTAAATTTTCATAGCACCAGAGGATCAAGAGAAGACCACATTTACATGTCCATTTGGAACCTTTGCCTACAGATGCAAATCCTTTAGTTTGTGTAATACTCCATCTACTTTTCAAAGATGTATGATCAGCATCTTTTCGGTCATGATCGAGTAGTTCCTTAAAATTTTATGGATGATTTTTCCATTTTGGCTCTATTTTTTTTGAATGCTTACATTATTTAAGACTAATCTTAGAAAGGTGTAAAGAAAAGCACTTGATGCTTAATTAGAAAAAATACCAATTTATGGTCAAAGAAGACACAGTACTTGACCATGGGATCTCAAAGAAAGGCATTGAAGTAGACAAAGTCAAGAGAGATCTAATTGTAAATCTTCCACTATCTAAATCAATCAAGAAAATTCATTCATTTTTTGGACATGCTAGTTTCTATAAGAGATTCATCAAGAATTGTAGCAAGATAACCCATCCGTTGATAAATCTCTTAGCGAAGGAAATCAAGTTCGAGTTTACTCCTGAATGTCTTGAGTCCTTCGAGCATCTAAAAAAGAAACTGACTTCAGTCCTAATTATGACTTCAGTCCATTCCAACAAGGTCGTTCTAAGACAGAAAATCAATAAGCTGTCATGAGTTATCTATTATACCAATAGGATCTTCAATAACGCACATCTTAACTATTCAACGATTGAAAAGAAATTCTTGGCCATCGTCTTTGCTCTTGAAAAGTTTAGATCCTATTTAGTTGGGTCGCATACCATTATGTACACCGATCACTCAACCATTAAACACCTCTTAGCAAAGAAGGATGCCAAGGTGCGTCTAATCCGATGGATTTTGCTGCTCCAAGAATTTGACTTAAAAATTAAGAACAAAAAAAAATAAAAAATATAATAGCTGATCACCTATCTCGATTAACAGATGCACCCTCCAATGAACTATCAATTAGAGAATCTTTTCATGATGAGCAACTTATATTCATAACGATCGAACCATGGTACGCTAACATAGTCAATTACTTACCCACCGGTGAGATCCCTATGCACTGGACCATTCAGGACAAAAATAATTTTTTTTCCCCAATGAAGTACTTCATTTGGGATGATTCTTATTTATTCAAATAATGTCTTGACCAAATCATTAGAAGATGTATCCCCAATCATGAGGTTAGAAGTATTATATCATGACCAAGCATGTGGTGGTCATTTTGGAGCCAAAAAGACAGCTACCAAGGTGCTCCAAAGCAGATTCTATTGGCCTAACCTATTTAGAGATGCCTATTACTACTACAAGAGTTGCATTAGGTGCCAACAAATAAGCCAGATCATGAAGAGAGATATGATGCCTATGAATCTGATTTTAATTGTAAAAATTTTTGATATGTAGGGAATAGATTTCATGGGAACATTCTTAAAATCTAGCCGTGGATTATGCATCCAAATGGGTAGAGGCAGTGCCATGTCAATCCAATGACAGCAAGCTTGTTGTCAAATTTCTTAAAGAATATATCCTTTTTTATTTTGGTATTCCAAGGGCTATCATCATTGATCGCAGAATATACTTTTGCAATCAAGCCTTTGCATCACTAATAAAGAAGTACAACCCATAAATTGGCCACACCCTATCACCCTCAAATCAGTGGACAAGTTGAGGTCTTAAATCAACAAATCAAATAGATCCTAGAAAAGATGGTGAGCATAAATAGAAAGGACTGATCACTGAAACTAGTGGATGCACTTTGGGCATACCGCACAGCTTACAAGACCAATTTTGGTATGTCACCATTTAGGATTATGTTTGGCAAGGCATGTCACTTGTCTGTAGAACTCGAACATTGGGTGATGTGGGCAATCAAGAAATTGAACATGGATTTGGATGTAGCTGGAGAACAAAAAAAATTATAGATGGATGAACTTAAGGAGATTAGGAATGAAGCCTACGAGAATGCTAAAATATTTAAGGAAAGAACTAAAGCATTCCATAACCAAGAAATTATTAGAAAATTTGTTAAATCGGGACAAAAAATTCGCTTATATAACTCTAGGCTTCACCTCTTCTCAGAAAAATTAAAATCGAGATGGATCGAGCCACACAGTCAAGAAAATTTTCCCACACGAGGCTATAGAAATTGAAAATCCAAATAATTGTACCACTTTCAAAGTGAACAGTCAATGATTGAAACCATTCTTGAAACTAGCCACTGAAGAAATAGAGGAGGCTATGATTTTGTATGAACCACAGTAAGACAGATGTCTGACTGAAGATATTAAATTTAGCACTTATTAGGAGGCAATCCAATTTCTTTAAATTAATATCTTTTCTATTGAATAAATAGAGATACCTATCTTGAGGTGCTTCGGACTTTCAAGCCACCATCACACCAAATCATATTCAACATGGAGCACATATTCACCAGGTGACATCTTTCTTTTTCTTTCTTGCACTATATTTTCTTTCCTCCTCCATTAAGGACAATGTAGATTAAGTTAGGGGGGAAGAAACAACTTAAACCAAACGAGTCCTCGAATAGGTTAAAGATAGTAGTAATTATGTGTCTTTAGGCTACAAAATTAATGTTAATCATGTATTCTTAAACAATTGATCCATAGATTAGAGGATTCTCGAAATACTGACGGCTCAAATATTAGGAAAACTAATAAATGATTAAGTCAAGAATAAGAAATTGATGAGCATTCTTAACCTCTTCCTACTAACATCAAATGAAAATCTAGCTCTTGTGAGTAGGAATAGAAAATATCAAAATAAATTCTTTCATTTAATAAAATTAATTAGCATAAGTTTTTAAGCACTACTACCGAGTAATCCAATCTCTTCACCTAAGTAAGCATTGAGTCTCGCATCAAAAAGTGAAAAGTGTGAAGAAACTTAAATAATCATTCTGACTAACTCGAGTAGTAAGACGTGAGGGGTGTTCTATACCTAATACCCTACAGCCAATTAGCTTGGGAGCCATTGGTCTGAAACTCATTACAAGGATCTGGCAAAGATGGGATTAAAATGTTAATGTATAGCCGCTTTAACTCATAGCCTTTTAGACTTGAGTAAGTAAGCTCGAGGGGTATTTTACACTCAATATCCTAAAGTCAATTGGCTTGGGAGTCATTGACCCAAAGCTCACTACACGGGTCTAATAGAAAGCTTAAGGGGTTAAGGTATTTATACACTGTACTAAAAAAAAAGAGAGAAAGATAAGTACATCCTTCTCATTTAGAAGCTAGATGATTTAACAATAACAATAGGGAGATGGTCAGGAAGAGTCTTTAAAAATCTGTTCATGTTTTCAACTTAACCATTATAATACTAATATTCCAATGGCGTATTCATTAACCTTCTAACTAGATATCAGCTGCAATTAGAAGTACGTGATGGGGCATTCATTTCTGAGCACTAGGATATGTAATATTATTTTTTTTACTCGAAGACGAGTAAAACTTAAGTTAGGGGGTGTGATAAACACATAAATTAGGATGTTAGAAGTATTGATTTGTTATTAGTTAATCATTATTATTGAGAATTTGATGCTTCTTGATGTCTTTTGTAGAAAATTAGAAGAATGGGTGCATACAAGCTAATTTAGGCTTCAATTGGCTCAAACCCAAAGCAAAAATCAGACATCTAAGGGGCTAAGTGCAGCCATTTGAAGGGTTAAGTCGCGATCAATGGTCAGAAAATAATCTCCAGGATCCAAGGGCCATCATTCAAGGAGCCATTCATCTAAACCCTAGAATAGATGCTGCCACCTCATCTAAATCTCCTTATGTGCCTCCTAATCCCTATTTAGTAGGAAATTATTTATGTGAAGAAAGAGATGGAGAGAAGGATGCACCTCAAATCTTCCCACCATCTCCTCATGCTAACTCACAATCCTCCTCTCCTCAAAAAGTCTACGCCCAAACTTTCTTCTATAAAACACTAATTAGAGTCCCTCCTCCCAAAGACTTTCCTCACGCACCCACCTCTCTGCACAATATTCTTCCACACTAAAACTTCCCCTTAAGCGCCGCATCTCACGCTCCCCTCCTTCCTAACATAACTCTATGCCAACTAACTTTCCCCCATGCCACAAACTCTTCTAAATCCAAGATCTCTCGCTCTCCCTCAGATTAAAAACCTAACAAACTTCCCCTCTCTTTCCTTTATTTAGAACGCATGCCATCCTTCTTTCTCTCTTTATTTCTAATGCCATATCCTTCTTTCTTGCATGCTAATCCCTCTTCCCTATTTTTCCTCCATGCTAAATTGGAGCACCCCATATCCTTTATTTCTGACACCCACAACAAACTCAGTGCCCTCTCCCATCTTTTATTTTAGCACCACTTAAGATCTCAATGCTTCATCTTATTTCACACCTAACCTCTTTCGCACCAACATCCCATGCCCTTGATCCTCTGGATTAAATCTCCACTCTTCATGCTAAAGAACACTCATACAGTCACTTAAGAAATCCTAGCTATCCATCTCTAATTTTTAGTCCCACATTGCCAAACCACTTAATCTTCATATCTCCTAACAACTATAAAAAGCCCCAAGGCCTCCACCTTGATTATAATCTAGCCCTAAGCCTCAACTTCTCCCCTCTCTTCTTTCTTCTTCTCTCTTTCATGCTTTCTTTCTTTCTTATTCTTCCTCCACAAAAAATTTCTCTCTTCTTCCTCCTTTCTTCCTGCGAGTGAGAAGCAAGAAGATGGCGATGGCGAATGGCACCTCTTCCATACGTGACTAGTTTCTCAAGTCTTCGGAGAGTAGATTGATTCTTTTAATTTCAATCTCTTGTACTTGTCTTTCATGCAATTAGATGAATCTTATAAGCCTTTGTATTCCAATGAATAAATTTTAGTTTACTTTCAAGATATTGTGCTTAATGTTATATGTTATCAATCTTTAAATAGTTTATGTGTTCGTTGGGATAGATCATGATCGGAAGATACGATCCATACTTAGATAAAATAGGCTATTCTTAGGATCAACCTATATATTTATCTGTTTGATTTAAGATTCTTTTTATGATTCAAGTTTGAATAGCTTATACTTTAGGAAGATAGATCGTGATTGGGAGATACGATCCATACTCGGGTGAGATAGGTTATGCTCGAACCTGAACATAAGAAATTTTAATCACTTAATCTAATTATTTAAAAAAAAAACCTAGATTGAAGTAAAAGATGAAATCAAAATTCTAAGTTCTTTTTCTTATCTGATATCTTGTTAAATTGTTATTTTTCTGCAACTAGTTAACTTTCTGATCTTTTTACTTCTTTTCTTTTGCATTAATCATTAGATTCAATCAATCCTAATTTGCTATAATTGCTGAAATTTATTTTCTTTAAATTTATTTAATATAAAAATTATTTTTATTAAATTAAATTAACTTAGCCTATAATCTTCATAGATTCAATCTGACTCCTGCTATTTAGCTGATTCAGAATTACTATTTATTGCACACTGATGACAATACATTAGTTGGCACACATGTCGTGGTAGATAGATTGGTAAAAATCTATACTTATATTAATCTCATATTTAGTCGATCACATATTTATTTTTATTAACTTAATTTTATTATTTATTGTAGATATGATAATTGAGTTATGTACCATATTAGCTGTAGTTATGGATGGCTACACACCAGTCTAGGAGGATTGGTGATTACTTAAATTCTAGATCTAGATAGATTGTAATAAATTAAAAGATTATTTATTAAATTTTTATATATATTGATATGTATAATAGCACTAATAAAATTTTAAATTATATAGACGGATTATATGAAGTACATCGTAGCGTGGCCCAACGAGGACCTATTTTCTCAGCCCCTCCTTGATCTCAAAAGATAGCTTAGGGCCATCGAAGGGGTCAGTAGGAGCTGGATCACAGGGTTCGGGTATAGCTTTGACCCTCCAGCAGCTCGTTGGTCTTCAACGTCCTCCTCTCAAGCCTCGATGACCCAAACGTAGGGTGATATACATGTTAAGGAAGTCATGCAGAGGCTTTTTTAGTAGTGACCTCAGAGCTTCTAAAATACCGTCCACAACATGGTTGTTGAGATTCTTCAAGATCCATATCTTCACGATCAGCTGAGCTAGTTGTCACAGCCATCACAGTATATAAGTCAAGCAGTATTAATAAATTTTTTTATTTATTTTAAATTTTTATATTTAGAAGCTTCACATAGTTAGACTTGAGTCAGAGAAAGGATACTTAGGGGTCAAAAGTCAATCTATCCATCTGATGGATGGGATGGAGGTATAAATACGTTCATATCATCGAATAAAATATATAAAAATAATTCATTCAAAAATCGATAGAGTATATCGAAATATATTCCTCCGTATAGGTTTAAGTTTGAGACTGGAGGAAGGGATACTTAGAGATTCAAAATTTAATCTAACTATCTGATGGATAGATCGAGGGTGCCTATAGATTTATATCATCGAATAAAATATATAAGAATAATCTGTTCGAGAATTGAAAGAGTATATCGAAATATATCCTTTGGTATCGGTTTAGGCTTCAAGTGAAAGGGAGGAAGTACTCGAGAGGTCAAAATTCAACTTAACTATTCGATGGAGTATTAGTTGGGGGTGTCTATAACTCTGATCATCAAATGAAATATGTAGGAATAATCCATTTGAGAATCATATCGTATATATAAATATATCCCTCCATAAAGATTTAGGTTTGAGAGGCATCATTTATTTTAGTTTTGCAGTTTCAATTAATTTAATTTTAAAATTATTAATAATATTTTATTTTTTTAACAAAATATTGAGATATCTGACTCTCATCTACCTACTACTGCAGAGGACGTATAGAAGCAAGAGGAGAAAAATCTCCATTGACTTTTTTAGCTTTGATGTAATATATTTGATATTTGAGTAGTGTTATTTGTATAATTTAATTTTGATATAATATATAATATTAGTTTTTTATTTATGATGGTGATAGTTACTTGTTAGTTGTTATAATATCTATAAATATATGTTACTTATTAATTTAAGTATAATAGACTTTAGTAAAAATTATTAAAAATTATATATAATTATTAAAAATTATTTTTTTAAAAAAATATTATTAACAATGGCTATTGTGATGGTAATTTCGTTACTAAAAATATTAGCGACAACTTATTAGAGATGAAAAATCATCGCTAATATTTTTAAAATTTTTTAATTTAAATTTTTGAAAATATTATAAGTGATGGAATGCTGTCGCTACCCACCGTCGCTAGTATAAGTTATTAGCGATGGCATCTCTGCCGTCACTGATATATACTATTAGCATCGCACTTTTTACTGACAGCATTTTAGCGACGGCTTGTGTTGCTAATACTATTAGCGATGGTATTTTTATTATTAGCGATTAGCCATCACTAATAGTCAATTTTTTTATAGTGAAAGAATAATAGGATGACAATAGAAAGCTCTATCCTTTGCAGATTGAGCAAACTTGCTATAGTCTTATCCTCAATACCCATCTATTCTATGTTGTCTTTGTGTATTCCATTAATAGTATGGTTACATCTTGAAAAAGAATTTTGATTATTTTTAGGGGGACATGCATCAACTACCAGGGGACTTCACCTTTTATCTTAGAACACTATCCATACTCCAAAGCTTTTAGGTGCTCTAGATCTTTAATCCTTGCACTAAAATAATAAATTTATTTTTCTAAAGCTACTGCTTAGCGGGTGCTTAATCCGCACTCTATATGTGTAGAACTTGTGAAAGCTAAATACAAGTTTCATGGCACATGGGTCAACTATCACAGCCTAAAATGCTCTACCCTTTGGTGCTGAATTGTCTCGCACTAATTTTCTATTTAGTTCTATTTTATTTGGAATCTTATAGATGGAAAATTAGTGGACTTTATGACCAACTCTTGGATTTCTACATTGCCTCTTGCCTTATGGCCAACATTTATTAATATGCATGTTCCTTTTTAGAGCAAAAAAAAGTAGTTGATTTCATAATCTTGTTTGTAATTGGCAAGAGGATTTATTATCTTTAGTTTTTTTAGCTGACATGATATTCCAAATGTTAGATGTATGCTCTAAAAGTCAATCTAGCTGATACATTTACTCTTTTTAGGATATAGTTTTATACTTGATCTTATTATTTATTAATAAAATTGGATAGTTTATTTTTATTCATGTTGTATATGTGTCCATGAATCATCTAGAGAATTAATAAGATGATGGCACATATTCTCAAGAGTTGAAAATTTGATGTATGTATCATTGATGGTTAATTCTTAAATTATTTTCGAACGATGGATCATCATGAGGATGATAATTTATTTGATAAGATTGGTGCATGGATTATTTTTTTTTGGATAGATGAATCTCGAGTCTATAGTATGAGAACACTGGAGCGAGAGTACAAATGGTTGTTAGAGAATAAGAGAATCGAGCATCATCAATACAAAAAATTACTTAGATGTCTACTCATTCATTAGTGACTTTCTCGATGCTATAGTGGTATAACTGATTTTTTAACCTACGTACCTCAACTATTCATAATGAGTTTATTGTAGTTTGACTGTACATACATTTTCTCTAGCCATATGGGTCCTTTCGATGTATGTTGACTACAGTAGATTTGTTGTAGGAGTAGGATATATATCTAGATGGGATCTATCGGTCTTGGTAGATAAGGAGCAGCCCTATATGATTCATGAGACTGAGTTTTGAAGATCATGGCCATGGCAGTGTGAATAATAAAAAAAAAATTTCATAAGATTTCACAATATGAACTCGAGTTGAATAAATTTCATATATGATAGATGATGGAGTTTGATAAATTTTCTATAATCATCATCCTATCGAAACTCATGATAGAAGAACTATATCACACAGTAACTATATTTAGATATTCGATTTTTTTTATTCTGCTGGATTGTCACTACATCTACTAGATGTCACTGGTGGATTATGAAACCAACAAAAATTATTTTGATGGTCAATAATTCTTATTAGATAAGTTGAAACTATTTTAATCTATTGAAAAAAATTTTAATAATATTAGCGATAGAAATCATAATATATCTCACTACCAAACGGAATAGAATCTATGGGGTCATGAATTGCGATTTCAAATTGCTGGAGGAACCGATTATCAATATGATTGATGATTGGACTGATTTATAAAAGTTATAAGAGAGGACTTATTAACAGATAGTAAATTAAAGGAAGATTTATTTATAATTATTACTATATTATTTAATTTGATCAAATAATTAGGATTGAATCTGAGTCAAATTATATTAAAATTTAATTTGATAGGACTTGATATGAGTTTGAGTCAGATTGAATTTCATAAGTCTAAAAGGGTTTCAATTCAATAAGTATTTGACTACATTATGAAATCCAAACCACATTAAATTTTGATTTGGTCAAAGTCCACACTCCTTGAGACTCTATCAAGAAAAGGTGATTAATATGTAGAAGAACTCTCTTCTTGAGACCACGCCTCAAAGAGAGACCACACCTAGAATTACCAGTGCTTTGGTTTTTAGCATGGAGATAAGGTGGCACCTCATGAGATGGGGCGGACTCCATCTTATAGGGTCCCAACACCCCATGACTCTATCCAAAACCTTAGTGCATTGGTTTAAGGTGGTTGTGGCTTGGATTAGTGCCTTCATATCTAAAAATAAGAGAGAAGGGCGTGCATGAAATCAAAGGGGTGCAAGAAAAAATATGAGAAGGGGTGCTACTCCATATCTGATGCCTCCTTTCTTTCTTCTAGAGACACATCCAAGGTGTTGGACATCCCCAAGTCTCCATGCCTATCTCTTCTCTCCCTTCTCCCTCCTCTTCTAGATCTCTATTTTTCTCTTAAGAAAAGAAAAGAAAAGAGAAAAAGATTCAAAATCCAAAGAGTGATCTCTGTAAGGGAGTTAGCACCCAAGTGAGATCAGGATCTTTTGATCAGATCATCATCGTATGAATATTTGTAGAGGTCGGATACTTGTGTGGCTTCAAAGAAACCTTGAAGACATCCACAATCATCAAATCATGGTGAAGATCTATCACGTAAGGTGAAGATCAGATCTTTCTCTCTTTTGTTTCTATCTTAATCTTAACTATGAGGGATCCTGATATTTTAGAGATACGATCTCTTGCATGCTTATCTCATTAAAATAGTTTTAATCTCTTTACTTTTTGCTATGTTTTAATTTTGTATCATACATGCTACCGGATTTCCTTCACCAAATACTTGCTATTCCTTTAGCACATGGATTTTGGCTTGATCAGCTACCATGGCACTCTTCTTGGGTGTCACATGCATCAGCTGTAGGTTTTATTCCTCTTCATATGTATACTTTGTTTCTAGGTAACCTTTCGGCCTTGCACATTATTTGGAAGTTACATATTCTTATGCCTGTTGAGGTGTTTACTTGGAAGCTATTTTAGCAAAGGTTAACTTGTAAGTTCTTATTGTATAACTAAGGCATTCTAAGAGATGATCAAGTATATTATGACCTTTGCTCGGTTGAAATCGAGACCCTAGATCATGTTTTTCTTACAGCGACCCTTTGCCTATAAGTATGGGAACTATTGGTTACCTCCCTCGATGTCTTTCCCTTGGTTCTTTATCATTATGGGATGGCATTGTGTTTGATGCCTTGGTAAAGGACCGAGTTTAGATCATTTGTGCCTATGTTGTACGGTTGTTATGGAAGATCTGGAACTTTAGGTTATCCTAAGAAGAGTCATCATCTCCTACCCAACTAGTAAGGCAATTACAGGGCTACATGTTTATACATTACTCTATATCTTTATCAGCCTCCTCTAGTCCACCATTGGGGCACTGGGTACTGCTTCAGCTACTACATTGCCATTTACTATGTCTTGGATACCCTCCATCCCTGGTGCTTTAAAGATGAACTTTGATACTTCAGTGCAACATCATATGGCCGCCATAGGTTATTTTATCGGGGATTGCTATAATCATTTGAATTATACTGCAAGTAAATCTATTCCTCTTGTTTTAGTGGCTTATGCCAAGCTTCTTGCAGCCTGGTAGGGTCTTTATGTGGCCATTCATTGCTATAAAGGTTAGTAAGTATAGGTGGAAGGGGATTTTGCTACTACTAGCTCATGGATTGTTTTCCTTCCTAAACCAAGTTTGATTATAACCCACTGATCAGGGACATTTGGCACTAGAGTAAGGATTCTTTTCTTACTTTTAAAGCTTCTCATATTTTTAGAAAACCCAATCGAGCTACTTATTGGCTTGAAGCTCAAGCAGTGTCTTGATAGAAGATTTCCTATCAGAGTTCAAATGCTTTTCATTCAAATTTTCATCACATTTTATTGGCTAATATTTTCTCTATATAGTACTCAAGATACTAATTTTATTGTCCAGTTCCATGGGCCCTTTGTACAAAAGAAAATAGCAATGCTTGATTTTATTTTAGCCCTTCGAGAATATACAAATTTTCAAAAGTATTAAATAAATGTATTAACATAATCTTATTTTTATTTTAAAAGCTCTTGATCTTCTATAGTTTATTTATTTATTTATTTGTTTGTTTGTTTTTTTATTTAGATTAATGATATGACTAGTATGTGCATGGATTGGTTTAGGTTGATTTGGGGTCAATTTTCAAATTGAACCAATTTAAATCAATTTTCTAAAACTGAAATCAAAACTAAACCTACCACATGGAGAAACCAATACAAATTGATCCGAAAAAATTGGTTCGATTTAGCTCAATTTATCAGATTATGGGCTATTAGGCTTCTATGAAATGGGTAGCTTATAAGATTGGCTAAATTGGTTGCTACTTATTTTTAGTCCTAATCATGCAAATGGGCAGCTTATATGATGAGATAAATGGACACAATTTAAGAGATGGGCTAAATGGGTGGTGTATATTTTGTGCAGCAAACAAGTGGAGCCAGAATGGATAGAGCCAAAGTGGGAGGAGAGAGAAGACATGATACGGAACTAAGGACACGAACATCAAAGTTATATAATGGATGGGCAAAGCCAAAATGGGTGGAGTTAGAGTAGGAGGCAAGGGTCTGCAGGGAGGCACAAGTTAAAGCTACAGTGAGAGGAGAAAAGAGGCATGAGTTGGAGCTAGAGTAGCAGAAGAAGAGGGGCATAAGCCATTGGAGCTAGAGGAGAGGGGAGGCACAAGTCACTGGATTTGGATCGGAGTGGGAGGAGAGGGGAGGCATGAACATGATGGAGAATTTGGGGATACTGGGGCCAGTGGGCTGCCAGGGCATACTATAGAAAAAAGTAAAGTGAACCGAGATACTGATTAATGAACCAGTTTATTATTTATCTATATATATATAGATTTTTTTTATATTTATATCATTTTAAATATATGAAATTATATTAACATCCTTATAAAGTTGCTATTGATGTGTACCCTCATAAAATACTTATTTAGTATGTATATCTTTCTTTTTTATTCTTTTTAACATAAGTACCTATATTGTCTAATACTATTAATGGCCTGTTTGGATGGTTGGATCCAAAATTCTATGAGATTTGGGGCCCAAGCATAAAAAATAATAGACTATAAGCAAGTCAGGCTATTTATTTACAAGTATCCAAAATCACTTTTTGAATGGACTGGGCTGGATCCCATAGGGAGAAAATAATGACTTCAGCATGTCATTTCTTTTCTCCCTATGTGATTCGGGCTAGCCCACTCAAAAATAATTCTAGATACTTATAAATATAGGGTCTGACCTACTTATAATCCAATATTTTTTATAGTTGGACCATGAATCTCATAAGATTTTGGGCCTAACCATCCAAACGGGCCCTAAGCATAAATGATTTAAAATTAAAATAGCTAAAATACTCTTATGGCAGACATGCAAAAAGAAAATTTTATTAGGATATGCATGCAAATAGTAACTTAATGAGAGTATTTATGCAATTTTACATATGTAGAAGGGTATAAACTGAAAAATACTATTAAAAATTGGGGCATATGCTCAAATGATAGAAGTTAATTATAGTGAAGATAATTTAAAAACTCTTGATTGAGTAGTAACAAAATGAAATCAATATTATTATACTGCATGATCCCATGCTGACATCAATTCTTATGGAAGAAATTATGTTATCTTTGTGAAATTCTTGCCTCAACAAATGAACAATCATCATATATAAATCACTAAAAGTCATTGTATTAATCTTAACATCCAGAGTTAATTTAAATTTAATATCTTTTAATTTTCTAAAATAATAAAGAATATATAGATATTATAGACTCAATAATGATAACTATATCAAAATCAAATCTGAAAATATAATTATGAAAATGATCATTTAATATTCCAACTCGACCATGTTAAGATTTAAAAAAAAATAAAAATTGACAATGTTACTTAACCCTTTTTCCACTTGTCCATTTAACTAAGCTGTGAAAGATTTGACAAATCTCAGCTAAGTTCTGATATTATTTTAATCTTTTTGGAGTATATAACCTCTTAAATATCTAAAATTACATAAATATCCTCACAAAATTACTATTCGCATGTATACCCTTATAAACTTTTCTTTTGTATGTCTATCTGTAAGGATATTTCGGTTATTTTAATTTTAACTCATTAATTTTTTTAGATAAGCTTGAATTGTTTTTTTTTTGAATGGTGTCAGATGGTATGGGTACATTTACAAAATAAAAAGAAAAAGAAGGATATATATATATATATAATAAATATTTTAAAAGGATATGCATGTAAATAATAATTTTATGAATAGATTTATATAATTTTGTATATTTGAAAGGATATAATTTGATCAACAGGATGCCATCGGACTTCTTTTACTCCACATTCGGGCTACGGCAAGATTATCCTCTATCCACATATATATTCATTATATGTGCTAATGCTCTCTTGTGAAACATTTATGCTGCATTCCGAGAGTTGATCTTTGACCCCTATGTGCCGACCTCGGATGCCCAGCTGATCTTACACTTTCTTTTTGTAGATGATTATCTGCTAGTAGGTTGAGCTTTTGTTTGAAATACGACTAGCTTTGGAAGGATTCTAGAGGAGTACTATACTATGTCGCATTAAAAGGTAAACCTCCTCAAGTCCATAGTTGCATTCATTCCAAGGATGTCGGTCTAGCTGCGACTTGTGATCAGGGATAGGCTTGAGATCGAGGAGCTTAGTGGAACTCTATAGTACTTGGGAGTTTCCATTACGGAGCGTGAGCTAAGAAATGATGAGTGTGTGGAGGTGGAGCGAATGATCCGAGGGTTTAGCAGGTCTGTGCGTTGTCTGTGATGGGTCGGGTCATCCTGGTAAGATTTGTTATTAGCTCTATATCTATTTATCTACTCTCAAATACAGTTCTTCTTGGATCCTTGGTCATAAAACTGGAGTGGATTTTTCAATATTTCATATGGGGGTCCTGCCCAAAAAGTGGGGGTGGTATCCTTTGCTGGCTTGGGATGTGGTGTGTCAGCCTTTTAGGGATGGCGTCCTGGATATCCAATCCTTAATGACAAGGAGGGAGACCCTGATTTCACGGCATGCTGTCCGAATTTTTCTCAACCTTAATACCTTATGGAATACTATTATGAGTGCTAGGTATGGACCGTGGCCCACTAATGGAGAGATCCAGTCTAGCCGAATTGCCTCCTTCCTGTGGAGGAAGATTTGCACCCGTGCCCCTAATGTGATTCCTTAATTGAGATAGCTAGTGAGGCATGATCACTCAGTGAGTATTCTGCATGATCTGTGGGTTGGAAACCAACCTTTGAGCCGATAGTCGACTTTTATCAATTTTAAGGTAACTGACTTCATGAGGATTGCTAATCTCCTTATAGATGGTGGGAGGCAGAACCGGGTAACCATGTCCCATCTAGTTGGAGAGCAATTGGGGGAGTGGGTGATGTCCCTTGCAATTTCTCTTCACTGTAGATGGGATGCCAGGATTTGAAGACACCCCTGCACATCAAGGGGTGTGATGGTGAATCTCTATCGGTACTTTGAGAGAGAACCGACCAAATGTAGAGATGTTGGATGGGTTTAAAGGATCGAGGTTCATCCAAGGGTGAGCCTTTTCCTTTGGAAGGTGAGTTGAGGCTGGCTCTCGACCAAATCTCTCCTGAGAGCTAGAGGCATGAATGTTTAGCTGGCCTGCTCTTGTTATGACCTAGAGAAGGAGACCCTGGAGCATATTCTATTGCAGTGCTTGAGAGCAAGGCTTGTTTGGTTCATGAAGGGAATGCACACTATAACAGAACAGGATATTAGCAACGTAAAAAATTTATCGCTAATAATGGATTTTCATCGGTAATAGTTATTAGCGATGAAGTAATCATCGCTAATATTTCATCATGAATAATGACATTGTTGATAATTTTTTATGACGAAAAAATTTTTTCGTCGCCAATAATCTATATTACCAATCAAAAATTTTCATCGTTAAAAAAAATTTTTTTGCAAAAACTATTTACGATGAAATATTTTAGTCATAAAAATGATAATTTGTGATGAAATATTACATCAATAATAAAAAAATAATTAATAGCAATGAATCACATTCGTCGCTATTAATTTTATCAAAAATTTTTATAAAAATCAAATTTTAAAAAATTAGTGATACAAATTTTTCATTATAAATATGTCAATTTTTGACATAAATTTTCATCATTAATAAATTATTAATTATTTATGATAAAAATATTTTCATCACTATTAATTTAATATAAAATTTTAATATTTTTAAATTTATTAAAAAATTATTTACGATCAATTTTTTATCATTAATATATTTTTTGATGACTAATATTTTGTCAGAAATAATTTCATCACTAAAAATTTATACATAATTTTTTTAAATATAATTTATGAATATATATTTAATTTATATTTTTAATATTTTTTATAAATTAAAAATAAAAATATAAAAAATTTATATAAAAAATTTATAAATAAATTTTATTATTTTATTATATTAAATTAAAATTATAAGAGATCTAAAATAAAAATAAAAAGCTATATAAAGAGGCCGTCAAGTGTCAGTATCTATAGAAGGAGAACGGGCTAGGAAAGGAGAGCGCTTGGAAGAGCTCGAACCAACCAACTGCTGCCTCAGCAGCTACATCATCTACTCCATCTATGCTATCTGCTCCATCATCTGGATCTGAAACTGTTGGTACTCGTCGATGCATGCAGTCAACTCATCGGCTCGCTGCTCAGTCTGTCTCTGCACCTCTATCAATCGAGCATCACAAGCAGTATGGATGTCAGTCCTAGATGAGCGTAAGGATGAGGAAGCACTGATCTCATGCCTTACACTCCTAACATAACAGGATCTCGTACCAAGTATCTGATCACAGATCTCATCATCTATGAGTACAGTCAAGCCCTCAGGGATAGATTGAAATCTGATGCCTATCATACGGTCTTGAAAATTAAAGTTATAGCTCTTTTAATTTCGTACTGAAAATCAAATTGTGAATGAAAAAAATAATTGAAAAACTTATAAAAAGCTTCTGGCTCCCCATCGTCCACACTTCTGACCGTTGTTGGTGGGTTTGATAGTAGATATCGATCCTACCAAGAAGCTCGCCACTCTCTGCATCTCTCTGTAATTTGAGAATAATTAATTAAAATTTTTTTAAATAGTTAGAGAGTTAAAATATACTAATTAGAAATTACTTATCACCTGCTCCATATGACAAGGAACGATCTTGAACCCCCACAATTCGATACGGTCTATCTCGCCTGATTCGTGGTATTCTGGGCACATCATCTCTGTACAGTTAGCAATCAAATTAGTAGGTAACAAACTAAATTTAAGAATAAATGATTCAATCATTAAACTCTAAAAAAAAAGTTTGGATGTGTACCTGAAATATCAGATCCTCGTAATGCCAGCATATGAGAGCCCAATCATCTATAGTAATGCTGTCATAGAACTGTTGCCACGCTGCCTTCATCCCATGATCCTGCATCACATGATACCAATGTTGATGGATGTGGTGGCGATACTCCTTGAAATGCAAACATAAATGAGCATCCACAGCTCGCCATATGCAATCCTCAACAAAATCAATAATATCAAATACACCCTACCAATAACAAATATTAGAAGAATACCGTGCTAATTAAATATTCACCGTATAATTTATTTTATCTGTAACTGGATGTAGAAAATCTTTCTCTGAACTCATATAATATGATGCCAATCGAAAAGCATCACGGGGGCATAGTTGCAGCATATGATATCCAGTTGGGTCTGCCACGGCTCACACCATCTCCTAATGGGCTTGGTGTAGTCGGATGGGATCTCAATACAGAGATGCTATCCTGAGTGCTCGCATATCCAACACTCTAAAGAAAGATTCTTCGATGGATCTCATCCTCGCCTCACCATTGGTGGAGACCGGTCTGAAACAATAATAAATAAATCATTAGTATGATAGCTATCCAAATACAAAAATTAAATTTTATTATATAAAAAGTATAATAATACCACTCGGATCCACCTCACTCAGATCTGCCAGTGCAGGACCCTCTGGCAATAGAGCTGGTGCGGCAGTGGAAATTGGTAAAGGTGCCTCAGCCTTCGGGGTAGACTGCGAATGCAAACGTCGTCGTTTGTCTCCTGATGCTATACCTGCAATTTTTGACATATAAATAAATATAATATTAAATAATAAAAAAAAATAAATAAATTACATTCTAACGAATAGAATTATATCGCATACCATTATTGTAAGAGAAGATTGAATAAAGAATATAAATCTACTAATCAATATTCGCATCATTCTCGATGTGTAGGTCATGTTTTGAATCACAATAATCGATATATGTATCATCTTCTATCTCATCATCATTTATGAACTGATCGTCATCCTCTGACTCATCAAGATTAAATATAAAATCAGCTTTAACTTCATTGGACAGTAGATCAGTCCTATTCAAAGGAGCTGTTATAAGTTCTTCATCAACAAGAAGCTCGATTAATGCTTATTTTTTCTCTTGAAAAACTTTCTCTTCATGTAAATCTGAATTTTCATCTATCTCTAATCGGGTTGGTATGTCATATACATCTCTAGATATTATTTTTGTACGACATATCAATTACCTCGATACTTTAGATCCTTCAAATATATTACTTATTTCACTTGAGTTGCTAATATATACGGCTCATTCTGATACCATATTCATGCAAAATTTAGATTGATAAAGTATAGATCGATATAAATACCGATCTTTTTATTGCTAATATCCCATCATTCACATTGAAATAAAAATATAGAATTACTGGACCTATACTTCAGTTCTATGATATCATCAGTACACCATAATATTCAATTTCTTCTTCTCCTTCATATCCTATCGTAGCAAACTCATTATTCTGGATCCGTCATTGCATCTTAAGCTCCCTTGTGTGAAATCTCATTCCTCCAATGCTACAGGATGCATAGTGGTTAACCCTTCAATCGGAGCCACATGCTAAATCATACAACTCATCAGTTGCACCCTCTTTTTTATTGAAATACTTATATTTCATCTACACCATAATATAAAAAATTATGTTGGTTCAAATAATTATTTTTATAATTATTAAAAATAATGTATTACTACTGCAACTTACAAGATCACTAAACCATTTTATAAATTTTCTCCTCTATCGATCATCAGCATCCATATTATTCTCTTTGCATAGTATACTCTTGTGCTCACTGCAATAAATCATGATTTTTAATTTTACATCAATATGAAAAAATTGCTTAGAATATTAAACAGTATACTAAGATGATACTTACTCAATGAAATCTTTAATTTTTTCATAATTATTTAGAACGTAGAAGTGTACTTTAGATAGCTCATTCATGTCCATAAATTTATATCTCTTTTCACCAATGGATCGAACCATTTGTTTAAATATAGACAGTGTCGGTTCATTATCATCCTATTCATGGTCTGCATTATGATCTGTATGATTGAATTTTATTTCGATATCATCAAGATACATTGAGCAGAATGTGACACACTCCATAGCTGCGTATGCTTTTGCTATAGACCTTTCAGACCATGCTTTATTATGCATATACTTTTTTAAGATACACAAGAATCTATAAATAAAAATAAATTTAAATTTTAGAAATATATTTATATCTTATAACTGATATGATAAAGTACATATAATTTTTTTATCTTTCAATAGGATATATCTACCTATAATATACCGATCTGACCAAAAGAGCTTTCCTTGGAAGATGATTAGCTAGGTGCATCATAACATTAAAAAATAATGGTGAAATTTTTTTTTTTAATTTACAAAGAATGAGCACGATATCCTTTTCAAACTTCTCAAGTAAGTTAATTTTTAATTTTTAGCAATATAATTCTTGAAAGAATACTCCCAACTCAATCAATGCAGTTTGAACATCACCACCCAAATAGCCACGGATGACCATAGGAAGCAAGCATTGTATCATCACATGGGAGTCATGACTTTTCATGCCAGAGATATTACCGTCATTGTTGTCAATACACCACGATATGTTTGAAGCGTATGTGTCAGAAAACTTTACGAATTTGAACCATCCACAAAAATTTTTCTTTTCCTTGCCAAACAGTGAATAACATTCAGGTGACATAAAAAATCTATCACCTCAACGAACTAAATGTAACTCCGATCAGATTTTCATTTCCTACAAATCAAGATGAGCTTTTATATTATCTTTTATTTTTTCTGAGATGTTCAATACTGTACCGATGATATTATCATAAATATTCTTCTCAATATGCATTACATCTAGATTATGATGAAATAGTAGCTACTTCTAATACTGTAATTCAAAAAAAATATTTTATTTCATCCAATTTAGCTCAGCTTCAATATGCTTTCACTTACGAGTACCCGATATTTTTTCAAATTGGATGTTTCCAATAACTTCAAGTTGTTCTAAAATTTCTGCTCCACTTAACTCCTTACGTGGCGAACATCAGTCGAATTTATCATCAAAGTATTGGTTGTAACAGATCCTTCAAGAATGATTACCAGGTAGAAACCATCGATAGCCCATGATTTTCATCATAAATATTTGATTATTTATGATAAAATATTTTCATCATGAATAATCTATAATTTTTAAATTTTTTAAATTTCTTAATTTTTTTCAAATATTGATGATAAAAATATTTTCATTAGAAATAATCTTATTATTGATGAAAATTTTTTTTATTAATAAGTACTTAAATTATTTATGATAAAAATATTTTCATCATGAATATTTAAAAATTTAAAATTAAAATAAATGATGTATTATTTATAATAAAAAAATTTATCACAAATAATATGTACTTACAATAGAATAATTTTTCCATCACTGATAGGTAACTATTTATGATAAA
Source organism: Elaeis guineensis (assembly GCF_000442705.2). Taxonomy (NCBI): domain Eukaryota; kingdom Viridiplantae; phylum Streptophyta; class Magnoliopsida; order Arecales; family Arecaceae; genus Elaeis; species Elaeis guineensis. The sequence continues at coordinate 121,457,173 of NC_025993.2, forward strand.
AAAAATATTTTTATCATAAATATTTTATTATTTATGATCAATTTATTTTTTATCATAAATATAATTAGTGGTAATAAAAATATTTATGTCATAAATAATTTTATCATAAAAATACTCTTTTCTTGTAGTGACATCTACAGATTGCACTACAAGAAAAAAAAATTATGATAAATTTATTTATGACGAAAGTATTTTTCATCGTAAATAAGACTATTTATGATGAAAAATTATATTCATCACTAATAATAAAATACTTATGATGAAATTTTTTTTATCATAAATAACTCTATATTTATGAAGAAAAAAAAATTTATCATAAATACATATTATTTGTGAAGATTATTTTCATTATAAATAATAAAATATTTATTTTAATTTTAAATTTTTAAATATTAATGATGAAAATAGTCTCATCGTAAATAATATAAGTGTTTGCGATGAAAACTTATTTTTTGTCATAAATATATGTTATTTACGATAAAAAATTTTTATCACTAATATTTAAAAAAAAAATAAAAAATTTAAAAATTATAGATTATTTATGATAAAATTTTTTTATCATAAATAATGAAGTTTTATCGATAAAAACTAATTATCCATCATAAATACCTTCTTATTTATGATGAAACTTTTTTGTCGCTAATATTTAAAAAAATAAAAAATTTTAAAAATTTAAAAATTATATATTATTTAAGATGAAAATATTACATTGTAAATAATTGAGTATTGATAATAAAAATAAATTTTTTATCATAAATAGATCTTATTTATGATGAAAAATTTTTATCACTAATATTTTAAAAAAATTAAAAAATTAAAAATTATAAATTATTTATGATGAAAATATTACATCATAAATAATTGAGTAGTTATGATGGAAAGTAGATTTCCATTATAAATACATAATGATTTATGATAAAAAAATTTATCGCTAATACATGAAAAAATAAAAAATTTAAAAAATTTTAAAACTATAGATTATTAGTGATAAAAATTTTTCATCATAAATCATTATATATTTGCAACAAATATCTATTTTCTATCGTAAATACTCACTTTTTACGATAAAAAGTTTTCATCGCTAATACTTGAAAAAAATAAAAAATTTAAAAAATTTAAAAATTATAGATTAGTTATGATAAAAATATTGCATCATAAATAATTAGATATTTATGATGAAAATTAGCTTTTCATCGTAAATACCCATCTCTTTATGCCAAAAATTTTCATCGCTAATATATTAAAAAATAAAAAATTTTAAAATATCAAAAATTATAGATTATTGGTGATGAAAAATTTTTTTTATCGTAAATAGTCAATTATATGAGATGAAAATATTTTCATCATCAATTTTTTTAAAAAAATTAAAAATATAAAAATTATTTACGATAATACTTTTCATCTTTAAGTTTTTTTGAATCATCTCATTACTCAATTTTGCATAGGTTGTTGGTTCTATGGACTGACCAGAGGTCATAAAGTATAAAAACTTTGTATCTACCCAAGAACATAGAAAGAAGATGATACTAGATCTTTATATGTTAAAACATGTTCCACAAAAAAGTTATCCAAAGATTCTCGAATGTATACCAAACTAGTCTTCCTAAACTTTTTTCAATAAAAGATCTTCTAAACTATTTAGTAATTATATAAGTCATTTGCATGATGATGTAATTAAGTCACGCATAATAGGTGTAATATTCATCAAGTTCAAAAATTATAATATTGATTGATCATGTCCAAATAGTAAAATATCTTTTATGATAAATCATATTAATTATGGTGTCTCTATCTAAGTTACTCTAATAAAGAAAGAAAAAATAGAGCATAATTAATATCATACAAAATAATAATATTTATCATAATTTTTTATAATAAATTAATATTTTTTAAAATATTTAGTTATCCATAAATTATTTTAAATTTAATTAGAAGGCATGAAAAGTAATTTTGAGCATTTCGTTATCTCAAAGGACCAAAGTCAATTTCTAACCTGAGGATCCAGATTCAAAAATACTTAGAATGACTTGGATTGATAAAAACTGAAATGAGTTCTACTCAAGTAATCAAATACTCTTAACTCAAACTACAGCTACTAAAGCATACTTTTCATAGTACTAAATGAAATAAGTTTCAGTAATAAAAAAAATAAAACTAGTAGAATATGATTGTATAGAGTGGATATGTGATGCATAACTTAGTGAAAAAAGGCTTGAAACTTGGATTTAATATAAAAATAAATATATAAAAATAAATTAATATCTTTTCTAGTTTATTCTTGCTTAAGGAAGAGAAAAAATTGTACCTCATGAAATCACATATCTTTTTCAAATTACAAAAATAATATCCTCTATGCATATGCCCAACTATAATAAATATTATTTATCATTATCATTTATTTTAAAAAATTTTAAGAATAGAGATTGGAGGAAACTTGATTGAGATTCAATATATTTATTAACTAATTTTGAGCCCCTGCATTGTGTGCGGGTTCTAAGTCATACAATGGATTATCTTTTTTAAATATATATATATATATAAATAGTAAAATAATGTCCATCCAAATTTTTTACATGCAAAATAGTTAGCGATGAAAATTATTTTTTGTTGCTAATAAGATAATTCATGATGAAATATTTCATTTTCATCACAAATTTTTTGAAAAATTGAGATAATTTTTTTTCATCGAGAATTATTAGCAATGAAAATCTTTTCCATCATTAATAACCTAATTAACGACGTAATATTTTTCATCACAAATAATTTTTTTTGGTGAAAAAACTTTTTTAACGAAAAATAGAAAAAAAAATTTTGACGAGAATTATTAGCGATGAAAATTATTTTTCATTGTTAATAGAGTTATTAACGATGAAATATTTTTTCATCATAACTAATTTTTTTTTATGGGAAATTTTTTTTATCGAAGAAATTTTTTTAAAATTATTAGCGATGAAAATTCAGTTTTTATCACTAATAATGTTATTAGTGATGAAAATTTTCATCGCTAATAGTGCTTGTCACATCATGTCTCTTCATGCGAAATCCTTCTTCTCCCCCCTGTTTCGTGCGAAATCCCTTTTTTCCCACTCCCCCTCTCTCCTCCATCGCTTCCCGCCATCGCGTCTACCGCCATCCGTGTCCGTCATCGCTTCCCGCCATCCATCGCTTCCCACTGTCTATCGCCGTCATCATCGCTTCCCCTCCGCCGCTGTCGCTTCCCACCATCCGTATCCATCGGAGGTAATGATTTCAAGACTTTTTCTTTTTTTTTTTGTGTTGATCGGGCCATCGGGGGGCCGGAGAGTGGTCGGCGGATGGCGGTGACTGAGATCGAGCCAGTAGGGATGGGGTCTGGTGCCAGAGATGGGGGCTGGGGAGGGTTTGGGGCAGGATGTGGCTGGTGGGGGATGGGTCAGGGAGGGGGCGGCCGACGGCCCTGTCTCCATTGCTAGGGAGGGTGTCAGCCAGTGGAGATTGGGTCGGGGAGGGGGCGACCGGTGGTCGAGGGAAACGGGGCTTAGGAGGGGGCGACAGTGGGGAGGGGGCAGCGGGGAGGGAGGAAGGGAAGAGAGAAAGGAGGGGGGGAAAGAAAAAAGAAAAGAAAAAAAGGAAAAGAAAAGAAAAAAAAGGAGAAAAAAGGAAAAAAGGAGAAAAAGAAAGAAAGAAAAAAGAGAAGATGAGGCCGGGGAGGGGGCGGTCGGTGGCGACAGAGATGGGGCCAGAGAGGGTGTCGGCCGGTAGAGACAGGGCCAGGGAGGGGGCGGCCAACGGTCGGGGGAGACAGGGCTGAGGAGGCGGCCTACCGGTGGTCGAAGGAGATGGGGCCGGGGACAAGGCCACTGGCGATCAAGGGAGACGGGGCCAAGGAGGGTGTCAGCCAGCGAAGATGGGGTCGGAGAGGGGGCGGCCAGGAGAGATGGGGTCGGGGAGGATGTCGGTCGGTGGAGATGGGGTCGGGGAGGGGCCGACTGGTGGTCGGGGAGGGGGCGGTCGGCGGTGACGGAGATGGGATCGGGGAGGGGACAGCCGACAGCCGAAGGAGACAGGGTCGGGAAGGGGACGATCGAGGAAGATGGGGTTGGGGAGGGTGTCAGTTGGTGAAAACAGGGTCGGGGAGGGGGCGACCGATGATTGGGGTAGATGGGGCCGGGGAGGGTGTCGGTCGGTAGAGACAGGACTGGGGAGGGGGCGGCGAGCGGTCAGGGGAGATGGGGTCGGGGAGGGTGTCGGCCAACAGAGATGGGGCCGGGGAGGGGACAGCCGGTGGAGACAGGGTCGGAGAGAAATTTATTTGATTAATAAGATTATTTAATTATTTGATTAATTATATTTATTGCATAAATTTTTTAGTGTTACTGTTAAAGTTATTTCATTATTTGATTAATTATTTTTTGTTCCACTAATACAATGCACATTACTGTTACTTATTACAATTTAACTATTTTATGTGCTGTTTTGTATGCTTTTATTTATTATAATTAAATATAAAAAATATTTTTATTTTAGAAAAAAACTCTATTAAAATTTTTGATAAAAAAATTTTAATGCAGAGTTACTCTTTTTTGATAAATTAGAAATCCATCTTCGAATGTATGTTCAGAGATGGTAGTTAAATTGCATTGAGCCATAGATTTTCGTTCAAGAGTTGATCTTCATCGAGATCGACTCTTGGATATTCCATATTCGGACTTTTTAAAAAAATAATAATCGTATTGTTGTTAATAGTTGATATTTTATTTCATTATATGGTATTCAGTAGTTATCTGTCCACTATTCTCCAGGTATATGGTGGATAGGGTGTGTAGGCACTATATTCACATCGTATACTTGAAGAATCATGGAGAGACTATCAAAATTTTTACAATAATGAGATGAAATATCCACTAATAACAATAATAAGATTATTACTTTTTTGAAAGGGATAGGACCACATCTGTTAGTAATAATTTGAAATGGATAGTATTGGGTATAAAATAACCCCAGTCGAAGTTCATAAAAGATCGACCCTTCCAGGGCTCTTCCGGCCTTCGACCTTGTGTGGCATCTTTCCGAACTCCCCTGACCGTCCGAGCTTCCATAATACCATCCGAACTTCTCCAATAATGGGCTCCTCCATTTATCTATCAGACTGCTCCAAACGCTCTCTGAGCTTCACTTTCACCCGATTCTCTACAGTGATCGACTATTCTCCGAATCTCTTTCAGACTTCTCCCAGCCACGATCGACTTTACTCCGAACTCCTTCCGGACTTCGTCGATGACCGAGCTTCTTCAGCAGCAGGACTTCTACAGTGATCAGACTCCATCCAAGTTTCTACGATGGTCTACCGCCTTTCAAATTTCAGTCGAACTTCTACCGCAAGCAGTCTACTCCGAACTTCTACCGCAAGCAGTCTACTCCGAACTTCTACCACAAGCAGTCCACTCTGAACTTCTACTGCAAGCAGACCTCTACTGTAAGCGAATTTTATCCGAGCTTCTACTGTAAACGAATTCCTTCCGAACTTCTATTACAGGCGGACTTCAGCCGAGCTTCTTCGATAAGCGGTCTCCATCCAGACTTCTATAAGAACTGGACTCCATCTGAACTTCCATAGCAGATAAATTTCGGATGAACTTCTACAGCGGACGGGCTCCAGCAGCTGGATTTCTACAACGGCCGACTGCCTACAGTATCTTCCATACCTCTCCAGCCATCAACCTTCAATAGCGTCAGTCAGACTTCAACAGTACTAGCCAGACTTCAACAACGCCAACCAGACTTCCACAGAATTCTCCAGACTCCTCCAGCGGACGAACTTTCACAACGCCTTCCGGACTCTTCTATCGGCTGACCTTCAGTCGGATTTCTTGTGCAATCGGACCTCTCCAACAGATAATTCTTTAGACAAGCTTCTACATCATATAAATTTCAGACGAACTTCTCCAGCAATCGGACTCCTGTTAAACTTCTCCAACAGGCAGTTCTCGTCCGAGCTTCTACAGCAGATGACTTCCATTTACAGCACCAACGGTACCCAACAACAGTTAACCGTCAGCAACCTCAAAAACATCCGAGCTCCTCTCAGATTGCTGAGGCAGAGAGCTATTCTGTTCCACCAGACGTCCCAACCGAGCTTCAACTATCCGATCCGAACTCTCTAGCAAATTGCAACAATGGACACCACTCCACTCTCCGTAACAGACTCCACGTGGCTCTGAACGGCCCACTGACACCACTGCTCTCCGTAACAAACTCCGTGTGGCCCCGAACGGCCCACTACCAGGTAGTTACGGACGTCGCTATCAATCAGTTACGCTCCCCCATTTATAAAAGAGATCCCCCAGATACATTCTCCTCTAAGCTCAAAACTCTATCTCGAAACTCTGTTAAAATTTTATTTGAGTACTCCATTTTTGTTGAGGCAGAGAACTGACTTGAGCGTCAGAGGGTCTTGCCGGAGCACCCCCAACTTCAGTTTAGACTTCTCTTGCAAGTCCCGACGGCGGATGCGATCTCCTCGACTCCAGCTTCTCCGATGTCGGTGGAATTCTGCACCAACAGATAGGATCATGCATTTTTACTTCATTAAATTGGTGGAAAGATATTTTCTGTGTTACTATTCAGTATATTTTTTAATATGTATTATTTTATATAAAATAATCCATGTCTGGATCTAGATCGAGATTTTGATCGAAATTTGGATCGTGATTCAATTAGAAATTTGGATTGGGATCCAGTTTAGATGAATGCCACTGAACCTTTTTTAGTTGTTAATGATTTTCTATTTGTTGTTAGATGGATATCGATAAAAGTTGGATGAATGCTAAAGATATTTTTTTGCCTGAATATTGAAAAGAAGTTCGAGATTTTATTGAGTTTGCATGACATAAGGCTGACAGTGCTGGTCGGATAAAGTGTCCATGTAAGAGATGTGTCAATATGGTATATTATCATATAACACTTGTTGAGGAGCATCTACTACATTATGGTATGGATAAGAAGTATACTTGTTAGATATGGCATGGGAAGGGTGATCCAAATGAAGTGGTGTGCGACGATGACGATACTGAAGATGATAGTGATGCTGCTGGACCTGTAGAACATAATGATATAGGAGAATTATTAGATAATTTACATCAAGGTACTTGTTCAAATATACACATGAGTACTACTGTATTTGAAAGCAATTCTGATCATAAACAAAATATCCGGCTTGAGGTAGAAGGGACTTTTGAACAGTTTGCAAAGCTTGTAAAGGATGCACGAGAGCCACTTTATCCAAATTGTATAAAATTTTTCAAGTTAAAATTTTTGATAAAATTACTTCATATTAAAACTGTGAACAGATGGAGTCAGAAGTCATTTGATCAAATTTTGACATTGATTAAAGCAGCTCTTCTCAATGGAGAGAGACTTTCGAAATCATATTCTGAAGCAAAAATATACATATGAAAATTGAGACTTGACTATATTCCTATACATGTCTGCAAAAATAACTGTATATTATTTTATAAGGATAACGAACAGACAAGTGAATATCCAAAATATGGTGAGCTTAGATACAAAATCGATATTAAGAAAGCAAAGAAGATACCTTAAAAGATTTTAAGATATTTTTCATTGATTTTAAGACTTCAAAGGTTGTATATATCTACAAAGATAGCTAAAGAAATGAGATGGCATTATGAGCAGTGGATTTCGGAGGAGAACATACTTAGCCATCCAACCGACTTTTTAGTGTGAAAAGACTTCGAAGCAAAGCATCCGCACTTTGCGAGTAACCCACGCAATATCTGGCTTGGTCTAGCGACAGATGGATTTAATCCCTTTGGCAATCTGAGTATCTCTTACAGTATGTGACCTGTGATGCTAGTTGTATATAATGTGTCACCTTAGAAGTATATGAAAGAATCATTTATTTTTATGTCACTGTTGATTCTGGATCTGAAAGCATCAAATAATGAAATTGATGTATATCTACGATCTTTAATCGATGATTTGAAAGAGTTATGGAAAAATAGAGTACAGACATATGATTATGTGAGTCGAAGTAATTTTGAGTTGCATGCTTTGATTCTATGGACCATAAATAATTTTTCTGCATATAAAAATTTATCTAGATAGAGCACCAAAGGATATCTGGCATGTTCAATATACAATAGGGATGCATCCTCCTTACATTTAAAGCATGGATGGAAAATATGCTTCATGGGTCATTGGCAGTTTCTCCCTAGTAATTATTCTTGGAGGATCTATTATAAACAATATTTTGATGGTAAATCCGACCGATGTCCGCCACCTAAGGAGTTAATGGAGCAAAAATTTTAAAATAACTTGAAGTCATTGAAAACGTCCAATTTGAAAAAATATCAGGTACTTGCAAGCGGAAGCGTACTGAAGCTGAGCTGAATTGAACAAAACGAAGTATTTTTTTCGAACTACCATATTGGAAGTAATTACTACTTCGTCATAATCTGGATATAATACACATTGAGAAGAATATTTATGATAATATCATCGGTACTGTATTGAACATTCTAGAAAAATAAAAAATGATACAAAAATTTATCTTGATTTATAAAAAATAAAAATCTGACCGGAGTTGCATTTAGTTCGTCGAGGTGAGAGATTTTTTTATGCCACCTGCATGTTATTCACTATTTAGTGAGGAAAAGAAAAATTTCTATAGATGGTTTAAAACTGTAAAGTTTTCTGATGCATATACTTCAAATGTATCATGATGTGTTGGAAACAACAACGGTAATATCTCTGGCATGAAAAATCATGACTCCCATGTGATGATGCGATGTTTGCATCCTGTGGTCATGCATGGCTATTTGGATGGTGATATTCCAACTGTATTGATTGAGCTGGGAGTGTTCTTCCAAGAACTGTGTTACCAAAAATTGAAGATTAACTTACTTAAGAGATCTGAGAAGGATATCGTACTCATTCTTTGTAAGTTAGAAAAAAAAATTTCATCATCATTTTTGGATGTTATGGTGCATCTGGCTGTTCATCTTTCAAAGAAAGCTCTTTTGGCCGGATCGGTATATTATCGATGGATGTATCCTATTGAAAGGTAAAGAAATTATACGCACTTTGTCATATCAATTATAAGATGTAAATGTATTTCTAAAATTTAAATTTATTTTTATTTACAGATTCTTGTGTACCCTAAAAAAATATGTGCACAATAAAACAAGGCCTGAAGGGTGTATAGCGGAAGCATATGTAGCTACGAAGTGTGTCACATTCTGCTCGATATATCTTGATGATATCGAAATAAGATTCAATCGTACAGATCGTAACACAGATCGTGAATAGGGTGACAATGAACCAATATTATCTATATTTAAACAAATGGTTTGACCTCTTGGTGTAAGAAGATATGAATTTATGGATGTGAATGAGCTATCCAAAGTATACTTTTATGTTCTAAATAATTATGAAGAAATTGAAGATTTCATTGAGTAAGTACCAACTTAGCATACTGTTTAATGTTCTAAGTAATTTTTTCATATCGATGTAAAATTAAAAATCATAACTTATTGCAGCGAGCACAAGAGTATACTATGTAGAAAGAATAATACGGATGCTGATGATCAACATAGGAAGAAATTTGCAAAATAGTTTAATGATCTTGTAAGTTATATTTGTAATACATTATTTATTTAATTATAAATAATATTATTTGAACCAACATAATTTTTTATATTATGGTGTAGATGAAACATAAGTATTTCAATAAAGAAGTGGGTGCGATCGATGAGTTGTATGATTTAACATGTGATCCCGATCGAAGGGTTAATCACTATGCATCCTATATTATTAGAGGAATGAGATTTCAAACAAGGAAGCTTGAGATGCAACGACGGATCTAAAATAGTGGGATTGCTATAATAGAATATGAAGGAGAAGAAAAGATTGAATATTTTGGTATACTGGTAGATATCATAGAATTAAAGCATGGGTCCAGTAATTCTATATTCTTATTTCAGTGTGAATAGTGGGATATTAGTAATTAAAAGATCGATATTCATATCGATCCACACTTTATCAGTATAAATTTTACACGAATATGATACCAGAATGAGCCGTATATATTAGCAACTCAAGTGAAACAAGTAATATATTTGAAGGATCTAAGTATCAAGATAATTGGCATGTTGTACAAAAAATAATACCTAGAGACGTATATGACATACCAACCCGATTAAAGATGGATGAAAATTCAGATTTACATGAAGAAGAAGCTTTTCAGCAAGAAAAATAAATATTAGCCAAGCTTTTTATTGATGAAGAACTTGTAACGACACCTTTGAATAGGGCTGATCTGCCGTCCAACAAAGTTGAAGCTGATTTTGTATTTAATCTTGATGAATCGGAGGGCGACGATCAGTTCATAAATGATGATGAGATAAAAGATGATACATATATTGATTATTGTGATTCAAAGGAGGATCTATACATCGAAGAAGATACGAATATTGATGAATAAATCTATATTCTTTGTTCAATCTTCTCATACAATAATGGTATGCGATATAATTATATTCATTAGAATATAATTTATTTTTTGTTATTATTATTTAATATTATATTCATTTACATGTCAAAAATTGTAGATATGGTATCAGAAGACACACGATGATATTCGCGTTCATAGTCTACTCCGGAGGTTGAGGCACCTTCACCGATCTTCGTTGACGCACCGGCTCCATTGCCAGAGGGTCCTGCACTGGCAGGTCCCAATAAGGTGGGTCCAGTGAGGCGGATCCCAATGAGATGGGTCCGAGTGAGATGGGTCCGAGTAGTATAATTATATTTTTATATAATAAAATTTGATTCTTTTATTTGGATAGCTATCATACTAATAATTTATTTATTGTTGTTTCATGTCAATCTTCATCGATAGTGAGGTGAGGACGAGGTCCATCGAAGAACCTCGCTCTAGAGCGTTGGAGATGCGAACATCCGGGATAGCATCTTTGTATCGAGATACCATCCAGCTACATCAGGCCCATTAAGGGATGGTGCGAGCCGTGGCAGACTGAGCTGGGCATCATATGCCGTAGCTATGTCCCCGTGACATTTTTCAATTGGCGTCACGTTCTACCGACTCAGAGAAAAATTTTTTACACCCACTTACAGGTAAAATAAATTATATTATGAATATTTAATTTGTATAGTATTCTTCTAATATTTATTATTGACACGATCTATTCGACATCATTGATTTTGAGGAGGATCGCGTGCGGCGAGCTGTGGACACTCATTTATCGTTGTGTTTCAAAGATTATCACCATCACATGCATCAGCATTGGTACCATATGGTGCAAGATCATGGAGAGGAGGCAGCGTGACAGCAGTCCTATGACAACATCACTATGGATGATTGGACTGTCATATGTCGGCATTACGAGGATCCGACATATCAGGTTACACATCCAAACTTCTTCTTTTTTTTAGAGTTTAATTATTGAATCATTTATTCTTAAATTAAATTTGTTGTCTACTAATTTGACTGGTAACTGTACAGAAAAAATGTACCCAAAACGTCATGAATCGGACAAGACAGACCGTACCACATTGTGGGGGTTTGAGGTCGTTCGCTCATCACATCGAACCTATGGTAGATAATTTTTAATTTTTAATTCACATATAATTTTTTAGTTATTTAAAAAAATTTTAATTAATTATTCTCAAATTACAAAGAGATACTGAGAGTGGTGAGCTTTCTGGTAGAATCAATATCTACCAACAGATCCACCAGCGACGGGCAGGAGAGTGGACGACGGAGGAGTTCTTTGTAAGTTTTTTTGATTATTTTTTTATTCACAGTCTGATTTTTATTATAAAATTAAAATAGCTATCACTTTAATTTTCATGATCGTATGATAGATATGAGATCTCAACCTACTCTTAAGGGCTCGATCGCACCCACAGATGATGAGATCTATGATTAAATGCTTGATACGAGACTTTGTTATGTTAGGAGCTTAGGGTATGGGATCACTACTCCCTCATCCTCACGCTCGTCTTGGGCTGACATCCATTCTGCCTGCGAAGCTCGACTGACAGAGGTGCAAAGGTAGTTTGTCGAGGATCGACAGTGGGCTAAGCAGCGAGCTCAGGAGTTGGTTGCATGCATCGACGAATATCAGCAGCTTCAGATCTAGATGATGGAACGGATGATGTAGATAGAGCAGATGATACAACTAATGAGACAGCAACAAGTTGGTCCGAGCTTTTTCGATCGCTCTCTTTCCCCAGCTCATTCTCCAGATGCCGACACTTGACGGCTTCTTCATGTAGTTTTTTATTTTTATTTTAAATTTTTATAATTTTAATTTAATATAATAAAATAATAAAATTTATTTATGAATTTATTATATAAATTTTTTATTTTAATTTTTTATTTATAATTTATAAAAAGTATTATAAATATAAATTAAAAATATATATTCATAAATTATTTTTTAAAAAAAATATGTTTAAATTATTAGCGATGAAATTATTTTTGATGAAATATTAGTCGCCAAAAATATTTTAGTATGATAATTTAATTTTTTAATAAATATAGAATTATTAAAATTTTATATAAAATTAATAAGGATAAAAATTTATTTGTCATAAATAATTATTAGTGATAAAAATTTTCATCAAAAATTATTATATTTACGATGTAAGTTTTACGTCACTAATATTATTTAAATTTAGTTTTCAAAAAATTTATTATTAAATTAATAAGTGACAAAAATTTTCATTGCAAAAAATATTATTTGTGACATAAAATTTTTCATCGCTAAAAGTTTTTAAAAATTTTATTTCAAAAAAATTTTAATTAAATTAATAGTGATGAAAATATTTTCAATGTTATTAATTTTTTATTTATTAACGATGTTATAATTCATCGCAAATATTTTTTTTTATGATTAAAATTTTTCATCAAAAATCTTTTAACGATGAAAATTATTCATCATAAATAAATGTTATTAGCAATGAAATATTTTTTTCATCGTAAAATATTATCAATAATGTGATTATTTATGATGAAATATTAACGATAAAAATTTCATCGCTAATACCTATTAGCGACGAAAATAGATTATTAGCGACAAAAATTTTTCATTGCTAATAACCTATTTTGTTGTAGTGTTGCTCAGGCCAAAAATTTGATCTAAGATTTTTTAGAGTTACTGGAGCATAGCACTAGTTGTGACACATCCAGAGCTGTGGGCATCTGTATGGCCTATATAGCCCTCTATATTTGGCTGGTCAGGAATAGCCTAATGTTTGATACCAGATGGTGCTCAACGAGATTCATCCTGAAGAGAATATTGACCATGGTAGCAGGTTGACTGATGTGACTTTCAGATCTTCGAAAACCTGGAGTTTCCACTCTGCTCATGCAACAGCATATTCGATGTTCATCTCTTGGGAGCCCCCTCCATCATACCTGAAAGTCAACTATGATGGGTAGATGTGGTGGGGCAGGATTTGTGATCTATGGGCCCGCTTCTAGGTTGGTGGCGGCTAAGGAGAACCATCTATTTGAGCCAATGGTGCTTGGTGTAGAGCTCCGCACGGTTTGGACGAGATTTGTATTTGTCAGGCAGATCTTGGGGTCTGGCTAGCTTATTGTTGAGGGCGACTCCACCTAGAGGGTGGCAATCGGGTTGGGTCGGGTATAACCATATCAGGTCAGATATAGGTCGGATCAAAAAAACTTCAAACCCAGACCCAATCTGTTTATTTAAACAGGTCAAATTTTAAAATTCAAACCCAACCCACTTAATAAATAGGTTACCCGATCCGATCTATTTACAATCCATTTATAACCCCTTTAAAAAAAAAATAAAATTCAACCCGTTTAATGACCTTTTTATAAAAGAAATTTTAAAAAAATACATGTTCTGTCTCTGACTCTCTGTGGCCGACTGTCTCCGCCTTCGCCCTCACCATATCTCCGCTCGATCGTCTCTCCGGCCTCCACCCTCATGCCCTCGGCCGGCTCCAATGACGTCGGAGACTTCGATGGCAGAGCCATCGAGGATGACATCCCCGTGGGCTACGGCTTCCATGGAGATCTACAGCAGGGCTATGCCACGGTGCCTTCTCCCTTCGGGATGCCGGACTCCAATGAGAAGGTGTACGGCGAGGAGGAGAAGAATGGCGAGATCTTCTCTGACGGGCCCGTCCTTCCGGAGCCGAAGCACATACGAGACAGCGGGAGGAGGGGTTTGCTACTTCTCTCTATGGGAGTGGTGCCAGTAAACGGATCTGGGTGAGGCAGAGGGGCTTGCTCCACGCTGTAGGCCTGCATGGATCACCGTGGGAATGGACCAAAAGCCCACAGGACCACAAGCCCAAATAAATAAAAACCTTAAACAGGTTAAACAGGTTGGACAAGTTGAAAACTTTAAAACCCAAACCCAATCTGTTTAATAAATGGGTTAAATAAGTCGATCCGTTTACGATTCGAACCCGTTTAATTCAAACTCAAACCTACTTATGGCGGATCGAATGCGGGTTGGATTGGCAGGTCGGGTCATATTTTGTCACCCCTAACTCCACCACGGTAGTGGCCTGGTTACAAAGCTGCGTTCGGGGAGGAGTCACTCATCCCCTTCTACATGATGTTACGTTGTTATTGGGAGGATACTCTGCTCTGACTATCAGAAGATGAACAATGCAATAAATTAGGTGGCAGTCTATATTGCTGAGCATTCAAATAAAGTTTTCGGACTGGGATGAGACGACTCCTGGGTCATTTCGGGATCATTTATTCATACAAAAATTATTTGAATATAAACTAATTTGATGTAAAATAAATTTAAATTAAAATAATTTAATTTTATAATTTGATAGCACAGGTGATCTAAAGATTTTTAATTTGTCGTGTGCTTTACCCAGCATCTCACAAGCACAGTCATTTGTACCACCTGTCGCATGGCCGTATCTCTCCAGCGATTATGTAACAGAAGACTTCCGTAGAGTTCGTGGATCAAAAATTAAAAAAAAAAAGGAAAAGACAAAGCAATTATCTGATGTACTGATTAATATCATAAAGGTACACATCGTGTAATCCGTGCATCAAACGGCTCAGATCACGAGTTCAATAATCTGTACGGCAGTGATGTTTTCTTAACCTCTCCCACCCGTGTTCCATGGCTCACCCCAAGGAGGTGGACCCCACCAGCAGTACACGATCGCGCCAAAGAGAGCAATCCGTGATCCGATCCGTATATTTCTCTGTGGACCGTGGATTCTTCTACTAGTAAACTAATAAACGCACCTCCCAATTTTACCAATACACCCAATTTTTCATCACCAACAGAGAACGTCCGACAATTTGTTTAAAATATCCGGTGTGTGTTTATCTAAACATTTGGATAAGCACAAGTGGTCATTATTTCCTCTGCGGCACTAAGAGGACAACGTCGGGTCACCGAAAAGCGAGGGATTTTTCCCACGCGTGTTTAGGTGCCAGTCTCGTAATTGTACCACTCGACCAGTGGCAATTCGGACTTTCCAATTTTACGGAAGGGGACACGTTTCGAGTTCACAAAAGTCCTTGTCCGCTGCTCGTCCACAGTTGTCGACACGTTACCACTCCATTCCTATATACGGTAGAAGGTAGAAAGAGCAGTGGCTTTTATTACGTCCACCGACTTTTGCCCACTGCTTACGACGAACGTGCTTAAAAATATGTAAGGGTGGGACCATCGGGTTAGCGGCTGATGGTTGAGCTGGGTGTCGCCTGGACTCGTTGGGTTTGGGTTTCGAATGTGTTCTCGAGAAACGGAAGGGAGGATGATACGGGGAGTGTACCAGCGACCAGTGGTGAAAACGGCTGGGTGGAGTTAATTAATCTGGAAGTCCCCTCCGGTCTCTCTTACTGTGGTTAAACCTGGGCATTGCTTGCCAAAAATAGCAAAAGAAAAGTTTTACCGTCTCCCTCCACCTTCTCATCCTTTCTCTTAAGCCGGACGAGGGATTCAAGGGATTCTCGCTCTTTCCCTTCCTCCTCTTCCTCCTCCTCCTCTTTCTCGCTCCCTCCCTCCTCTTTTTTTTTTTTTGAGTTCATACCGAACGGATCTGAAAAGTAGTTTCGAAGATTTCTATGAAAAGATGGTGGATTTTGTTCGATTTTTCTTGGCTTTCGCTGTCTATTTTCTTGATCTCCCGAGTGAAACGATTTCGTTTTAAGGAGTCACCGGTTGTTTTTTCTTAAGATCTTCGGGCTCTGGGAGTAAGAGCGCTCGTTCCAATCTCTTTTTATAGATTTCCGGTTCTAGAAATTTCGTCTGGTGTTTTCGCATATTTCATCTGGATTTCGATCTTCGTAACTCTTCTTTTGCTTTTCTTTGTTTTTTTCTTTAATTATTCGGCCAGCCTTGTTACATTTTAAACATCAAATCTTCATCTCCTTTGTTTGCTTTTCTTTGCCCCATCTTGATCTGCGCTGGAGTGGTTGAATCGTCTTCGGGAGGATCTGAGAGGGAAGGACGTAAAGATATGGTTGCTTGAATAGAAAAGGTTTGTTTCCATCTCAATCTCTTTTTTGCTGTTGATTTAAAGATTTTTTTTTGATATTAAGATTGTTTTGATGTGATATTGAAAGAGCCAAAGGATATTCTTTATCTCTTTCTGTTCCTTACTTGTTGGGTTTTATTTCTTTTTTTTTTTAAAAAAAAAATTTCCCCTTGTTTGAGTTTGGCAGGTGACGGGCGGGTTGGTGCTTTGGCCGGCGTGGTTGGCTGACAACGAGAGAGAGCACGCCGGTCCGCTGTCATGCAAGGTGCCATGGCTATGTACTAGCGTGCTATTTCTCGTTGTCAGCTCAGTTCTCCCCACAAAGCATCTCCTCGACTCCTTAATATGCTGCTCCCAAGAAGGTAGCTTTCCAACTATCCTATCCTCGCTTAAGGTGTTTGCTCTAATCTATGCTGCAATTCATCCTTTTGGTTAAGTCAAATTCTTGTTCATTTCTAGTTGCTTTCCTCCGAGTTGGAGGTGGAGTATTTCGGAATTTTAGGAATGACTTAGTTTTGTGAACTATTAGGTCGTCTCGCTGCTACCTTTTCTTGATGAATCTTTTGTATTTGGGGACAAAGCAAGAAATTAACATGATCGCTTAAGATAAGTTCATGTTTTTTTTTTTTTTTTTTTGGTAGTGTGTTATATTCATGACATGCTAGTAAGTGTGGTTTCTTCCAAACTGATAGTTCCATTTTTAATTCCTCAGGCAGTTTGGTACTAGCATGTCTTTATGATTTCAGTAGAACAGCCGTAAGAATTTGTGTCATTATCTTTTGCTGTATGAAAATTATTTATCTTATTGCTTTGAATTTTTGAAGATGATGGCAACTGAATCTTGCGGGTAAAAGTTAGTACAGTCTTTATTTTTCATGTCCGTAGCAATCTTCACTGCAGTGGTGTTTCTTGATTTCATATGTTTTGAGTCGTATTAGGGCTTTCTTTCCCAACTTTAATTGGGGGAAAAATCCTTTAGGGATGGGGATCCTGTAGATTGTTGACTTGTAAGTGTGCTGGTGAATTGTTGCCATTTTCCTTAAGTCACCTTTCCTGAATATCGTGCCACTTCTTTGGCGAATAAAACACTGGCTGGCAATTGAAACTGTTGATAACCCAGCCGCTCGCTATGACAGATTGTAAGATGAGCTCCTGGTAGCATCTTGTGTGCCTAGAAGGTTGCAGTGGTGGGAGCTAGTTAGGTCTGTAAATGGATTCGTTAGACAGTTAACAGCATAATTGTTAGGGAATATATTGATATTTGTTTACAACTTATTGAGCTAATTATTTTCATACTTTGCCACTTACTGGACTGGCAACTGTTTATAACTATGGATGATAACTTAAGCTACTCATTTAGTTCAAGATACTCTAAAAGTTCATGGCCAAAAAATCATCTTATTCCAGCAATGCTAACCTTTATGTAAACGTTCCATGTAACTCGAGCAAATGGTTGTGCTATGACATTTATACGTTGCTTTCTTGAGTTAGGTAAAAAGTGAAAAACAAGGGGTATTTGGAATGTTAAACTACCTGTCTAGGGATTTTGCTTACTCATGTAATGGAAACACATCAAATATGTTAGCTGTTTATCTATTGCTTATGCTTTCTTAAAAGAAATGGATTCTACAATTTTAAGCCAACCGTAGACTTGCCAAGGGTTGCTTAGGTGTTTACAAAATGGAGGATCGATGGAGGCCAATTCCCATCTATGGATGGTTCTGTTTCGTTCATGATACCAAGAAAGTTCCTGTTCTGCCCAAGAGGCAGTGTAATCAACAGTTGTGCTCTTAAGGTCAACTAAGTGAACATAAGGGAGATAGCATAACCCGGTCGGCAGCAAAATGTTTAGTTGTAGTTACAAAATAATTTATATTATATATTCTTAGACGTAAGCTCTTTTACAATTTTATATTCCTTCATTCAATTGGATTTCAGGGCACACATTTTTTGAAATAATTCATAACGAGCTATATTCATGCTTTGATTCACGTAATTACATCATTATTCTCATGTAAATGCTTACATTTGAGTTTGTCCATAATAATCCCGTGGTAGCATTGTCATATTCTGCAGAATTTCACTGGAAATGACTTCGATTTTCGTCCTTATTCTTCATTTAGTTTTTCCGCCTTGGTATCAAATTTAAAAGTTTCTGTTAATTTCCTCATCTAGTCTGCTGTTCAAGGATAGCTGTCTGATTGCACAAATCTATCATGTAATTTTCTGGAAGTTCTGCAAAACTTAGTCCTTCTTAAGGAGGCAGTTTTCGTGATTCATGTGCTTACAATATTTGTTGATGCAAGTATTTAATCTTAGGTCCGCAGAAAACCTATATGGATAAGTACTATTGACAAAAGTTTGCTATTTTGAGTGGATGTTTGTCTTTTTATTGGTTGTCATTCGATTTTACAATTTCCAATTTTTAGTTATTTAATTTTTTGAAGTCCTCCCTAAAGTTCATGCCCTTAACTTTCCAAGACAACTCTCCAAGCCAAACATGGCGTACAAGCATTAAGAAATATTATTGAGACCTTCATACGTCTAGATGCATGTGACTTGTGTAACTTGCCAGCACCAAGCAGCAAGTCACGAGATGATTGCTCTTCAAGATCAAGTCCCTTGGATATAATACTTCTTCTCAAAATTTCTAAATGTTGTTGCAGATTCATAAGCTTCTTTTAGTGGACACAGAAAAGATTTAGAAATTTCATACAGTGGCTTCTGATTGCCAATTTGCTACCCGCATACCTGTCATAAAGGAATAAAATCTTGACTACGTTGATGGTTGAAGTTAGAATTTAAATGTCTATATGAATGATAGAAAACAGCAATAAGCAATGGTTTTTCGAATCTAGTTTATATTCATCATCATCTTGTTCATACTTGACATCATCAACATCGATTACATAGATTAATATGTATAATTTCAAACAAATTATCCCAAAAGTGGTCTTAGTTCAAAACTATTGAATTCTAAGGAAGGAATCAATGCATGCATTTTATTCATCACAAGTGTGTCCTGCGGAAGATTCCCTAATGCAAGAAATACTGGAGGAAAGATTATAAGATAATTGAATGGTATAGCGAAGGACGTGGGATGAGCATGACACATGGAGACTAAGAGAGAGATGGAACGAACAATGAGCTAGAAGATGAAAGCACTGAATCTCTAGTGGTGAATGACATAGTGTAATTCATCTTTTATTTTTTGGAACAAGCTTGCAATGACTTCCAGAGATGGTGGGGTCCAATAAATAGTACATAGCGAGTGTAAAGTTAATTTTGGAGATAGTTTGACTCAAAATAAGCTACTGTCATGCAGTGTTTACTAAAAACTGTAAAGAATGCTGTGAGAGTTAAAAAGTCATCTAAGCATGTGATGGTGGAATCTAATGGTAGGGAATTAATGTTTCTAGAAGTGTAAGAAACATTACAAGAGTTAGGGGTCATATAATTTAAGACTATCATGATGGGACAAATTATTACTACGGTAGATTGTCATGTACTCTAGAAGCTCATGAGTGATCAGATCTGGGAATTAGAAGGCACATGGGATATGTGATACTTGAATTTGTTGTGGCGTGCAACTATGTAATGCAAAGTACCCAAGTTAAAAAGCAGGAAGCGAAGTTCAAGAATGGTGGTGCAGTGATAATTGTATTATTTTCTTTTTAGAAAGAATAACTGAATTACTTTTGAGGTTTATACAAATTATTTCTAAGAGAAAGTTTGACCATTTAAATAGATTTTTCCCTTGTGTATTGTCTTTAATTTCTTTTATTAAAAAAAAGCTATATTATTAGAACATTATTTCCTTGATCGTCTTTTATAGTTGTAGAATTGCAATGTTAGGTAATGGTAGTATCATATATTTATAAATTAAAGGAATATGAAGGAGACATGCTTGGTGGGTATATTTTGGATAGTAGTTGAACATGAGTGTTTTTCACTCTATACATATGAAATCTTGAAAAGAAGTATGTTGGGTTGAATGCATAGTATAAGGTTGCATTGGAAATGTAACAAGAGGGAGTAAAAGCCATTTAACTTAGTTATTCCACCCCTTTTCAACCAAACACTCATTGGAATACTTGGGTTAAATCACTTTTCAGAAGGCAAAATGGGTATTTCTAATAAATTGCTACACAACCTTTTGCCTTCTAAACCCATTTACCCCTCAAAAACAAAAAATAAATTAGTAATTTATTCCAGATTAAAGAGAAGTAGAAGTAAGTTAAATCATTTACTCTTGGTTAACATATTCTACTTCCAAACATATCTTGAAAGTGGTTGGAAGAATCAGAGTTAATAGATATGCAAACACAAGATGGCGGCTTTTGTGAGCAAGGGGGATAGCAATAATTCTTTGGAGTCAAACTACTAAAGGAGCAATTTGGGATCTTGAAGGCACACTAATTGTGCATAAAGCAAAACTACTGAATGTACAAAAAGAAATGGCTGGAGTAGTGAGTAGTGCATTCAATTTTTGTAGATAGTAGAAGAAAATATGGTGAATTGTGATGGTTTGTAGGTTTTGGTTTGTTATTCCTTTAGATAAGTCGATGTATTGGCTTAATTGATGATCATCAATAAAGGCACTACTAAAAAGTCTTAGAGTGAAGAAATGTATCAAAACTGGGAGAAATGAAATCAATCATGAAAGTTAGTGACATGTTATAGTATTAAAATAGTTCTATGGCTTACAACTTTCGTTTTATCTTTTTAAGAAACTAAGCACTTTCCCCATAGGGTCTAGTTGTTGACATACCTCTTGTGAGGGCTTGCTAGTAAGAGAGGTCAGGATTCGAATGTTGATGGTGGCACAATGTGAAATCACGGACTAGGATCATGAGGTACAATTTTTATTATGATGGTTCAAGTCCTCATACAAGTATTTGAAGCATTAATGGAATCAATCACAGCCCTTAAATTATAAATGGTCCTGATTTGATCATAAAATAATGTCGTATTACTCTTTGGAGTTATTATATTAGATAACTTGGTCTTTAAGTTACTTAACCTACAAGTTGTCTGATCTTGAGTTACATGTTTGTATGAATATAGGTAACCTGGCGGTCCTGGCCCTTGAGTAACTTGGGTTCTAAGTTGGCAAGCCAAGTTTCTTTTTAATTTTATTTCATTGGTTAAGCTTCAAGTCCAGGTGGCTCTCTATATATAGGATAGAGAAAAGGTCATAAGTGGTATTTTATGTATTTGTATTCCTAAGAAAAAAGTGCTCTCTCTCTCTTTACCACTATCCCCTTTTTGTTTCCCTCTCTCTATCCTTTCTCTCTAGTTTCTTCTTCCTTATACTCTCTTCCCTATCTATTTCCTTTACTTCTCTTCTTTCTTCATTTGAATCCCCTCTTTTTGGGTTGCAAAAATCTCTAGTGTTGCCTGAAAGTTGATCTTAGGTCAATATTAATTGTTAGCTTTAACCATAGAAACCTAAGAACCTATTCTTAAAATCTCACTTTGTTCTCTAAAACTAAGGGGCAAACATAGAAAATTGGTATATATCCTTTAATATACAAAATCTTCCTTTGGCCAAGAAAGGTGGTACCATCCCAAACTGTCTAGTTTAGTGCATACCAAACTGTATCGGGGGCGTATTGGCATAGTTCCACACTTTAGTCTGAGAAATCTGGCGAGAGAAGGAAAAAAAAAAGGAAAGAGAGGAAAAGAGAGAGGAGAGAGGAGAGAGGGAGAGGGAGGGGAGAGAGAGGCTAAGAGAGATGGAAGAATTGCTAACTTCAATTTAAATTGACAAAATAAAAGAATTGATTTGTTTGAAATAGGGGATCCTTATCGCGAATGAGGGCTTCCAGCCCTGTCTCTCTTAGCTTCTTTCTCCCCCCTTCCCCACTCCCAACCCTCTCCCTCTCCCTCTCCCTCTCCCTTCTCCCTCCCCCTCTCTGTCTCCTTCTCCCTCTCCCCCTCCCTCTTTAATCTTCTTTTATCGATACATGCTAGAACAACGTGGCATGATATGACATAGTTTACTATATCGTTGGCCTATTAGTATGGGTTCTGGTACTTATGTAGCCAACCTTACTTTAGATAGTTAGAACCAAAAGAGAAAAAAATCCTAAAATTTCTAAACTTCTAGACCTACCAAAGTATGAGGAAGCCATCCTCTAAATTGTCTTGCATCACGTTGCCATTATATTTCTCATATATAAGCTTTAAATAACATCATTTAACTATTTTTCCTAAAAACATGTATGTCAAAAGTGCCTTTTAGAGATTTTTTGGATGTTTGATTAACTTGAGATAATCTATGACATGGAGAAGAGTTGCTAAGAGATGGTTTTGCATAAAAAAATTTTGATTGAGTGCAAGAGGCTATTAGTGAATCCAATTCTAAGAATACAGGTAAAAGATATTAATAAAATGATTATTTTTCTCATCCTTAGAGAATAGGATATAGTGAATTAAAAAACTCTTCCATCTTGCAAGTTACTATTAATCTATCTTTTTTTCATATATAATAGTCATTGATAAGTCATATAAGCTTCCAAGCAAGCTCTCATGGGAAACAATGAAAACTAGTCTTTGGCTTATGTCCACGAGAACTTGCACCATGTTTGCAACATGGATATTCTCGAAGAAGCAATTAGAGGGTTGCCTTGGGCTTAAGATGTTGGATAGGTGTTAATCTGAAATGGTTCCCCTCTTACTCTTTTTTTCATTCATTTTGGATTATCATTGGAAACAATTTGTTCTAGCTATTTAAGGAGCTCTAAAGTGGAGTTGCTGATCTAGATAGATTAAACTACTCTCATGTTGACCTTGTTTCAAAAGATGATGTTACATTTTATTATAGTGTCAAATAATTTTCAAGACTTTGACCAATGGATTGGCCTACTTCATTCCCATCTTGGATGATACATCACAACTAGTGTTCGTTGAAACATTAAAAATAGGTACAGTCTAGACAACTTTATATATGCACATGAGATGGTCAATTATTGTAGGAATCATAATATAAAGGGTGTACAGTGTAAACTAGACTTTGAGAGAATCTATCAGAAGGCTTTACTAGGATTTGTTGAATAAGATACTTATTGAAACTTAAAAAAAGGATTCAACTGCAAATGAAAGAATGGAATACTCATTGTAGTTGCTACTTATGAATTGGCTATCCTTTTAAATAGAGAATTAGGAGATAGATATTGTAGGAGAGTTTTGAAATGGGAAACCTATCTTCTTTTTCAATTTGGTTTCCGATTTTCTTGATTAGATACTAACATTGGGTGCTGGGAGGAATAACACTTTCTTGTTATGCAAGGTGTATTGGATACAATGAGCTTTGGACATCACTTTTTAAATTTCTAAGCAGTGTTTTAAATCTGGTGACTTGGTTTGAATCTTTATGGTCCCTAGGTCACAGTTTTTTAGTTTAACCATGGATTAATTGCAAGTTAACCGGTACCTTAAATATCCACATTTCTCCTCTCCGAATCATGAATCCATCCATCCTACTCTAGGCTTTACCTTGTAGCATCCTTTGGCCTCCTCTCGCTCCCTTTTAGGCCTCCCTCTCCCTCCATCCAACAGTGCCACCACTATCCCCACGACAATTTGGTCACTCATGGCTCCAACCCATGAGATTAGACAACCCCTCGTTCGATCCCCATAAGATCTGATTATCCTCCCTTGAGATCCCACCACTTATGCCTCCTCCTCTATGAGTTTCGGTTGGCTTTTTGCTATCATTATCATTCTCATGGGATCTAGCATCCTTGCTTTAATCCTTGTGAGATCTAGTAGCCTCAGATTTAATCCTTGTTAAATTCATGGTTCAATACATTACAAGATCCAATTGTTATGGTTTTCTTCCTATAAGATTTGAGAGCCCCATCTGTCTCCAATATTAGCCATTCCTCCATTCCAATGACATCCATCTTTTTTTCCTTACATTGGCTTTTCCACCTCCACTAGCATGAGATGGTCCAGCAACCTATAATGATATCCTACTCGACCATATCTCCTGTAATTGATGGAAGGAAGAAAAATTTCTCCATTGATCTCAATGAGTCATACTCAGTTTGACTTGACAATTCGGATGGTTGAATTGTCCAAGTCATTAGGTCAAATAATTTATTTCAAATATTCTGGTTTAAGCTAATCTGACCTAGAAAAGTTGGTAGGTGACAGGTTGGATGGGTTGAATGGGTGTGTAAATAGTTAAGCACTAATTTTAGATTCTTTTGAAGTTTAAAAATCAACTTCAAAAAGAGCTTGATAATTTTTTCTTCATTGGAGCCCTAGGTTAGTTTCATTCTAAAATGCTACATTGTAATCTAATGCATCTTTTGATTAGGTATCTTGGATTAGCATTCTTAGCTTGAAGATTTTGGTAAAGCAATTGCATCATATTATTGGGGAATTTTGATAGAAGGTTGGTTAAAAAGGAAGCATGTTACTTTTTGAAGGTAGGCTCAATAACCAATATGATTTTGGTCTTTCCACTTATTAATTTTTCATCTTTGCAATTTCTTTTTAAGTGCTATTGAGATTTGAATGAAGTTGGAAAAATCTTCTTGCTTATTCACTTTTCATCTTTCTTTGCTTGGCCAGATAGGATGGTCTAGGTGCCTTAAAAGGACTTCAAGCAAGCATTTCTGGCCAAGTGAGGATTGACATAAATGGAATCTAATTCTCTTTGGAGCACATAAATCATGAGAGCTTGCTACAACACAATAAGATGTGATGCTGTAGCAAAATAAGATGTGATGCTTTTCTGAGCAAAAGATGATCTAGAGCATCTCCAATATGGCAAGGGATGTTGGGAAGTCTTGGTCCATTTTGGATTTGTAGCAATTTTGCTATGAGTAATGGTAACAAAAAATGGTTTTAGTTTATTAGATGGCTAACATCCCATGTTTGAAATTTGAGAATTCTAATCTTGGCCATATTAAAGCTATTAGTGAAATTATTTATATTGACTTAGGCCCATGGTTTGCCATATCATCCTATATCACCCAATATGGGGAGTATTGTTCGATACCAAGGTTCGTCGTCTCAGTACCATACCCTATACCTATAAAATTCTATTGTAATGTCGGTACATGATTCGGTACAATACGATAGTATCGATATGCTCTAAGATGATGTACTGATACGAGATCGATATGATACAATATGCCCTGTACCAAGCAATATGGAGTGGTATAGCATTCCATGTTCTATACTAATCTCATACCGATACATTGTCTCATACCATACCGACATTCGATATATTGTCTCGTACTATACCAAATTGCATATTGATATTGTAATAGGATGGTACTAACATACAGTCCGATATTAAGATGGTGAATCTTACTCGAACTATTACTTTTCAAGATCATTGTGTGATGGTGATGGAACTCATTAAGGGTCCACTCCTTATGATCTTTCTACAATTGTTTAAGCCAGGAGTCTTTAAATCTAGTGACTTCGAGTATGTGAAAGGGTATAATATTGGAGAAAGACAAGATGTTTGCTCATCTAGCTATCAACGAGAAGCTACATGCTAGCAATATATCATGTCAAAAAGGATGGATGATCAGTTGACATCGTGCAATTTATATTTCAATTTTGAAATATAAGCATCACCTTTTTCTACTAGATTCGCTTAAACATCTCGAGCTGAGCCTACTGCTTTAAATTCCTACAAATGGCTTGTTGAAGTTTAAAATCCAACATAGGTCAATCCCTTGGGCCAATTTGGAAGGAAAAGAATGCAAAATGTAGCACGAGGAATCAACTAGGAACATGTAACGATTCATACTTTGCTCTTTTGGAAACTCTAGTGACTTAATGTAGCATGGGTGCTTTTACACTCGCACAAAGAAGATTAAAACTTGCTCCCTATGAGAGCTTATTGTGATGGGGGGCCTCCAAGCCATTTTTATGTCTTTTTTTTTTTCATTTCATTATATCTCAAAAGTAAATTATCTAAAGAAAAAAAAATGCAATGAGCTTACATACAACAAGATGATTTTTTTATTATCTTGATTTTTTGTTACTTTTGGGTTAAGAAGACAAAAACTTTAACTCGATCAACATGATTGAGGTATGAATTATACATGCATAGTATACATAATTGTATTGCTCAAATCTTGATAATAGATTGAAGTCAAATTGGTCATATATTTTCAAGTGAGCATAAACATCACTAAAATTTCAAGTCAAACAGTTTGTCCCTGTGCAAGTTAGAATAGTCATTTTGATATTTAGTTAAGAAAATTTAATAGTAATACACAGGCTAAGCAAGTCTATTTTGTTGCATAATAGTCCATTGTTAGCAAACAAAAATATCCTAAATTGGGGCATAAAATTAATCAATATATTTTCCAATGGAGATAGGATTATGCATGAAAGTACATAAGATCACCTAAAAGTTAAAGAAAGTGGGTTATAATTGACATTTGAAGGCTCAAATGTGATAAAAACGTGTGGACAATTATTGTAAAAAAACACAAAGTAAGCATTAAAAATTAATTGTATGGAAGCATATGTCATTAGAGGGGTGCTTGCATAGTCTTTCGCACATTGTGGATAGAGAGAGACGAGATATTCTAATATATCATTTCTTTAGATCCAAAGAGTATTAGATCGAGAAGGTAAAATAAGGTCAAGAAAGGAGCTTTGTTTTTTCTTGTGGTGGGGATCGACTACATTTTCTGCTCTCAATGGTTCTTCACATAACTCTTTTCCTTAGTTGTGTGGCTCTATGTATTGCTTTATAAGGCTCCTTAATAAACTAGGAATTCTAAAAGAATTCATGATAAAGTTATAATAAGATAGAGAAAGAAACAGAGAAGAGAAAGGTCGCTAATTAAAGAAAGTTGTGGCAGTAGCCTCCTATCTATTTGTATGAATAAAAGGAAAGGGTGTGCAATCTATTTGAATGAATTATTATAGAAGCTAGCCACTAGTCAATGTCTTATCAGCCCTTAATGTTCAAGTGATATGTTTTGAGCCCTTGGCTTTTTTCAAATCCTTTAATTTTGATCCTTTAGATTTGTTTGGTATTCCATGATTTATGGAGTTGCACGTTTATAATCGCTCAAGTTATCATGTTATCAACATGTGGTGACTCAAGTGGATGTGGGAAATTAAACACCAATGGAAATAAAAAAAAAGAGTTCTTTGTAAATATAGACCTTTATCTTCATATTCACAAATTGACCTTTATATTATTCTATTAATTCCCTGGCACTCCATACCATTTAGTATTATCTAATTGGGCTTAATTGCTAAGTATGGTTAACTACACCAACATTATGAAAAGAATAATGTCTCTATGATGTATTAATATTCCTAACCACCCTCCATTTCTTCTCTTAAGCTATTCATACCCTATGTTTCCCACCATTGTTGGAAAGTTGCATTGGTGATAAGATGTTTGTGATTTGCTTCTTCAATCTTTATCCCCATCCAAGAGTTGTATTTAGGCTGTCGATGATTACATTGGCATATATTAGGTTGCCAACCATCACTAGAGGAGGGTTGGTAGGGGTATCCTATAAGAAGCCCTATTGAGTTTGTGCCCATCAAATTTGGTCAATGAGTCTAATAAGTATTCGCAAAACATCAATCTTCCTATAACACCACCATTGTGAACACAGAGGAATCAACTTGTTTTTGGTAAAAAAGAATTTAAGCAGCTTGTATGGAGGCTTGCATTCATGGAATGGTATATTGGGTCGAACCATCCAGTATACTCCATACCATACTATATCGGTCTCATGCCAATATAGTGGCTTGTACCATACCAACATTCAGTACACCATCTCGTACTATACGAAACTGCATACCGACATTATAATAGAATAGTACCGGTACGGGGTCCGATACTGAGACGGCGAACTTTGCTTGCATTGGTTGGTGGTAGTGAATCGCCTAGGTTTAGTGTTGATAATGCCAATATTCATACTCTTAAATTAAGGCGATGATGTTGCAAGTAGCTTCCCTTTGAACTATTGTTGGGAAGTAAGAATGATCAAAATTAAGAAAGATATCAGAAGTAAACCATATAAAAGAAAATGATAATGCTAGAGGGATAAAGAAGGGAGTTTCATTTTTATGCTAATTCAGGATGCTTTTGATTAGTCAATTCCTATGAGGTGGTGAGAAGCTTGGTTTTGTTTGTTTGACAAGGATTAAAATTGGGTTCCAATAGATGCCTTGCATGGGTATTTTTGGTATGATAGAAAATGAATGATTCAGGTATACACTTTTTTCAAAGTTTGTGGTTGTATGATAATGTTTTAAATAATATTCCATGTTTATCAACCATATGTTGATTTGGGGAGGCATTGTGGACTTGGTGCAATAACGTACATGTTAATTTCCAAATATTAGAATGAGAGGTATAATCTGCAAATAAAAATAATGAGGGGTTATATGCAGAAAATGAAGAAAAAAATATAACTTATCTTATACTCATCTATATGACAATTCAAAGGATGCCTTGGAAAGTGAATATTGCCCTGAACAAAAATGGAAATTGATCTAATGGCCAATATAGAAAGTGATCTCCATATTAATGTAAAATAAATAATTTTGGCCAGGACATGTCGATAACCAAAACCTAGTATCTAGAAATTTGGAACATAGAAGATAAGTGGAATAGGGAGCTAATTCAAAGATGTAGGATGTGTCTATATGCCAAGGGATAGCCTCAAAATGTTGGTCTCTAAATCCCGTTTCCAGCTCCTTCTTCTCCTTGGAAGGACGTCAATACGGATTTGATCCTTGGTCTGGATACAAAGGGGTTTGACTTAAAAAGATAAATCATGCTGTACAAGTTCCAAAATATCTTCATGAAGATTTGCATGGGGTTTCACCAACCTTTGTATTAGACTAGGTGTCCAGTTCATCAGTCATAGTTGGTAAAATTTGTGGAAGAAAATCAACACCAAATTCCTACACTCCCAAACTGATTTCATATTGAACTCACCAAGATCAGCTTGGAGAACCTTGTGGCTATGTATTGTGGAAGATCATGCAAAGTCATGCAAAATGGTTATGTTGTGTGTTGAGTTTGCTTACAGCAATTGTGTAATAGAAACATCAAAAAGATTCCCTTCGGGTTTGCTTATGGTCACAAGCTGCAATATGTGGAAACCAAGTTTGTTACCAGCTAATGTTAGGTTAAGCAAGGATGTAATAGCTTTAGTTGATCACATGTAGCAAATCCACTAGAAACTTTGAGATCCAACTGAAGCTAGCAAGAGGTGATCAGGTGATGGAACATCTTAGTTATGCTGCCCTTGTAGATCTTCTCAAAAGTGTAAGCCATAGATATCAATGCCCATCAAATTCTTGAAGTTGATTTTAATGCCCTCACCTCTCGATTGTTCTGCTACTGTTCTAGCTCCTCGAGAAGGAAGAAAGTATGGCTTGAAAGCATCATCAGCCTGTGGGCGCCTTTCTTTTTGGGCTTTGATCATCCATGGG
Source organism: Elaeis guineensis (assembly GCF_000442705.2). Taxonomy (NCBI): domain Eukaryota; kingdom Viridiplantae; phylum Streptophyta; class Magnoliopsida; order Arecales; family Arecaceae; genus Elaeis; species Elaeis guineensis. Next base: position 121,487,155 of record NC_025993.2, read on the forward strand.
CTACCGACTGCCCTAACTTATTGTCGTAGAATACCGGTATAACCAATTTAAAAAGAATGCCTTGCTCTCATGTTTGCAGCATATAACATGCGACATTATCTAATTGGTGTTACCCACCAACGACTTGGTGGATTCGATCAAGATTTGTTTTTTCAGAGTACCAGAAACGAGCATAACATTGCTATGAACATAAAGGCCCAAGGTATGAAACCGGAGAAACAAGCTGCCCCAACTTAAATGAGATTTGGTAGCCTTTTTATAGTCTAACATTTTTATCAATATATTATCCTCATTCCGTTCCGAATCATAACTTTTTATTGGACATAGTGGAACACAGAATTTGTCTAATTTCTAATGTGTTCTATTGGCTTGATGGCATTCAATATTCAAGTGATTCTTTATGGAGCATGGATCAACTTTCTAAGAAGTCATCAAATGTAGTTTTGGGGCATCCTAGACATGGAGGATGCAACTTCAAGAAGTCTGCACTCTTGACTCCTTGTTAAGTTATTTGGGCGCTCGTCAGGAAAAGTGCATGGAATATCAAAGAAACTAAATTTATAAGTGTTTGATCGGTACATCCAAGTTTTCTTATGAGAACTCAGATCTCTCCAATTGGTAGGAAGTTGTAGTAGAAACTCTAAAAATTAATAAAAATAAAGGTCTAATGAGAACCAAGATCCCCACAATTTGGTAAGGAATTGATATAGGAGCTCTTTAAATTTAATAATAAACAGGGACTAATTCAGTCCCAAGCTGCTTTGCTGGAATTAAGTTTTTTTTTTAAAAAAAAAAAAATTTGGAGTTCTTTTATAGGTCTAGAATTTAATATAAATTGCTTGTATATGTGTTCTTTTATGTTTTTCTTCCTTTTTTTCCTCCATCTCTCTTTTTTTTTGTTTTTTCCTTTTTTTTTGGGTTTTTTTTTGGGGGGGGAGGGGGTGTGGTGGGGTTGGGTGTTTTCAATATTTGCCCCAGACCAATAACATAAGTCATATTTAGATGGGTGTGCTATGCTTCCTGTTCAATATAATTGTATTTGCTATTCTTGTGAGAGCTATAGAGGAAAATAGAATATATCAAGGGTCAAGTCTTCATCATGGCATCTCATACTATTCTACGAGAAACAAAATATATTATTATGAAAACCTCATCCCTTATAGAGTGCGGCAATATTTTGCTGTAATTTTGTCTATTTCTGAACTTCCTTGGTTTCTCTCTCAATGCTTCTATTTCCTAAAGTTTTATTCCCCATAGTTGTCAAAGTTATTCTTCGTCATTGAATCCTACAAAGTACCAATAATTTTTCAAGTTAGAAGATGAGTGTCATTGTTGACTATCTTGGCTGAGAACCAAATTAGCCTCCAAGATTCACTTGATCTTAGCCAAAAGGCCGAGAAAAGGTATACATGTCCTCTAAGATTGCTATTGTTTTCTATAACTTTTGTTTTATAACCCTTCCCATAACTTCAAAGTGTGGTTTATCTTTTTAGTTCTATGATAGTTAGAAATCATAAGACTTCTCTTTTGGTTATTTGATATTTTTTCTATTCCAGAATCTTATTTAATAAGATTCTTTATATGCCAATGAATAAGATTTTAAATCCCAGGAGATGAAGGTGTCTCAGTTTCTCTATCGAATGGGACGTCTTGCTATCCTGTCTCATCCTGACAGCAGTCGATAGATATCCCCCATCTTTCTCTTCTTCTTTCTTTCTTTTTTTTTTTTGATTCTTTTTTTCTTTTCCTCTATCTTCTCTTTTCTTCCTTTCTTTTTTTTTTTCTTTTTGTTCGTCTTTTCTATTTTCATTTTTCTTCTCTCCTTTTATTTCTTTTCTTTTCTTTTCTTTATCTTTGCTTTCTTTCCTTCTTTCCTCTTTCTTCTTCTCTCTCCATTTGGATGTGTTTTGGAGTTCCGAACCTGTCCTGTTCTTGTTTTCTCACAAGAATGGGATGGGAGTCCAGAATGCCCCTCATCTCGTCGGAATGCAAAATCTTGTCAATGAATAATTTAATTGGACCTAGGGAATTGCCCTTTTGCATCTCACAAGAATGGGATGGGAGTCTAGAATGCCCCTCGTCCCGTCGGAATGCAAAATCTTGTCAATGAATAATTTAATTGGCCCTAGGGAATTACCCTTTTGCATCAAGATATTCTAATTGAATGGCAAAATACCTAGCAACCATGCTAATATATTTGTATGAAACTGTGAGAAACCATACAAGCATGTTTTAGTCCAACATTGATTATCACGAGGAAGATCTTGGATCAAAGTTCGTAGACTCGGTACCAGAATCCCATGTCGGTTGTCGGTCGGTATGGTACCATACCGTATCGGACCATACTGACAATAAAAAATTCAAAAAAATCTCATCCAATGGTCAAAAAAAAATCAAGCCGAACCAGACCGAATCAGTTCCCTACCGCATCATACCAAACCAAACTGCTTGATATCGGATGGTTCGAACCAATACCGTGTCGAACCGATCGGTTCGATCCGGTGCAGACCATTTTTCAAAAAATCAGTCTGAATCAAACTAGTTCTCTGTTGGTATGGTACGGGATGTACCGATCAGTTCAGACTGGTATAGAATATCATGTCTTGGATACTTATCCAAGACTAGAAAACTCAAGTATTACTTGCCAACTAATCTTTTTAGATGAGATCCTGAACTATTACAAATGGTATTAGAATAAATCCAGCCCATGACCCATATGGACTAGGGGATACCAGAGTACGAGTTTATTTAGAGTGATCATTAGCTGATTGTGGTATGTATGATTAGATTTGAATGGATTTGGATCCTGAGTCTAATGAGGATGTCAAGGCTTAAACAAGGAGAATATGTGAGGATTTGTGTAGGCGTGCATTTAATTCGATATTAGTTATTCGTTAGAGAGATCTTGGATACTTATATAGGACTAAGAAATCCAAAAAATACCTTCTAGCTAGTCTTTTTGGGTGAGATCGTGTGTTGTGACAGAAACAATACCTAGGGTATAAATTATAAGATCTTCATATTTGATTCTTCGTATATCTAGAGTTTTTATCATCTATTGCATGAGAGAGAAAAAAAATGCATATGGACAAGGCATTAGAGCTTTTGGGCATTCACCCCGCTAACCACCCTTTTGAACTCAATGTGGTTCAGAAGCTAAAACTTTCCTAGGGAAATACATACTAACAAAATGTTGTAAATCTATGGATGATTAGTATGTAAACGATGTGTTATAAGTGTAAATGATGTGTTATAACAATAAGCAACTAGTATAATTGGCTTATAGGTGGCAACAGACAATGCCATTGAGACTTGGCTAGTCTTTAATAGCTTTTTGGATAGATTAGATATTTGATTGCAAAAGTTGATCATAAGATTCCTTTCAAATTTTAGATTGTAAAGTACAAATGTTGACAAATTATCTATAATTTGCATATTTGATGAGCAAGAAAGTTTAATTGAGCTTAACATGACAAGTTTCCATTAGCATACGCATATATATAGCATGATCAGAAATCAAGTACCACATTGAAACAATCATGTAGTATACTGCCACCATTTGTCATAAATATCCTATCTAATCAAAAGAATTATGTATTATAAATATGTAGATGTTGGAAAGAAAGAAAAGAAAAGAAATTTCATTTTATTGGTTTGCATATGTGTAATGGTCTTCCGTTCTTCCTTCTCACTTCTTGAGGAAGGTGGTAAATTTTCCTATATAGTATGTCTTTCGGAAAAATCTTGTGGTAGGATAGGTTGGAGATATGGAGGGGGGAAGAGGGAGAGAGAGAGAGAGAGAGAGAGGAGGAGGAGAAGGGATAGGAGAGCCCAATAAAAAAAGGGAGGTAGGGGTAGGGGCATCAGGGTGGGGGGTGGTGACTAGGGGTTTTTTCATCATGCTAGAAGACCCACCATTCTCTCTCTCCCTCTCTCTTTCTTATTTTATTTTCAGTTCATACCCACTATGCCATCCCTCTTTGCCTATCTTGCTAAATCTAGCAGATGTTGCCAAATAGGTCCTTATATGTTCAACCTTCTTTCACCTTAGATTTTTCTTCTTTCATCTTGATTTTTCTAGTAATTATGGAGAATGTGGCCTTAACTTTTAGGTTCCCTAGCAAAACCCTATCCACTTTAGATAAACTAGCAACCACATCTAATATATATATATATATATTAAAACGGAGGTTTCTCTACGGAGAAACCTTCGTTTGACACGTGGGCTTTTAGGAAAAGGGGAGGAAGCCACGTAGAAGACCCCACAATAGTAAAGCGGGGAGCCAATGCCTCTTTGATTCGTGCAGAAGAAACAGTACCCCGCATGGAAGCTTAGATGATGAGGGGCATCTGGATGGTGGCCGGAGTGGACGTGGGGCGGGCGGAGAGGGTCGGTGGGGGCCTGACGCCGCAGCACATGGCAATGGGATGTGGGTAGGCGGTGGCAGTGCGGGCTCTGCTGGAGGCCGAGGCAGACGCAGCAATGGATGGGTGGGGAAGAACGGTGCTAAAGCTGGTAGTGACGTCGGCAGTAGCACTGGGAAGGCAGGCGGGACTGGTGGGGATGACGTGGAGCTGGAGGGGGCGGTATACGAGTGGGCGGAGATGGAAAGTGTGGTGGAGGGTAGGGAGAAGGGGAAGAGGGCTTTCTGGATGGCAGTCGGAGCGGATGTGGGGCCAGTGGAGAGGGTCGGCGGGGGGCTGATGCCGCTGCACATGGTGGTGGGCTGTATGCATGCAATAGCGGTGTAGGCATTGTTAGAGGCCGAGGCAGACGTAGCGGTGGATGGGTGAGGGAGAACGATGCTGGAGCTGGCGAGGGAGGTGCTGGCGGTGACGCCGGCGGTGGTGCTGGGGAGGCGGGCGAGGCTAGGGGCCGCAGCGGCGATGGAGCTGGAGGGGGCGATATATGAGTGGGTGGAGGTGGAAGGGGTCATGGAGGGGGGGTGGGGGGAAGGGGAAGAGTGCTGGGGTGGAAGGATGGGGGAGGGCCGGTTGGGGTTTTGAAAACTTTATTTTTTATCTGACAAAAGGTTAACAATAGACCCTAGCTCGCGTCACATCAATAATGCGCTCGTTGTTTCTCTAATGAAAAATTTTCTTGGTTATTTGCCATGTATAGTTGACTTTTATATTTTAAAATTCTGATATTAGTTATTTACCAAAAAAAAAATTCTAATATTAGTAGGATGCACAGATGCATTATTCTGAGTGATAATGCCAGAACCAGAAGAATATGTTTGTTTGAAAGAAGAAAATGCATTTTTTTACTGCTTAAACCAGGAGAATATGTTTATTTGAAAGTAGCATGTGACTTTGATGCTTACAGGTTGTAGTTTCCATCCCATACATCGCATAGGGTTCTAAGCTAGTTATATGATTATATCTTAACCTGTAAAATATATGCATTAAAATGGATCCTAACATAAACAAAAAGTCCTAAATAAGTTCAAGCCACTAATAGTACTCTGTATGAATTTTAGTCACTTGAAATAATGGATGATATTTGTGAAATTGTTAGATTTTCATTGTTGTAGGAATAAATAAAGAGGAGATAATCTGAGATGAAGAAAAAAATGAATCCACCTGAGAAAAATAATGAATCAAATTATCTAATAATTCTAATTATTATCAGGTAATACAATATGCTTTAAAATTAGCTTCTAAAAGAAGAAAAAAAATCCTATATAAGTTATAATAATATTGTATATCAAATCTAAGCAATTAAAATAATGAACAAAAATTATAACTAACATATTGTTTCCATGAGTTGCAGCTGGGTCAGGCTTGACTCTTAGGTTTTGCCAAACTATGAGTCTGATGCAATTTGTTATATTAGGGATGTTACCCCTTATTTTAATTCTTTAATAATCTCCAAGCTTCCTATTTAGATGTCTAGTTAACTTGTCTTATACATTCCAGCTCATATGTCATGTATGATCATCTAATTACATAATCCAGTTTTCTAGTTTGAAGTTTTTTATATAAAAAAATTAGTAGGCATCTTATCTCAAAAACCAAAATTGCATGACAGATGAAGATTAACTCAAATCAAGGTCATGTGTCTCCTATAGCAGAAGATTATAGATACCAAAATGTGTGAATCATGGCACATGGAAGCGATCAGTCCATATTTTATGGAAGGTAGCTTTGAAGTGTTCTGCATGAAGATTTCTGCAATTTGAGGTTTATTTTATATGACTTGATTGGCTGATTCTGGAAAATAAATGTCAAATTTGATTTTGCATATGCTTCTTGGAGCTAACTGTTGCTCTTAATGGCTTCAAAGATGGAATGCCTTGATTCTGCTAGTGAATGTATGAGAAGCTCTCTAATTTATTATTTTGAGATTGCTTCAGATTAACTTGGTGCTCGAGATCAAGAACTTGTTATTAACAGAAAGCGTAATGAGCTATTTTCTGTATTATCAGTGATTATTATTTACTTGTTGCTGACATGATAGTGCTTCGCATAGATTCAAAAAAATATTGGAACAAGAAAGTATTATATTGTTCTAGTACAAAACCGCATAAGTATGGGTGTCGGGATGCCCAACACGATGTTCCAGTATGTGCGAGCTGTATTGGTGCATACCTCTGCATATTGATGGTATCATAAGATCATATGCTAGTGCTTATCTTCAGCTTTTTATTTTTATTAAAGCTGTCAATTTTATTACCTGTCATTGATAGAGGTACCATATTGATACTCTGTTATTTTCATGAAAAAATAGTATCGATTTTGCAATGATATTTAAAATCTTGGTGTTTTCTGTCATTATAATTTGTCTTCTCTTTAGCTGATAGTTTGATAAGTTGGATCATTTTATTTGTTACCACATCTCCCTTATTTCATGATTATATGTACACTCGCAATAATCACTCTATCTTGTTAATGTTTTTCATGGATGTTTCATTTATACTGTCTTGCCACTATTATGTGATGTACCATCTCTATTGATGAAGTATGTCATAAATGTCGAATAAGCTTACTAGAATATCTTTTATTTTCATTAACATCAGATAGAAAATCATGGTATACATCAGAAGATTTTGCAGTCGGTTAGTTAACAAGAGGTAATAAGTGGAACTTTAGAGACAAGATCCAAGGGAAGATATATCTTCACTTTTGGCAACACATGGAAACCAACACGATTTGCCCTCTTATTGATCCTGAAATTTAATGCTCATGTATATTGGATGTTTGAATTTAGTGGAGCTGAATCCATCAATACTTTATCTTTTATTTATTTCTTTGGTTATTTGTTGTATTGCAGACTTATTGGTTGTTCCACTTTAATGTTTTTGAGCAAACACCTTAAATTAACATGGAACATAACTATTTTCTGTATAAAAAAAGGAAAAAAGTTAATCCAATTATAATAGGTTGTAGTGCTCTCACAACACGAGTTCATTACTCTGGTTATAGAAAATGCTTCCTGAATGTTGGATCTATCACTCATAGTTAGACACAATAGCATTTGTAGGTGATTAGTCATCCAGACACCAAAAATAATTGACACGTATACCATTATTAATAAAATTAGTTATATAGAATTCATGGTTTTCATATCCATTTTGTTCTTTGGCATATATGATTGTTTGTAAATCAAAATGCATTGAAGAAGGCTGCTTCATCAACTACTTCTATATTTCGTAGACTTAGAAGTTAGGACAACACATCTACTTATCAAGATAGATTTAAAATAATATCGAATAAATACTCATAAGAGTTGAAAAGTTCCAAACGTTATCTAAGTGCATATGTAATTTAGCATCCATGCTTAGTTTCTATTAGTATTAGTATAAGCTTCAAACTTCCTAAAACAATCAAATTGGTTGAACTACAGATTAAAATTGACTAAAACTAGTTAAAATCTGAAACTGGGAGTTTTGTTTGGCTAGGAAGAGAAAAGGGGAAAAAACTAAGTAGAAAATATATGTATCCCTTTCAAAACAAAAGCAAAATAAAAGGGGAGGGCAACAGGACCAAACGAAGGTAGTTCCTTGTGATACGGTGCAATTCCTCCATTTAAATGCATGAGTTTTCTTTTACTTCTCTTTTCCTGCAACTAGTGCTTTAAATCCTTCTCAATTTAATGTTGGATGAGGACAATGCCAGCATATGGAAAGGCTTTTCTTGATTGATTTTAGATCGATTTTGAGGCTCCCTAGAGTCCTTATTGTAGGGAAAGGTTAGGAGAAGGGGGAATCAGAGCCTTACCTTCACTCTAGTGGGGATTGTAGCTATAATTCTAAAGAGAACAATGACCTTAGGCGAATGGCACTTAAGAAGAAGAAGAAAAAGAGGAAAAAGAGATAGGAAGGGATGTTTTTCCTTTTTTAGAAGAGGAAGGAGAGATCGGGGTTGCTAGAGATTGTGCTAGGGGGCATAGTCATCAGTCGATGGCGGTGATCGATCGGCAAAAAAATAAAGAAAAATGGATTGAAAAAATATGAGATTTTCTAGGCATTGTTTTGGGTATTCATACATTTATCGATAGCCATGTTCCATTATGTGGTCATTGAGAGACCTACGAGGGAATCGGCCAAGGGCTCCTCAATTGAAACAAGAGATGGAACAGAGGCATTTTCAAATAAATTTTTGGTACATTCCTCGACTAATAGCGGTGTTTCAAAGCTTAAGAAGGGAGAGAAAAACAAAGAAAAGAGAGTCGGGGCTTTATTTTGGCTTCGGTGAGCAATACAGCCCTGATTTTTTATGGCCACAATAATGGGAGGTGTCAAACTTTTGTAGGAAAAAGAGAGGGAAAGAAGGGTTGTTCTTGGTGGTGGAGAATCATGGAGGGGTGAAGAGGTGTTCTTATAAAGAAGGCTAAAGTTTTCAATGGCTCTAAGACTCTGGACTTTCCAAAAAGATCAGGAAAAAGAAGACTCCCATTGGGAGTGTTTTGCTATCCTTCATATGTGAACCATGCACAGGGCTGCAAGTTGGGCCAAGTCTAGGTCAAATCGATAAGTGGGTCAAATCCTAACCAGGCCATCACAACTTATGTTAGAGGATGTTCGACATATTTTGGTGGAGTAGATGATGAATGTGAGAGCCTTTTCTAGGATTTGCGTCAATTTTTTGACAGGAGATTAATGCACACCAAGTTTCTAAATTTTATCCAGTGCTATAATATCACCAATTTTAAAGCTCCAGATAGTCCATGTCCTAACATATAGTTTAGTTAATGTTTAAAGAGTCTACATCATCAAATTACTGTAGAACAACTATGAGGATTCTATTCATGGATATTATTGCTGGTATTATAGCAGGGAAACTATTCTATAGTAGTAACTAATACGGGCATTATGCCTTTTAGGTTTTTTCTTCTTGTGGTCTAATTATTATCTACAATTTATCTTTACTTCAAGTATCAAGATTTAATGTTGTTAGGGTTTTGACTTTTTTGAGTTTATACAAAGGTTATAATTGTCACTTTTAAGGAGTGATTTTTTTAGATGATTTAATTCAAAAAAGAAGAAAGCTAATGTTTGATTTTCTCTCCTTCTTAATCTTTCTCCCTTCTTCATTCCTCTAGTTTTTCTCTCTTTGTTCTGCATTCTACTCTTCTCATATTATCTGATTTTTCTACTTTTATTTATCTTAGTTATTTACTGAACTTTTATTTGATTATATTTTGATTTATTTTCCATTTGTTTGGTATGACTTTGATCTCTTAAGACCAATAGAAATCTTGCCATCCATTATTAGCCCTAGAGCATGCTTTAGAAGCCTTGTTTCTGTTTATGAAACTTTACAAGCTTTTGATAAAATTCCAATAATTTGCTTTAGGCTTTGCTATTGTTCGTATCGTGCCCTAAGCCCAAATGTCCAACATCAGCATGTTTGCTAGGTGGGAGTCTAGTGATATTGTCTCAACTAGGGATTATTATACCCTCTTATGTCATATTGGGTGGAAACTAGTACAATACTTAAGTTTAGATTAGTATAGGCCTTGTTGTACCCTGTACCTCTCCATATAGAGGTGTACTGAGGTATGCATCAATCCGTACCAAGGCATATTGAAAAGGTGAAAAAAATTGGTGGAAGATTATTTTGGTATCGATTGTGTACAATATTGTACCAGACTAATAAAGTACTGATATGGTACCATTATCGAGATTATGGAACTTGGTCTCGATCTTCAATCAAGGTTCGCTTACATACTATCTATTACTAGATGTACCCTATTATAGTGGTACTGAACTAAGACTCAATACAAGGGATGTATGTCTAGAATATATCAATGTTTGTGCAAGGTCTAAAACTGCTATTTCATGTGCACTTCACCATTCATATCAATGTTGCATAAAAGAGTAGAAAAATAGGCATATCTAAAAGTAGTGTGGAAGAGGTGGTGCTTGTATATAAATATACACCCAAAGTACCTTAAAGAGTTCCAATCTTCGAATAATATTAATACTAATCACACCTATATCTAATTTAATAAAAATTTTCAATAAGGTAATAATATCTTTATTCAAGTATGGCACAAATAAAAGGAACATTGCTTTAGCTAACGAAGAAGCCAAATGGGTTAATCAATGATAGTAAAGCAGCATGATGTAAGGCATCAATGGTCCCACAATTGCAGGTCACAAAATTCTTTACTTATGTTCTTTTCTTCGTTCCTTTTATTAGTTGTTGCTAGAGTTTTATGCTTATCCTCTATGCTTTCTTCTTTCAGAATCCTTATTTCATTAATCAAGAAGATTGATTCCAATGTTTAAGTATTTATCTAATTTATGTACCATATTTTATTATAGTTATATGTTATCTCACCAATGTTTTGTATGATGAATAAGATATGCTCAGCTAGTTGCTTGGGCTCTCTTTCTGTCACTGTAATCAATATGGTTAGTTTTTGTTATTGCTGTGCCTCTGCCTTCTATATTTTCTTCAGAGTTCCAATATGATATCATACTAACCCTTCATTTTTTTTACAAAGAGTATATTTTTTATTTTTATGATGTTTGAAATCTTTTTTCTTTTGTTAGTTTTGATATCTATGTGCAAATTCTTAACTAAGCTATATGCAGATACATTGCTAGTGTTTCTTATTGTATTGGGGAAGCTAAGATCTGCCTCTAAATTGACTGCTATTTTATATTTAGTACTTGTTGACCAAAAATTTTATTTCTCGACCATTGTTTTGATGGCCATTTTATGTTTAATCCATGGCTGGTGTATAAGTATGAGGCTAAATCATCAAATAGATATTAGAAAAATGACTGGTATAATGTTTCTCCATTATATTATCTTTTGTTTAACCCTATCTGCCTTACTAACACATCCATGATGGTGATGGCTACTAGGTCTTCCACTATTGAGTTTGTCAAGAAGTAATCTTTTGAAGTTATTTTTCTACATAACTTGTTTGATAGGTTTCGATTGCATAAATGAGTCACCTAATTATAATTAATTCTCATGATTCCATAATTTTCTATTCTTTTGATAGTGTATTCTCAGTTTTGATTGTTCAGAGTGATCAAAATATCTTTTTGTTCCTTCGATGAGCAAATAATTGTTTGTTCACAAACTAAACATGGGTATTTTCATTTTTCCTCCTGACTTTTTGGAGTAGATGTTCATATTTTTTGTTACTTATAATACTCAAGTTAGGTATTCAACTCGCTTACTTTTTTTCTCTTTTATAGGATGACCACTTCTTTTGCTAACCACATGTATAACCACATGGTCTGCCATCTATGATGCTATAGAATTGTTTTGGTTTAATGGATTGGCAGGTCGGAATCTAATCAAAGGTTTCTTTAAGGTTTACCATACCAAAAGAGATCAGTTGTATCTCCATTTTTTTAATTTTTTTATCGTGGATGCAGTATTCAGTCCTTGAATAACTACGACCATTAGAATTCGTATAAGAAGTTTAATCCTCTGGTATGAAGCATAGATTAGAGGAAGGATGGATAGAAGAAGGATAGATGAAGAAGAGGATGGATGGAAAGAGAATAAAGAAGAGGATGGATGAAGAAGAGGATGGATGGAAAGAGAATGAAGAAGAGGATGGATGGAAAGAGAATGAAAAAGTATGCTTGATTAAGAACAAACTAATTTGCGCTGATCTATATTAACTACTTGTTTCTTTTTACCAAAATCATTTGCCACTTGTATGCCAATTGTTACAGCCAAAATTTCTCTGCTTATAAGCTCCACCACATTATCAATATACGAAGAACTCGAAGCCTTCTTTTGAGCACTGTCCCTATCCTCACCTAGAATAGCTGCAGTCCACAATGAATGTTTTCATTCAATTCAGTTGTATTAGTTGGATCTTCATTCATCTCCGAGACTTGTGAAGAAGTTGGACTGCTAATAAACAAATTTGTACATGTTATAAGGACTCAACTATGAATGACTTTACATCATATTTATAATGTTCAACTTCCATCATGTATGCTTCCAGTTTCACAAGGAAAATTCGGATAACTAGTAAAACTTGCCTGTTCTTAGAAAAATTAGTAAAACCTACTATTATACTAACGAATAACACAATATTTGAGGTGCAGCTCCTGGCTTACTTAACCTAGCTATCCAAAGTAACCACCTTCCATATTAATTTAATCCTTTGTGATTATCACTCCACATGTATCACAGTTGCACAATCTTGGGTATATTGGATAAACTATCTCTTGCTGCCTCTCATGGTTTCAAGGAAGTCAATTTGCTTTTTTATTGTTATTTTTATTTATTTATTCTTTTTTTTTCTGCATTGAGAATGCAAGATAATTGCTTAGTATTGTCATTACATTTAGATACTGGCAAACATAATATACAAACTTTGTCGGTGGCAACCTGAGAAAGTGACATGATATTGTTAATGTGTTAGGTTGAGAAGAAAATGGTCTTAATCTATGTACAGCTCAATCTCCATCATTACAACATGCTAAAATTTCATTGCTTTCTAAATAAATAATCTCATATTACCGTATCTTCTAGAAAATAAGGATGTAATTTTATCATTAGGAGGTATCTTTATATACTCTCACATTTAACTCATATGTACTTAACACTGTCCCTTAGCAGTAACATATTTGTTACCTTTCTCCATTTTCATATGCATGTTCGTTATGTGAGCAATTGTTCTTATGATCTGCATCCTTGCAGAACTTAAGCTTTACCTTGTGAGTGTTTTTTATGCCTTCATTTGGTCATAGCTATTACTTCATCATCATATAGTTTAATGTCTAATTACAATGCTGGTTGGCCAAAGTAGTCAATTATGTTTTCTTTAATGCTTCATAGTTATATATCTAATTTCAAATACTATTTATGTGATAACTAAATTTTGTGATCATATCAAAAAAAAGAAAGTAAGATAGGAATTTGATTTTCAAAAATGTCATACCTTTTTAATTGTAAGAAAGTTAGATGAGAACTCTTAGGACCTCACTCGAAGCAGTTATCTGAGACTTAGCAATCAAAAAATTTATACATGTAGCAGAGGAGAAAATATTGATAGAACATGTGGCTTTGGTTTCTTAAACTGCCAAAAATTATTTTTTTGGTTTATTTCTCTTGAGAACAGGGACTGACCTATAATCTCTCCATAGATTGTGCTTAAATTTATTCAACAACTCACACTTGATCTAATTTTTGCATCATATATTACACTCAATTATGGATAAGAGTTGAGAGTCTGCTGCTCCAATGATCACAGCTCCCTTTTCCTTCACATCCAACAGATAAGCTAAAGCTTCCATGCTAATAACCTCACTGGGGTTTAATAGTGGAATACCCAGTGGGAATGGACAGATAGCCTCTTCACACATCTCTCCAAGGCTTTCTTCAATTACCATCCTCTTCTTCACAAAGAAGGCTTTCCCTTGGCTCAATCTCATACTGATATCAGTGAAGGGTGTCGAAACACCATCACTTAGATGGCATCACAATCCATTTTCACTAATGCATGTTGTTAACGAATATCTTATTCTTGAGATCAACCATTCAATATGTTCTCTAGAAGTCATCAAGTTTTTACCAATGTTAATGAGCGACTCCCTACCAGCTTACAGATTACTCCTTGTTCCTTGCATAGCATATTATTTGCTCTGTAACCTAACTGGCCTAACTATGAGACACCGATATTGAGATGAAAGGGATCAATTGTAGGAAAACCAGAGTCAAAGCCACTCAAGTCTAGCACCTAGACTCTCAGGATCTCTCTTATTTTGAGTCCTTACATCCAGTGCCAAATTCATGGCTTGACTGAAATTTGTATCTAGGTTTTCACTCAATTGAGCTCATGTGGCATCTAAGGGTGCTAGAAGAAGATAGCTTGGCCTTGTGCTTTGAAATGCTCAGAGACATTTGCTCTTTCTTTATCTATAAAACATCTTGACATAGAGCATCGAGGACTGAGAAAGAGACCAGAGAACCTTTTGTATAGATTGTACTGAGGTCAACATATTGCTCAAGTGCAGTCTTGTATACAGAAATGCCATGGGAGTGGCACACCTATGTGATCTCACTAATGTTGCTGCATGTGCCTTGGAAAGTTGATGAAATGATCAGAACTATAGCTGCTTGCTTACCAACTTGCTCCAATTCCACTATTGTCTTCTCTACCTAGGATGAAGTGACTCCATCAAGGATATCTGAACACAAGTTGTGCTATGAAATTATGTACTTCAGTATTGCACCCAAGAAGATCATAGCTTGTGTTGCAGGAAATATGTACAATCCATGACAAAATTTGCATGAAACCAAAGGAGCAAATTGCCATGATTTCTACTTGAATGCCACTAGTGGTGCCTTTGACATGAAACCATAACTTAAAGAAACCAAATAGTTTTGCTGATTATTTTTGGGCTTCTAAGATTACTCCCTTAGGAGAGAAGTTAGCAGTGATAGGTAATGGAGTTAAATGAAGTGGAAATATTTCTTCGCCGCTAAGTTGGGATAATATGGTTTGAGCAGCTTTGCCTCGATTATGTTCAGAAAAATGAAAATAGGTTGCATCTCATTCTACAAAGGCCTTCGGAGCAGACACTAGAGAGGGATGACCCTCAGAAAGAGTAGCCTCCTTGACAATAATCAAAGCAATTGCATCAGATGTTCTTAATTTGGTTGCTTAATGAGGTATTCACTTGTTGCTTTATGGGTGCTGGGCTAGTTTTCTTTTAGACATTAAAATTTGGTGTAAACCAGCTGCAAGTATTTCAAGACTTAATCATTATATATATTTGTTGTCATGCATGCATTATCTATACGCTCTTAAGATATAGATATTTGTAATATTTGTAATATTTGAAAGTGTTCTTGTAGTTTATTATTGTAAAATAAAAGTAATGGAAACATTTGGCATGTTGTCTTAGTTTCAAAATATTTGATATAAGGAATAATTTTTTGAATGAAAAAGAATTATTTGATATAAACAATAATGATGGCAATTGGTCAACTTTGAGTACTTATAAGAAAATAAAAGCAGATTGCATCTTGTTCTATGAAAGCTTTCAGGGCAAACACCAGAGGGGCATTGCCCTTAGAAAGTGTGGCCTCCTTGATAGTAATCAAAGCAGTTACATCAGAGGTTCTTAATTTAGTTGCTTAATGAGGTATTCACTTGCTTCTTTATAGGTGCTGGGCTAGTTTTTTAAACATTGAGATCTAGTATAAACCAGTTGCAAATCTTTCAAGACTTAATCATTATACACGTTTGATGTTATGCATGCATTATCTGTATATTCTTATGATGTAAAATTTATAGTATTTGAAAGTGTTCTTGTTGTTTATTATTAAAAAATAAAAGTAATAAAAATATTTGAAAGGTTATCATAGTTTCAAAATATTTTATATAGAGAATAATGGTGGCAGTTGGCTAACTTTGAGTACTACTTTTTTTTTTTTTGAGTTGAGCGGAGGAAGTAAGATACTTCTACCATGTATATTAATAAGTAAGGAGTACAAGTGAGAAGGAGAGACTTGTAAAGATCTCACCTATACAAATGAAAGATCGACATTAGAGAGGGTGAGACAAAATTCGTAATAGACCTAATACTGGGACTATACAGTTGTATGCTAACTCTAAAACTAATATAGTCGGACTATTTTGAGTATTTGGACTAGTTTGAGAGGGCAGAAGATGTGCCATTGAACAAACTACGAGATTCAGCAAATTCTGAATAAAGGACTCAAGCTACAGTCTACAGACTTTAGGTTTCGATCAAAATACTCATCAACACATTAGCATTTTAACATCCTTTTGAACAAAAAATTTGAACCAAAATATCATTACGATCTCATCCCAGTGTGTGAACCAAAATTAACAGGGTGGCTGCACCTCTTCAAAATCTGTTAAAACTATTCGAAACAAGTAAGAGTTGATCTGAAAAGGCAATCCGTCATAACTTGTTTTTGCTAATTTGAAGACTTGCAGATTTCTGATATAACTTGTAGTATTCTGTCGAGAACCTAAGATAACCTGACAACTATGCTGAAGGATGAGCAATAGGTGGGGAGGATAGGGGAGTTTCTTTTCCGGCACCTAATCAAGGATAAGTTTGTATGAGTGGGGGAGGAAGATCAAGCAGACCATGCACAAGTGAGAAGGGGGGGAAGGCTAATTTGCTTTCAAATGTTAACGCCCAAGTTGGCATGAAGATTTTTCCTTAGTTCTATGAAGTCGTCTTCCGTAATATGTGATGTCCAGCTATCGAAAAAGAAGATGATTTGCTTAGAGAGCTCAGAGGTAGAAAGAGCTTCAAACATAAATACCCTGCAGTTCCTTTCTAACCAAATACTCCACCAGCAGACGGCTAGGAGAGAGTCGAAGGCTTTGGACACTACATTTCAATAGACCCGACCTCCAATCTCCCCAGAAATTGAACAATCCAGAGAGAAGATGATAGCTGTTTATACACGAAAGTAAATGGGTCCAAACAGAGTAAGAGTAAACACATGAAACGAGTAAATGATCAGTTGTTTCAGAGTGGTTGGCACATAGAGGGCATGAGCTTGGAGCACGAATTCCTTTCTTAGCTAAGATGTCAATAGTTAAAATCTTATTTTAGAAGCCTAACCTGCTAAAGACTTTAATTTTTTCTAAGATAGGCAGCTGCCATATAATCAATCCAATTTGAGATCTCATGCCACTATCCTTGAGGAATCTATAGCAGCTTCTGATCGAGAACCTCTTGCTGGAACTCCATTTCCAAATCCTACCATCTCTTCCACTAGAGAGTTGAGTTGAAAGATGGATTATGGTTAGGAGGCAAATCTCGTTTTGAGCTGACAAAGGCAGAGCAGAAGCAAAATTATTCGTAATATCTCTATGACTGAAAAACTCCAAAATACTATGAGACTGTTTGATGGCAAATAGGAAAAGGTGCGGTAGCAATAGTCTTAACGGTATGCCTTGAGTTCATGTATCATACCAAAATGCAGTCTGCTCTCCATCTCTGACCGAGGCCATAGTAAAATCTTGAAACTGCTTGAAGTACTTCAAAATACCTTTCATAAAAGGCGAAGCTACTCGAAGGTAAGTAGAAAATGGCTCCATTGGGGGGTTTTTCTCATAGTAAATTTGTTGAACCAAATTTTGCTAGGTAGAACCTTGGTCATTGAAATATTTCCACCATCACTTAATAAGAAGTACCCGATTGGCAATTAAGAGATCCATTGCTCCTAATCCACCAATATTTTTCGGTTGGCAAATCTGGTCCCAAGCCACCAAGTGTTTGACTTTGCTAGCACCCTCATGACCTCCCCATAAAAAATTCCTACAAACTCGATCAATCTGCTTAATGACTATTTTCAAGAGATGGAGAATGGACATTCAATATAGAGGTAAAGCATTTAAAATTAAATTGATCAGTGTGAGCCGTCCAGCAAGGGATAGTGAGTTATGTTTCCAACCAGCTAGTTTTTTTTCTACTTTCTCAATCAAAAAAATACCAATCTCTCTTCCTAAAAGATGAGAAATGCAATAGGATACCAAGGTAGATGAGCGGCAATTCAGAAGGTTGACAGCCTAAAATTCTTGCATAGCCACTAACCTTCTCAGAGGATAGGCCGATCCCTATCAACTTAGTTTTCTCAAAGTTTATCTTGAGTCTAGTCATCAATTCGAAGGAGTAGAGTATAAGTTTCAGAATTTTGATTTGATCCTTAGAAGCTTCACTAAAAACTATCATGTCATCAGCAAACTACAAACACCGAATATTCTTTGCTACATCCAAACGACCAATGCCTGAAAGTAATCCTTCAGAAGTAGCTTTTTCTAACATTCTGCTTAGAACATCTGCTACTAGGATACAAAACATGGGCGATAAGGGATCACCTTGTTTCAAATCATTTCTGTTATGAAACCATCGTCCAAGTTCCCCATTAATCAGAAGTGCTGAGTTAGAGGATTGAAGAAGAGATGAGATCCAAGAAATCCATTTGTCACCAAACCCTCTCATCTTTAGCAGCTGAAATAAGAAATGCCAAGAAACATTATCACAAGCCTTTTCAAAGTCCAGTTTACAGACAATACCTTTTAAGGAAGTTTTTTTACAGTGAGAAATAATCTCAGTGGCTGAAATAAAGCTCTCAAGGATATAGCGACCTCTAATGAATGCCGTTTGGTTGTTGGAAACCAAAGAGTTAATGACCTCAGATAGTCCTCGAGAAAGAACCTTAGAGATCAATTTCATGACCCCATTCTCGACACTAATCGGGGGGTAGTCACGGACAGTGAGACAATCATCTTTCTTCGGAATTAGAGAGATGTACGTGTGATTCAACCTAGACAAGTCTACCTTTGAGCAGTAGAATTCATTGAAAATCTTCAATATATCCCCCTTAATGGAGTTCCAAAAATGTTAGTAAAAAGAAATTGGAAATCCTTCAGGTCTAGGGGCCTTGTCACTTCCCAAACTAAAGAGAGCAGCTCTTATTTCCTCCTCCGTGAAGGGACCTTCGAGATATGAAAGGTCTGGTCCGGGGCCAAGGTATAGTTTACTCCATACTGCTTCCATCTGTGGCATTGTTTCAGAGCCTAGAATAGACCTATAATATTAATAGAAAGCTTTATGAATTCCATTGTGTTGTTACAACTCTTCTATTACTATTAACTTTCATGATCAGATTTTTTCTTCTCCTAATACCAGCCCTGAGATGGAAAAATTTCGTGTTTCGATCTCCTTCATGTAGCCATTGCACACATGACCTTTGCTTCTAGAAGATCTCCTCCTGATTTATAACAGTTCCAATTGCTGCTTCATAGTTTGTCTCTCAATTCACTATTCAGCGGATAGACTTCTAATTTCTTCAATCGAGTCTAATTCATCAATTCTAGATGAAACTTCTCTTTTCTTCAGAAATATATTCAGGTTGAGATCCTTGTTCCAACTTCATAGCTTCTACCTTAGCAATTTGAGTTTGCCTACTAGAGATCGCACTGGTTCGTTTTTGCTGGGGGCATTCAACCACCACTGCCTAACCAAATCATCGAAACCCTGATGTTTTAGCCAATGGTTTTCAAATCTAAAAGGTCTGTATCGAGAACGATGAAGATCCTCATGAGGTTTGAATAGGAGCAGTAGAGGAGTATGGTCCGAGGTGATTTGAGCTAAAGGGACCAAGGAAGAAAGAGGATAGAAATCGTGCCACTCTAAGGTTGAAAAACATTGGTCTAGTTTGGCCAAGCATGCATTTTTCCTGCAGTTGGTCCACGTGAAATGCCTGCTTGCTAAGTTGAGTTCCAAAAGGTCGATGTCATTAATAAAGTGGTTGAACTCCCTAGAAGCCGAGAGACTACTTGACACTCCAATCCTCTCTAAAGTGAATCTGGTGATGTTGAAGTCACCCACAACTAGCCAAGGGCCAAGATATTGCAATCTGATAGATCTCAATTCCTCAAAAAGTGTCTTTCTGCTGAGTTGATCATAAGGACCGTAAACATTAGTAATCAGCCAAGAAAAACTATCAACTTTGGACGTAAAGTGGATGGTTAAGGAAAAACACCTATAGATAAGAGTGAGCCCTCTAGTTCAGCACTGCACCAATCGGTTAAGAGACCACCAGAGAAATTTACAGCATCTTTGGAGTGCCAATTATCAATTATAGCCCCCAAGATTGTCTTTAGAAGCTTGGAGTTACATGGTTTAATTTAGTCTCCTAAAGGCAAATAACGTTGCTTTTAGAATTTTGGATGGTCTCTCTGATCAACTTTCTTTTAGAAATGAGGCCCAATCCTCTTACATTCAACATAGTAGCGATATTAGATAATATCAGCAAGCCAATCAGAGGGAAGGTAAGGAAAGAAGCTAAAATCAATAGCGACACCTGTACCAAAAGGATCGTGACTACCGCAAAGTAACCAGCCAACGAAGCACCTATCAATAGATCCAACAAGCAATACCCAAGAGCAAAAGAACCAACTAGAGTGATGCAAGCAAGAAAGCAGTATAAGAGAGTAGATGATGTCAATAATGTAGCAAAAGCCATGACTCCCAGCCAATCCCAATTGATTAACTCGACACTACATCATCAATAATCTTGCAACGTAGCTACTCCAAGGATTTGAGCTTAGAGGTAGTAGCATCTAGATTTTTGGTAAGGATGTCAGCACCACACTTACGAGTGAGTTTGAGCAGTTCACCGGCCGTCAATGAGTTTATGAATAGGATCTCCTCCTCTGATAGGGAGAGACCCTCCATACCAAGAGCTCGAACCTTCTTAGAGTGAAGTCTGGGACTTCGCTTCAAGAGTTTGGGAGTCAGAGAAAGTGAGAATGGGCTTAGAGAAATCAGGTTTTCCTTCAGGATAGAGAAGGCCTTCGCAACAGGAACTTTGAGTACTTCTTACAACTAAATCAAAGAATGCTACATCTCATTCTACACAAGCCTTCAAAGTAGATACTAGAGGAATATTATCCTCAAGAAGTGTAGCCTCCTTGATAATTTTCAACATAGTTACATTAGAGGTTCTTTCTTTGGTTGCCAGTGATGTATTCACTTGCTTCTTTGTGGGTGTTGGGCTAGTTTTCTTTTAGACATTAAGATGTAGTATAAACTGGCTACAAATCTTTCAAGACTTAATTATTGTATATATTTGTAGCTATACATGCATTATTTGTATGTCCTTATGGTGTAGAAATTTATAGTATTTGAAAGTATTATTGTAGTTTATTATTATAAAATAAAAGAAATAAAAATATTTTGAAGGTTGTCTTAGTTTCAGGATATTTGATGTAAAGCATAATGGTGATGGTTGGTCAATTTTGAGTATTTCTTACAGGAAAATGGGAATAGGCTGTATCTCATTCTATAAAAGCCTTCAAAATGGATATTAGAGGGGCATTACCCTCAAGAAGGGCAACCTCCTTGATAGTAATCAACGTAATTGCATCAGAGGTTCTTAATTTGGTTGCTTAATGAGGTATTCACTTGCTTCTTTGTGGGTGTTGGGCTAGTTTTTTTAGATATTGAGATTAAATTAGCTGCAAATATTTCAACACTTAATCATTATATATATTTGTTGTTATACATGCATTATCTATTTGCTCTTATGGTGCAGAGATTTGTAGTATTTGAAAGTGTTCTTACAGTTTATTATTGTAAAATAGAAGTAATGAAAATATTTGGCAGGTTGTCTTAGTTTCAGAATAATCTATATAGAGAATAATAGTGGTAGTTGGTCAACTTTGAGTATTTCTTGTAGGAAAATGAAAGCAAGCTTCATCTTATTCTACAAAAGCTTTCAAATAAACACTAGAGGGGCATTACCCTTCGGAAGTGTATCCTCGATAGTAATCAAAGTAGTTGCATTAGAGGTTCTTAGTTTGGTTACTCAGTGAGGTATTCACTTGCTTCTTTGTGGGTGTTGGGCTAGCATTCCTTTAGACATTGAGATCTAGTATAAACCAACTGCAAATCTTTCAAGACTTGATCATTGTATACATTTGTTGCTATGCATGCACTATTTGTATGTTCTTGTGGTGTAAAAATTTGCAGTATCTGAAAGTGTTCTTGTAGTTTATTATTGTAAAATAAAAGTAATGAAAATATTTGGAAGGTTGTCTTAATTTCAGAATATTTGATATAAAAAATAATAGTGGTTGTTGGCCAACTTTGAGTATTTCTTGTAAAAAAATAAGAGTAGACTACATCTCATTCTACAAAAACCTTCAAAGCAGATGCTAGAGGGGCATTACTCTCAAGAAGGCAACCTTCTTGACAGTAATCAACATAGTTGCATCAGAGGTTCTTAATTTGGTTACTCAATATGGTATTCACTTGCTTCTTTATAGGTGTTAGGATAGTTTTCTTTTAGACATTGAGATTTAATATAAATCAGTTGCAAATGTTTCAAGACTTAATCATTGTATGCATGCATTATTTGTATGCTCTTATGGTGCAGAGATTTGTAGTATTAAAAAGTGTTCTTGCAGTTTATTAGTATAAAATAGACATAATGGAAATATTTGTTAGGTTGTCTTAGTTTCAACATAATTGATATAGAGAATAATGGTGGTGGTTAGTCAACTTTGAGTATTTCTTGTAGGAAAATGAAAGCAAGCTGCATCTTGTTCTACAAAAACTTTCAAAGCGGACACTAGAGGGGCATTACCCTTAGGAAGCGTATCCTCCTTGGCAATAAGCAAAGCAGTTGCATCAGAGGTTCTTAATTTAGTTGCTCAATGAGGTATTCACTTGCTTCTTTGTGGGTGTTGGGCTAGTTTTCTTTGAGACATTGAGATCTAGTATAAACCAGCTGCAAATCTTTCAAGACTTAATCATTATATACATTTGTTGCTACGCATGCATTATCTGTATGTTCTTGTGGTACAAAAATTTGTAGTATTTAAGTGTTCTTGTAGTTTATTATTGTAAAATAAAAGTAATGAAAATATTTGGAAGGTTGTTTTTGTTTTAAAATGTATGATATAAAGAATAACGATGGCGATTGGTCAACTTTGGGTATTTTTTGTAGGAAAATAAGAACATATTGCATCTCATTCTACAGAAGCCTTTAGATCAGGTACTAGAGGGGTATTATCCTCAGAAAGGACAGCCTTCTTGACAATAATCAGGATGGTTGCATCAGAGGTTATTAATTTAGATGCTCAGTAAGGTATTTGCTTGCTTCTTTGTGGGTGTTGGGCTAGTTTTCCTTTAGACATTGAGAACTAGTATAAACCAGTTGCAAATCTTTCAAGACTTAATCATTATATATATTTATTGCTATGTATACATTATCTGTATGTTCTTATGGTGTAAAAATTTACAGTATTTGAAAGTTTTTTTGTTATTTTTTATTGTAAAATAAAAGTAATGGAAATATTTAGAAGGTTGTCTTAGTTTCAAAATATTTGATATAAAGAATAATGGTGATTGTTGGTTAACTTTTGAGTATTTCTTGCAGAAAAATGAGAGCAGGTTGTATCTCATTCTACAAAAGCCTTCAGAGCAAACACTAGAGGGGCATTACCCTCAAGAAGGGCAGCCTCCTTGACAATAATCAACGTGATTGCATCAGAGGTTCTTAATTTGTTTGCTCAATAAGATCTTCACTTACTTCTTTTTGGGTGTTTGGTTATTTTCTTTTAGACATTGCGATCTAATATAAACCAACTACAAATGCTTCAAGATTTAATCATTATATACATTTGTTGTTATGCATGCATATTTGTATATTCTTATGGTGTAGAAATTTGTAGTATCTGAAAAGTAAAAGTAATAGAAATATTTAGAAGGTTGTTTTATTGTCAGAATATTTGATATAAAGAATAATGGTAGTGGTTGGTCAACCTTGAGTTTTTCTTGCTATCTTGAGGTAATAACAAAAGTCAATGGAAGAAGCTGGATTTTGGAAGGGCAATTCACAAAAACATCAGTTACTCTGAGCATATGGCCCATGATCTTCTTAGATTGAAGATAAGATGAATAAGATGAATGTTAACAAGACCATGTTTTTAATTTGAAGATGCATGGATGTGAAAAGATGGATAGGTCAATCGCGTACACTTAATGCTCTCACTTGGTTGGGTTGGTTGTACTGACAAAAATTGGTCCTTCAGGCATCAAGTAGACTTAAACAGATCAAATTTACTTGCTTCTTCAAATGTTATCACACCTATTTTAGATTGAGTTCGTAGCTTTGCAATTTTGGGGTTTTGACTGTCAAATTTGTTTTCTTTTCCCTGTTTAGGTTATGGTAAAACTAATCCAGGCTGGTTAATGATATCTTTGCATTTTAACTGCATTTTGTGGTTTGGGCAGAATGTCTTAAAACTCCTTCACTGTTCAATTTAGTTTACCAGAGTGTGTATGTTACCTTCAATTCTTTGCCATAAAAGGAAAAAAGAAGAGGAGAAGGAAGAATGAACAGGGAAATGAAAAGAACCCGTAAACCAAGTTGTTTCTTTTCCAATGATTCTACAACAAGAAGTAATTAAATTTTAAAATATCTGCCGTTACAATGCAAACTTTAAGATTCGGACACACCATCACATCATTCGAGATTGAATTTTTTTTTTTTTTTTTTTTGCAATCTTATGTCCTAAAAGTCTTGATTCTATTTCTTTTTATAACTTTTCCTTTTTACAGTACAAAAATCCAAATAAGGCGCTCTTTTTCAAAAAGGAGCATAACTTGGCATGGATTCAATCCGAACTCACTCGCCAGTCTGTTTGCCGGGCAGAGTTGGGTAAAGATTTTATAAATTTGGTTTAGGAAGTGACTCAAAACTTGGAACATCATCTCAGGTAGGATTAGGTTAGAATTGACCTTCAAACCCAACTCAAACTCGATCCTACCTCGATCAAACCTGGCTCAACTGAAACCTATCGCCCAATATATAAATAAATAAATAATTCATAATTATGTTTCATATAGATTATTTGTCTTATAATTATATTCTTTATCTTGTTATGTAATTGTATTCTTTGGCAAGCATTAATTTAACAAAAATGTTCCAAGCATTTACCTTAAATTTTTTATTTACCTTGATTTAATCTAAATTGCACGATCCAATTCAACATGACCAATCCAACAAGGAATGGTAGCTAGGTGGGTTTCTCTGATTATCTGATCCATTCTGAATCTATTAGGGCCCGAAACCCTATAGGATTTGTGATATGACCCTTAGATACCTTTATATATATATATATATAGAGAGAGAGAGAGAGAGAGAGTAGATATATATTTTGCATCTAAGACTTGAATCTCGGACCGAAGCATATCTAAAGTCAACGTGCCTTTATCATTATGCTATAAAATATAACTAGCTTATAATCCCGTGCGATGCATAGGATGTAATTTTTTTTAAAAAAATATTTTATTTTATTTATCTATTCTATTATATCTATTTTATACTCAAAGAAGGCAGAGGAGAAAAAAAGCAGAGAAGACAGCATTTGATGTCAAATTGGAGAAGTTTGATGCTGCTACAAAGATCAAGGTGATCAAAGAGGTTAGGACATTCACCAATCTCGGGTTGAAGGGGGCGAAGGATTTAGTAGAGAAGGTACCAGTTTTGTTGAAGCAAGGTGTCACCAAGGAGGAGGCCAATGACATCATAGAGAAGATAAAGGCGGTGGGTGGTGTTGCTGTAATGGAGTAAAGGCCTATTTATTGAGCCGAATTCCACAATGGATGAGTTTAACATTCTTTTGGTGTCAAAGTTTGAATATATGCATAAATTCATGTCAAAGCCATAAGTAGTACATTCAGACCTTTCCAGACATGTATCATATTGATATGCATGTGTTTTGGGTAGGGAAAGAAGCCTTTCATGTTGCAAGAGGTGTTTTGAGGCCATTGCTCTTGTGAGACGGGTTTGTTGGTAGCTTTCAGTTGAAGGGCGCTGGCTAAGAGGTAAAAACTTAAGTTATTGTCATAATATGAGCTTCTTTAAACCTTTTTTTCATGATCACTAAACTGCTAAACTTTTGAAAGCCTTATCTTTCATGAATAATTGAACTGTTTAAAGTCATGGATGGTAATGGTTCCTATATTCATAAATTGTTGCTCTTACATTCTGCACATTATCTTTTGCTGCAAACAACAACCAGAACAAAATGGCACATGTAAAGATGGGACCTGCCATTCTCTGGTTCATTGACAAAAAATTGGCATTTCCATCTTTACCTGGACACATCATAGCATTGACAAACTAAAATTGGAAGTGAATGTTAGCTGATGGTGAAGGAACTTAATTATCTAACCAGATAAACTGATTAGATCATTTTAGGCTTTTGATATTTGAATGAGATGTTGCTATCTTCTTTTCTGGATTGGATACACATTAGTGAATTTGAAAATGCTTTAGGTGTAACATTGGAGTGAGAACTGATTGCAGTGACAAAGTACATAATGCAATTCTCCTGTCCCTAGAATATGAGGTGCTTATTTTCATTCCTGCATTTACAATTAGTAAATTGTGGAATTGCTGAACTGGTTTTAAACTCAGGTCAAATCCTAAAAAGCCATGTCATAAAGCTTCAGGTTATCACATGCGTTCCTTGAGATGAGTGGCTTCTCTATCTTAAAATCTTCATTAGATGCAGATAACCCTTCACCTACCTGGCAATTGGATTAAAAATTGCCTCCCTCATTTGTTAGAATATTGAACACAAACAGCCCTTCTTAGTTCCTTGAAAGTGTTAGCATATAAATTATTTTAATGTTGCCTCAGATATCTGATGCCGCAAACTTGCGGGTTTTTTTTTTCAGCTAGCAATCCTTCTGCTCTTTCAATTAAACCATTGATGTAGTGATCACTGGCAAGCCTATTTTGCTTTTATATTCTCATTTGCTCGAGTTTTGCCTTCTATTGATCAAATTTCGGAAGAATATAACATTAGGAAATTTCCATAGAAAATTCATTTATTAGAATCTTAAGAAGGATTACTCCAAGGAAAACATAATGAACTGAGCCTAAGAGAATTAAAGGTGTTGAAACTTTAAAAATAGCAGGGATAGAATTACCGTCTCATGTTGTTGCAGTCTTTTCTGCCTCTTCAAACCAAGTATTGGGTGATCATTTGGTACATCAGTCCTGGATGACAGCTTCGTTTAAGCTAATGAATTTAGTCACGTGTACAGAAAGATATGAGCTTGTTGGCTTTTTGTGTTGCCTTACCCATGTGGTGTGTGTGATCTTTGTACCTAAAGCAATATCAATCCTCTCTTCTGATATGTAAAGAACTGAGATAGTTTCACATGAGCAGTATAGTGTCTATCATTCTGTAGAGAAAAGGAACGGAGAATAATTGATGTGGAGCTTGCCAATTTCAGATTGCTTCAGTTCTTGATAACCCAACTCCAATCTTGGGTTACTCTCCTGATATGTCTAATATGTTATGAGTTGCTGGATATTTCTTTTTCAGGCTGATTAGTCTGCAATGATTTTCTAAGCATGGTCATTTGGGGAGCCCTCGGACTTGGGTTCCCGATAAAACTCAACAAGAAGCATCTCTGAGCCTAGCTTTGATTTCTTCTTTTTGAGAGTAATAGTGGGAGCATCACGACCTGTAATGACCTGTGTGGGTGTATATTTATTCCCATGATTATGCATCGATGTATCTTGGATATAAGCCAATTAAAATTTTGGATGAGATCCTGCGTTATTATGAATGATATCAAAATGGATCTAACCATAGTTCATGTGGACAAGAAGACATTGCAGTACAAGCTCTTTTAAAACCAACCATGGTTGATCATGGTGTTTCTGATTGAATTGAAATTGATAGAATTTGGACTCTTAGGGCATGTTTATAGCATACATTGGCTATGCACTGGTTAAATCTTGATTAGGCCTAAAAATATCTTTCTGATGGCTTTTTTTGAGTAAGGTCCATGGTCATTGCACCAGTCATTAGAGTTTGAGATATTACCTTCCCCGAGCAGGAAAGAGATACTAACCACTGTCCAAGTTTAATATGACTAATTGAGATCATGTTCTAGGCTCAGCCTGGTGGTTTCGTCCCCTGGCTGGGCTCAAGCAGACCTCACCTCAGCCTGTTGAGATCCAAGTTTAAAATCTGTCGGCAGAATTACAGTTGTCATGTAATGTTTACTTCACTCTTTTGAGCTTCTTTTCTGGCCTGAAAGATAGAATATCTAGGTCTTATTTGGATTTTGTATCTTTATTTCATTTCTTAGGAGTGGGACAAAGATAGCCCTGTACATCCAAAGAAAATAGGCACCTAATCTAGCCCAGAGGGGTAGAACCATAAACAGTACCTTTTTTTGTAATTAACAAAATGATGATGGTTTTTATAGGTTGATGACAGTATTCTCTGGATGTGGCTCTTTTGGCATGACTAAATGGCAATTTGCCATCAGACCCAACCTCAAATCATTTTTTTTTTTTTTGAGAAATTTCTGGATATGAATCCTTACACTTTACACCCATGCAAAAACCAAAGGTGTTGAAGACTTTAATATCATTTTAGTTGGCAAAGGCAACACAAAAACACAGCAAAAAGACCATTGACCACAACTTACCATGCTTATGGGAAACTAAGGGATCCATCAGCCTGAGCAACCATGGCAGATTCAAACTCCCTCTGGGACAGAGAAGGGAGGGAGAGGAAATCGGGAGCACCATCCCAGCTCTTCATGGTGGAAACACTGTCAGACCCATCCCACCCTATGTGAGCCACATGCTGCACATCTATAGGGAATCCAATCTCCATCTCCATTTCTTCATCTTCCTCTTTGTACACAGGAAACAACTGAAACAAGCTCTTGAAGCTCTTGACCAGCCTCTGAATCCCTGCAGAAATGTTGTGCCTTGGAAAAGGAAGAAGCCCAAGTGAGCTCTTCATCTTCCCGCTGTATAAAGTCACTCCACCTATAAAACAAAATTACAGAAGGAAAGAAGCCAATGAGTCACTCCAAAAGATCACAGAAACATGAAGTAAAGAAGTGGGGAGTAGAATTGAAGGAAGAGACAGATATAGAAAGGTTACTATAGACTTGAAGTAAAACAATAGTGAAGCTATATGGGTGATGTTGTCTTTGTTAGCAAGTCTATAAGTAGCTTTACACATAGAAAGTAGGACTCACCCAACTCCAGTTGAGCGGGGGAGAGAGAATTATGAAGTGTCTGGGTGGGATGGTTGGTTGGCACCTATTTGCTAAGTGCATGCCATTTTGTAGGTCAGTTTGAGCCCACCAACTGTTCTTTTTGTGTATCAGAGAACCATTCCTTTTTTCTATTAGGAAAATTATCAAAGAGCCCATACATCTGTGTCAAAACCTTATGGGCTCTTATATTTTCCGAATTCTATTTCCAAACCTCCCTTGGGAACCAAGCATTCATCCAAAGATCTCTCCATTGCTTTCCTATTCTTGCTCCAGCATCCAACAACTGTCAACATGGTAACTCGAATCAATCATTATTTAAGGAGTGAAGTGCAAGCAATACATTGTATTGATACTAGGATTTATCCCAACGAGATTGAACGGCCAGTTGATGGAACAAGGCCCCATAACTTCATACAATTTAAGTAAGGGCCTGAAAGATATGCCAAGTAGTTTGCAGGTGATGTCTCACAATTTTTCTCTGTTCCATCATTTTTGCCTCAGCAGCATCATGAATCATCTTATAATGGAAAACCTGAGTTTCTTATACTCTTTTGCTTGTATCAAAGCTTACAGATCAGTGATTGCTTCTGATAATAGGGTTCTATGCATTTTTCGGAGATCAACAGGCTTCAAACAAATGTTTTTCATAGATATATTGTGGATTGGTTTTAAAGAAATAGTTTTCAGTACAAGTTACTTATGAAATTACATTGGCATAGAAGTGCTATGATTTAATTTAGCAGTATTACTTTTTTTTTGACTATTTAAGAAATAGCTTTCTGCATATAGAGCAAATAAAATAAGTTATAGATGTTACTCAGCTCAAGGCATGCTGGGGAAGATGCATCTTTTAGAGTAGAATTTACCTTATCCAAAGGAAAATAGCTGATCATGGTCTACTCTCAAGATAAATGAATTGTTATGTGCTCTCCTCCAAATGCACTCTAACAAGAGAGAATCAAGGTCACACTTGAACTTGCCAAATCTAAATATAGTGAAAATTGTTAGTAAAATACATTGATAAAAATCTCTTTTGATTCTCTTTTATGTAGATTCAATCTTCTCAAGTGCTCGTAGAAAATATTTTAATTCACTCAATTTGTACTCAATTTACTCTCTCAGTTATCTTCTGTATATTCACTTGTGCTGTTCAGATGGATGGAAACAACAATTTTCTTTTCTATTTATAAATATGATAGGATGAGTGTGAATGGGAATCTAGGCATCCTTTCATTGGATGCATCACTTCACCATATGATCCATTCGATCAAGCATTTTATCCCATAGAATCATCATTAGATCCGATATTTCAAGTTACATCTTTTCTTAAGAATGCTATAAGAAACTAGCTTCTTATGGTAATCTTTTGAGGCATCTATTCGCATGTCATGTGAGAAGAGCGATTATTTGAGAAGGCTTCTCTTCTCACTTCTTTAGAAATAAGCAGAAAGATAAAAATTAAATTTTATCTACTCAATAAACCAAGTTATTTGTGAGATTACACTACCAATAAATAGGTATTTATTTAATTTTATATCAAATATAGAAATTGAATGAATAAACCAAGTTATTTAGTTTTATACTCAATAAACCAAGTTATTTGTGAGATCATTTAAGTGATAAATCAACAGAAAGTGGATGAATTCTCAACCTTTCGTTAGTTCCATTGATTGCAATTTAGCTTTCTCCCAATACATTTTCCATGGTTAAGTAGCCTAGAGAATTTCTTGTGCAAAACTTCCAAGCACTAGTTTGGATCATTGTTCCCGGCTATGGTAGAGATTTGCTCCCCAAAAAAATTGCATTCTTGAACTCTACTCCAAAAAACAAAAAATTCTTAAAATATTTTAGTGAAAAAGAGAAGAAATTGCGTGCTTGAATTATTTCCAACTAAGACCGGAATGAGTAGAATTTGGAGATCTTTTTCCACAAGTTCTCATGTTTATGAGGTTGCTATGAATGTACTCTGTATATAGACATGCATGCCTTAGCTTACACGCTGCACTGCAATCGGAATTGGGACTGCTAAAATTCCACTAAAAGTGAGAATGGTCACTGGGTTCTGTTAAGAAATCACATTGCAACAAAAGCCAATTTGGTTATGAGAAACTTGCCAGTAGACCCCTTATGCAAACTAGATGGAATCCAAAATGAAAAAACTAACAATATTTTCTTCAAATGTAAATTCTCTATCTATCTTTGGAAGGAGCTTCAGACCTTGGAATATCAATATGTGGGAATTAAACATCAACAGCTGCTGGTCTGAGTTGTGAAAGACATCAAAATTAGTAATAAATTGTAGACATTTTGCGACGTGGCGGTCGCAGAGTTGTGTTCAAGCATCTGGCTTGAGTGGAACACTGGGGAGTTCAATTCAAAGAGCAAAGGCCAAGAAGGTAAGAAGAGGAATGTGCTTCTTCATCTCCTCTTAGATCTCAATTAAAAACTAGACTTGCAAAGAGTTGTCAAGGTGTTCAAAGACACCTCTCTGTGGCTTATGTAAGCCCTGATACACTTGCCTTTTCCTCCCTGTACCTAATGACCCCTTTCTTTTCATTGTTTCAAAACCTCTATCTTCTCCTGTTACTCGGCTATACTCTCGTGTACTATTGGTTCACGTTCCTAATAAATTTCTGATGGGTCTACCATCTTTTCATTAAAAAAAAAAAGCATGCAGCCATGTTTGTCTTTTAGATAAAAAGGACAATTATTTTCTAATCAATTGCTTCTAAATTGTTCCACTGAATGCACTGGTATCACTGGATAATTGCAAGAGCTCATAGGAGAAGGGAGCTAAGGATTAAACTCCAGAGCTTCACTAGATCATGTCTTTTGTATTATGCAAAAGGTTTCTCCAAGGCGAGCCGACTGGAATTAGATTAGTTGTTGAGCAAACTCTGAGGGTAAGTGAATGCCTTTTAGAAAAAAAGGAAGAAACTTACTGTGAAGGCAAAGTGGACATAAATCACTTAGAGAATGATAATGTGATACACACAGAAAAAAAGATGTGATCGAACCATCCTTGTTTAAATCATCTTCAACATGTGATCAAGATATGTCATATGATTGGATGCATACATGCATTAATGATGAACCTGCACAAAAGTCTGTTGATAGGCAAGATGTAGTTGAATGTTTAGTTGTATTAAACAAGGGATTTCAGGTTACATCTCCAACCATTCTGTTGGTAATGTTGGATTTGAGAGTATATACTTTGCCGCTATTTAAGGCACTTGATCCATATAAAGAACAAAAACTAATGCATCTTTATGCTAATTCATAAGCAGGGAACAAGACAATTTAGTCTCATACAACAGCAATTTCGGCACAAACAGTTTCTTTGAAACACTGAGAAGAACTAACCACACTACCGAATGACAGAAACAATCCCTGACTATCTTAAATTCACTAGTTAGCTTCACAAAGCTCAGCTTACATATTAGTATGTTTCCCTCCAACATAATCTTTTACAACCAAGTTGCCACCCTTTCCATGCAAGGCATGAAAGCCTAATATTGAAGTCCATGATGATCCCACTAAGAAAGAAATTAGACACATGTTTTCATTTCTTGGCACAGTTATTTGCCTGACTTGCTTAGAAACTTGAGCAATGGAAAGAAATGCAGCTTAATTTGGGCCATCATAAACCCTAAAACACAAACTTCTCGCATGGTATTGTGATACCCCAGTCCACCAACCCAACCACCAGGCCAAAAAAAAAAAAACCTTAGAAAGAAAGAAAGAGGTCTAAAATGATTGGCATGAATCTTAAAGCATCAAAAAGAAGAAAAAAATTGAAAGAAGTCTTCCTTGATGGACTCCCAATGAATTCGAAATCACCATTGGGAGGAAATTAAACTCCCCTCCTCCAGCCCTATTTAAAGGAAAGAAGGCTTTCCTCTTCTTTTCATCAAAGACCGATACCTCGAACGGAGGAAATTGCTGAAGTTCTTTCTAGAAGCCCATTATCATATTTGTCGGACACGGGGCTCGATCATGACCGGTGAGCCAAATAAGAGGCTGAAATTTTTTGGGTTATCCTCCTCTCCCTTTTCTTCTTCTTTTGGATCATGGATTTTGATAGATTTAAGCCGGCAAAAGGATGCCCTTTTTTGGTTTTTATTCCCTAATTTCCATAGGTTTTTTTTTTTTGCAGCATCATCACTGTTGTCTGTCGGTTGTGGAATGCCCAGTTGTGCTATCGTGGCCAACCCCCAACCATAGCCTATAGGAGGCCTTCGATTTTGGAAAAATGAGAGACCAAAAGTCTCATGTTCTGTTAAGAACTAGAGAAGGAAGAAGAAAGAAAAGCAAAAAACAAAGAGAGAAAAGAAAGAAAACAAAAAGAAAAAATAAAAAAAAATAAAAAAAAATAAGAAAAAGGAGAGAGGGTTTCTTTCTCTTCCCTCTCTTTCTCTCTCTTACTTAATTTCTCTCTCTATGACTTTATCTCTCTAATTTTATTTTCTCTTTCTAAAATTATTTATCTTTTTATGAAATTTATTACTCTCAGATTGATCAAGTAAATGGCCATCTTTGATGATTTTGATCAAAATTAGTGAAGCGTCTTAATCCATGATTGTCAAGCAACATACTGGCACTCACCCTGATCAAGATTGGATCTCCTAAATTTGATCACTGATGTTTATTGAATCATTTGTTCATTAGTTTAATCACGATTTAATAAAATCACTTTGATCGAATTAATCGAGATATTAGGAATTATCATTTGATCAGCCTTATTCTACCTTTTAATTTTTCTCTCCTCTGACATTCTCTCAATTTGATTTATGAACCCAATGAAGTATTCCAAGCCTATTACTTTGAATTTGAGTTGATCGAATAGAGAGATCTTGAATCACCTTATTGGTCGAACAACTCCACACCATCTAAACTTTTGTCAATCATTATAGAATCTAGTTTTTATTGGCCTTTCTCGAATTTTTGTATCTTTAATAATCTTAACTAAATAAAGTTATTCAATTGAATTGACCTTCGATCATTGGATGGTATACCAATCTTCATCTTGACACTTGTCAAACACTACTAATTTGATCACGCTCGATTTTTATTGAACTATTTATATCCTAGTCTGATCTTAATCCGATGAAGTTAGATGATCAAATCGATCCAGACCATTGGATGCAACTACTCATCGAGCTTATCATTATGTGATTAACTATATCTTTTTGATTATTGAAGTTGATTCTGTATGAGGTGTAGTTGTTTTGACAAGATGTCCAAAATGTAATATTGTGATATGATCTATAAATTAAAGATTTTGAAAAAAAAATTCTAAAATTATTTAGATTTGTTAGAGTACGTATGAAGTAAGTAATAAACACATTCTCTAGATTTTTTATTTATATAATATTATTTTGAATATCGAATAAATTGTTAATGAATTTATATCGATTTATGAATCTTATAAAAATATGTGTTGAATGAAAATTGATATGAAATTTTGAAATAATATTTCAAAATTAAATATTTTAAAAAAAAAATTTTAAAATTATTTAGATTTGTTAGAGTACGTATGAAGTAAGTAATAAACACATTCTCTAGATTTTTTATTTATATAATATTATTTTGAATATCGAATAAATTGTTAATGAATTTATATCGATTTATGAATCTTATAAAAATATGTGTTGAATGAAAATTGATATGAAATTTTGAAATAATATTTCTTGGAATATGAGTATTTACTGATCTGAAATCATATATATATATATATATATATATATATATATATATATATATATATTGATTTGATTTGATTATAAAATATATGTTATTTTATTAAAAAATTTGATATAAATCAAATTTGGACTCTTAATATATATATATATATTGATTTGATTATAAAATATATATTATTTTATTAAAAATTTGATATAAATCAAATTTAGATTCTTAGCCTGACTATGTTATGAACCCTATTAATTGGAGTCCATGAATTGATACTTTGAGCTCATGATTTTATTTCTGCGCTATCATAGGGTATAAGTGCAGTATTTCGATCCTATCACAAGATATAAATATAGTATTTCGGTCTGACCACAGGATATAAGTATAGCCATAGTTAAAAGCTGATAAATTAAATAGAATTTGTTTTGAATCAAATTAAGAATATGATTGATTTCGATTCAGTATATGATTATGTATATGAATATTTGAGTATTACTGATATTACGGAATTCATATTTTGAAAATGGATTTGATTATTTTGTGTACTGATTAATAATAAAGTATATTTTGATTATCATATCCTATATTATCATATGAATTATTTAGTCAAGATATTCATTATCTATCGGGCTATTAAGCTTATCATCCTCTCTCTTTTTTTAAGATCCAGTCATTTAGTTATGAATGTGGGTACTATAGGAGTGAGATCAGAAATGAGATTTAATAATATCAATATAATTTAGATTTAGATTTATTATTATATTTTATAGGACTATTATTTGAGATTCTATGATGTAAGATTTTCAAGTTTTATTGATCAGATGCATTTGTTAGTTAATTGAATATTAATTTTTAGTTATTTAAAATAATTCTGCTACAATATATTAATAGCATATTCGGAATGCCTTGTATGCTCGTAGAGAGAATTTTCTATGAACATGCAGTGGTTGCTATTATTTTTTAGTTTACGATCTTAAATTGAGGATGTGATAGGTATATTGGAGATATCTAAAAGCATTGTAACTTCATGAGAATAATTTTTCTATTGGTTCTCCATGGCATACTACGCAACTCTGCTATTTTTTCCTTTTAAAAGAAATATCTAGGCAGAGCCTAATAGCAAAACAAAGAAAACAATTTTTTCAACAGCGGACGGTTGCAACAATCAGTTTTATTTCCCTTTTTTTTCCTTTGATGGAATTGTTCTAAGTTCCAAAAATATTGTTCAACATAAAAGATTGCAAAAGAGAGAGGATGGAAGACAAAGCTAGCTACAATTCCCAGCATCTGAGGCACCAGGGAGATCAACAGTAGCTTATTTTGGAATCCATCTTGAGCATTTGATCCTGTGTGCAATGGTGAAAATGATATAAACCGAAACCTGGTCCGAGTTCTAGAATGTTCTGCTGTTTATCTCAATCCACAGGCTTCAACAACTTATGATAACCAAAATATCCCAACCTTTTTTTTTTTTCTCTCTCTGAGAGAACACAACCTTAACAAATTCTTTTACTCACCTGAACAAATTCTTTTCTTTTCCTTTCCTTTTTTTTTAAGGGAACCCAACCTTAACAATTTTTTTTGCTTACAAAGCCATCCAAGAGGTCCAATGCTACAGCAATGATATGTGGCACCAATAGATCTAGAAAAGGTACGTGAAAGAACAATTGCACGGGAAACAAGCACAAGAAGCATCACAATTTTTTTAGGGCTTGTTGGATGATGGTCCAAATTCTGGTCCAAATTCTCATGGAATTTCATGAGTTAGGCTAGTGCAATTAGAAAAAATCATTCAAAGCTAGGCACATGTTCCCAAATACCTGGGAGCCTTTATAGTGAACTGGTCCGAATCTTATAGGGAGAAAAAAAATTGACTGAGATTTTTGAGAACGTAAACCAAGGTATCCTTTACCAAAATAATTTTAAAAAAAATTATTTATAAAAATAATATAATTTTTAACTTATTTATCAAACTAATTCAAATCCTATAAAATGCCATTCCAAATGGCATTTTACAGTGTCTACATCATCACCCCTTTTTCACATGGACGACGAACAAAAAAAAAAAATTAAACTCGCCATTTGAAATAGCGTTTTTGAAAACATCATTTGAAATGGCATTTTTGAAACGCCATTTGAAATGACGAATTTAATTATTTATTTTTCAAAAGAAATAAAAATTATAAAAATTATAAAAAAAATAAAAATTATAATTTTAAATTTTTTAAAAAATAAAAATTTTGATTTTGATTCAAATAAAAATCATCATTTAAATTAGTATCCCCATTTCAAATTATTTTTTCAAAAAAATATCTGAAAAAAATTGGTGTAAAAAAAAATAAAAAACATCATAAAAAAAGAAAAAAGAAAAAAGAATTGAAAAAAATAAAAATTGTAATTCTAAATTTTAAGAAAATAAAAATTTTAATTTTAATTCAAATAAAAATCATTATTTCAAATTACAATCCCCTTTTAAAATTAATTTTTTTTAAAAAAATAATCCAAAAAAATACCTTAAAAATTTAAAAAAATAAAAAATACCATAAAAAAATTGAGAAAAAAATAAAAATTATAAATTTAAATTTAAAAAAAATAAAAATTCTAATTTTAATTCAAATAAAAAATATCATTTCAAATTACTTTTCCCATTTCAAATTATTTTTTAAAAAAATAACTCAAAAAAATATCTTAAAAAATTAAAAAAATAAAAAATACCATAAAAGTGATAAAAATAAAAAAAATAGAAAAAAATAAAATTATAATTTTGAATTTAAAAAAATAAAAATTTTAATTTTAATTCAAATAAAAAACATCAATTCAAATTACTTTCCCCATTTCAAATTAATTTTTAAAAAAAAAATCCCAAAAAAATATCTTAAAAAATTAAACAAAAAAAATGCCATAAAAAAAGAAAAAAAAAGAAAAAAATAAAAATTATAATTTTAAATTTAAAAAAAATAAAAATTTTAATTTTAATTCAAATAAAAAATATTATTTCAAATTACTTTCTCCATTGCAAATTAATTTTTTTAAAAAAATATCCCAAAAAATATCTTAAAAATTAAAAAAATAAAAAAGTCATAAAAAAATTAGAAAAAAATAGAAAAAAAATAAAAATTATATTTTTAAATTTAAAAATAATAAAAATTTTAATTTTAATTCAAATAAAAGACATCATTTCAAATTACTTTTTTCATTTCAAATTAATTTTTTTAAAAAATATCTAAAAAATTTGTCTAAAAAAATAAAAAATAGAAATTATAATTCTACATTTTAAGAAAATAAAATTTTAATTTTAATTCAAATAAAAATTACCATTTCAAATTAGTATTTCAATTTTAAATTATTTTTTTTAAAAAAATATCTAAAAAATACGTCAAAAAAATAAAAAAATCAAAAAGGAAAAATCAAAAAAAATAAAAATTATAATTATAATTTAAAAAAAATAAAAATTTAAAATTTAATTAAAATAAAAATCACCATTTCAAATTAGTATCCCTATTTCAAATTAATTTTTTTTAAAAAATCCAAAATAAAAAAAGTACCTTAAAAAATTAAAAAATAAAAAACAACATAAAATATCAAAAAAAATAAATATTATATTTCAAAATTTTGAAAAAAATTAAAATTTTAATTTTAATTCAAACAAAAAATACCATTTCAAATTTAATTTTTTAAAAAATATCTCAAGAAAAGAGAAAAAATACCAAAAAGAATAAAAAATTCCATAAAAATAGAAAAAAAAGTCAAAAATTAAAAAAAATTAGAACTATAATTTGAAATTTTAAAAAAAATATAATTTTTATTTGAATTTAAAAAAATCACTGTTTCAAATAATTTTCCACATTTCAAATTAATTTTGTTAATAAAATATCCCGAAAAAGAGAAAAAGTACCTCAAAAACATTAAAAAAACAAAAAAAAGACATAAAAAAGGAAAAAATAAAAAAAATTGAAAAAAGTTAAAATTAATTTGAGATAGTGAAAGTAATTTGAAAAGATCTTTTTTATTTGAATTAAAATTAAAATTTTTATTTTTTTCAAAATTTAGATATACAATTCTTATTTTTTTCCAATTTTTTTCTTTTTTATGCTGTTTTTTATTTTTTTTAATTTTTTTTGAGGTATTTTTTATTTTGGATTTTTTTTAAAAAAATTTATTTGAAATAGGGATACTAATTTGAAATGGTGATTTTTATTTGAATTAAAATTAAAATTTTATTTTTTTAAATTAGAATTATAAATTTTATTTATTTTGATTTTTTCCTTTTTTTTATGGTGTTTTTTATTTTTTTTTGTTTTGATGTATTTTTTTAGATTTTTTTTAAAAAAAATTAATTTGAAATGGGGATACTAATTTGAAATGGTGATTTTTATTTGAATTAAAATTAAATTTTTTTTAAAATTTTAAATTATAATTTTTATTTTTTATTTTTTTGACTTTTTTTAGATATTTTTAAAAAAATTAATTTGAAATGGGGAAAGTAATTTGAAATGATATTTTTTATTTGAATTAAAATTAAATTTTTATTTTTTTAATTTAAAATTATAATTTTTAATTTTTTTCTCATTTTTTTCTTTTTTATGGTATTTTTTATTTTTTTTAATTTTTTAAGATATTTTTTGGGATATTTTTTAAAAAAAATTAATTTGAAATGGGGAAAGTAATTTGAAATGATGTTTTTTATTTGAAATAAAATTAAAATTTATATTTTTTAAATTTAAAATTATATTTTTTTTATTTTTTTCCCAATTTTTTTCTTTTTTTATGACATTTTTTTCTTTTTTAATTTTTTTAAGATATATTTTTTGGGATATTTTTTTAAAAAAATTAATTTAAAATGGGGAAAGTAATTTGAAATGATATTTTTTATTTGAATTAAAATTAAAATTTTTATTTTTATTATTTAAAATTTTAATTATTATTTTTTTAATTTTTTTCTCATTTTTTTCTTTTTTATGGTATTGTTTATTTTTTTAATTTTTTAAGGTTTTTTTTTGGATATTTTTTTTAAAAATTAATTTTAAAAAGAAATTATAATTTGAAATGATGATTTTTATTTGAATTAAAATTAAAATTTTTATTTTCTTAAAATTTAGAATTATAATTTTTTTTTCAATTCTTTTCCCTTTTTTCTTTTTTTATGGTGTTTTTTATTTTTTTTACACCAATTTTTTTTTCAAATATTTTTTTAAAAAAATAATTTAAAATGGGGATACTAATTTGAAATGATGATTTTTATTTAAATCAAAATTAAAATTTTTATTTTTTTTAATTTAAAATTATTATTTTTATTATTTTTTATTTTTTTTAAATAATTAATTAAACTCGCCATTTGAAATGACGTTTTCAAAAACGCCATTTCAAATCGCATTTTCAAAAATACCATTTCAAATGGCAAGTTTAAATTTTTTTTTTATTCGTCGTCCACGTGGAAAAGGGGTGGTAATGTGGATACTATAAAACGTCATTTGGAATTGTGTTTTATAGGATTTGCATTAGTTTAGTAAATAAGTTAAAAATTATATTATTTTTATAAATAATTTTTTTAAAATTATTTTGGTAAAGGACTTGTAAACCAAGCCCCAGCTGACTTTTCTTAATTATCCTAGTCCAACCCATGAATCACATAGAATTTTGGATCCAAACATCCAAACAAATAGTGAGATTTTTCATAATCAAAAACTTGTTGTAAAGTGCTGATCAAGAATAAAAAATTTAACTTTCTCAGAAACTAGATAATAAATGCTTTGCAAAAGAACTCACACTACCGTGACTCAGGAAGATTGATGCATTACTTGCAAAGAAAAAAAAAAGAAAAAAAAAGGAAAAGAAAATGTTACTCCTTTTCAAATAGGCTTATCATCGAAATAAATCAGAATCCAGGATGCATCCTTTTTTTATTTTTTTATTTTTTGATGCATGAGTTTTAACTCCAAATATATGTGGTAGATTCAAAACCTGTTGAAGTGCTCACAATGACTCAATCGACTATTCTAGCAACCTATTAGGTAACGATTGGTCTAACCACTTTTGCATGGTTAGGACGAAGTAAAACAAAGTCCATCTACAAGTGAGTAATTATGTGGCTCCAATTCATCAACTATTGGTGATTGCTGATCCGACCAGCCTATCAATAGTAG
Organism: Elaeis guineensis; assembly: GCF_000442705.2. Classification (NCBI taxonomy): domain Eukaryota; kingdom Viridiplantae; phylum Streptophyta; class Magnoliopsida; order Arecales; family Arecaceae; genus Elaeis; species Elaeis guineensis. Next base: position 121,528,040 of record NC_025993.2, read on the forward strand.
AGCACTATATGTCCTTGAATAAAGCAAATAAGGGCAGCTAAGGATCATTAGGGAAGATGGTCATAATCCCACATTTATTAAGCACATTTAAAGATGATTATAGTACATCCTGCATGTCTCGGTGATTATTGTACATCCAACAGTTGTTGCGTGTCCGATCTCTGAATTTATTTTTTTTCTGACTTAAATATTGAAGGATCCTCTTCGGAATCAAATCCGATAACCTCCGGTATTTCTTCTTTTACTTCTAGGTTAGCTTCTCTATTCCAAATAGATCTTTTGATCCAAACTGAACAATTTTGACCATGCTGCATCAGATCGGACTTCGATACTATTTTCATCATGCCGGATTTTGGCAACAATAAGTGCCAACCATGTCTCTGCTCGGTCATGATGTAGAACTCTCTTCTCAGAACAAAAGATGCCACATCCATTATTAGAATATAACCATATTGATTCCTTGCACTTCCATAAGAACAACTTTCATTAGATCCCATCATTTATAGGAAGATAGCAGGATACTATGCGACTTACACAGAATTATGCTTTTCTTAGAAGAAGGAAAGAGAAGGCATAAACTAATTAAAACAAAATTCATAAGAGTACACAACGTAAGAATTTAACTGGACTTCGCTAGAAGGGGAGGAGGTGGGCATGGGGAGGTCATGCAATTGTTATGCCAAGTTCACGACAAGGTTTTAATTAATAATGTTATGACCATTACAACATCTATCTTCTGTTACATTATATATAAATATGACAATCGGAGAAAAAATAACAACCACTATAATGCATTCCATTTCACTTGTAGACTTCTTTTGCATAAAATAACTCTGAAAATGTTTTTTTATCAAATTTCTCATTGTACAAATTTTTAATTCATTGGAGAATGAATAAAAAGATAATTGCATCATTTTCTTGTTACCATCCATATTTTTCTGTTGTTATAGTACAATAGCAATTATTTTAATAAAAAATTTAAATAATACAATTTTTAATAAATAATGGTCATTATAGCCATTATGACTGCAATAGTTTCATAAAAAAATTATTAAAACCTAGGTTCATCATAATAAATGCAATGGGGTTTGGGTTGTGTCTTTCTTTTTTCTTTTTTCTTTTTTTTTTTGATAGAAGTGAGCGATCACACGATCTTGATGTGAGTGCATCGTAACATATCAAAATACAAAATATCATGCAAGGTCCATAGACACCTCTGGCCATATCGCCAAATCCAGTCTTCGAAATGCCCAGCGATAAAAAAGGCAATCCACTCTACCATATTGTTTATCTCTTGAAAGACATGGCGAACTGATACCTCGATAAACTCTTAGATAGATGTCCAGATATCACAGAGTAGCAGATGGGCCTCCAGCTATCTTGTGTCATCCCGAATCCAACTGATGATAGTCATCGAATCATCCTCAATGCAAATCCTCTCTGCTCTCAGCTTGTGTCTGGTGCAGATGAGCCCGCTCAGACAGCTTGGAGCTCCACACCTGAGATAGAGGGCTCAAATAGATATGAACCCCCCGCCATCAACAATCTGGCATCTGGACCTCGAATAATGAAGCCAGCACTGCCCTTGGCATCCTTGATACTACCATCAAAATCGACCTTGACAAAGCCCGAGGATGGGGGCTCCCAAAAAATGAAGATAACCCTCTAGCTCGTTGCAGGAGCAACATGGGGGTCCCAGAACTCGAGGGTATTATAGGATAAGACGACAGCATCGAAACAGTAGTACTCCTCAGCCAGATCCATAGCTCTCTCCAACACCCGATGTACAGGCACCACCTCAGCATCGAAGATCAAACTATTCTTGAAAAGCCAAATCTGATAGGTGACATACCCCTAAGGATGATCCCCCATCCTCCTCCAAATCAGTGTCACTCTAGGGCAGGTAGGATAGCATGTTCCATCGACTCCTCCATACCACTAATCAAACAGGCACCTGGGATATCCATACCCCTATCCTTGAGCAGCATATGGGTCGGAAGCTGATTTCAAGCAATCTTTCAAATAAATAGTCTCAATCTGGGATGAGCAACTACTCTTCAGATCTATGCAGCCTCGATCCTCCTATGTGACATAGTTTCACTAATTATGGAAAGATCTCTCATCGGGGCCTTAGGATAGCATGAACTGTCCCACACCCTCAGATCCTTTGTCCGATGGACAGACGTCGAGATGGCAAGAATCTGATCAGCAAGCAGACTGCCAAAGAGATAAATGATATCCTGAACTCTCCAGGTCCTACCATCGATGGTAAGTAACTCGCAGACCCACAGATGGTCATCCACCTCCATGCTGACATAAGTCAACCATCTGAAAATAGGATAGATAGAGATCCAGACATCCTAGCTCATCTCAATTGATGCCCCATCCCCAATCAACCATCTGACCTGGGCAAGCACACCAAGGGCATAGGTGCAGATCTCCCTCCATATGAAAGAGCATCCACGAATAGTTCGGATCTAGGACTCCTGACTCCATGCCCCATACTAAGTCCTCATCATCCTACTCCACAAACAATCAAATTGGAGAAAAAATCTAGCAGCATGTCTAGCAATCATAGTCTCTTTCCTATCCAATAGCGATTGAATCCCAAGCCCCCATCTCGAATAGGCTGACAGACCATCTCCTAGGATACTAGATGAACACCCCATCATTCATCAAGTACAAGCAGATTATACTCGCCGTCTGCATCTGGAGCCGCCTCCAGTCTTTCTCTTTCATGGTAGTCAGTTTCTCCTCACACAAGAAAGCATGAATCAACCCCTGTTGGATGAGCACATATTTCACCCTCGCTTGTCATAGGGAAAAATTGCTATTTCTAACATACCGATTGATCTCTATCTGGATCGAGCATGTCTTCTCCATCTTCTTCAACCTCGATCAATACCGCTGCAACCTGGACAACCATGTGCTCTGATGCTACTTGTTGGAGAAGGATCCCTCATGAGTGTAGAATATGGATCCCCCCACCCAAGATCTCAATATCAGGTCGATGTCGATACTACAACAGAATGAAAGAAAAGATAAAATAAAGGATACAATCAAATACGTGGATCAGCCTAAGACTTACCTCCATAGGATATGCAAAGCTTCACTATGAAAGAAAATAAATACAAGAGAAAATCATATACTTTTAACTCTTATAAATCTCTCTCTTTCAACAAGAAGCACTCACCCCTTACAAAAGCTTTCACAAAAAATCCAAGGAGACCCTTTCTACAGCTACTCTCCCAGCTCTTTACTGCTGCCTGCTGCTCACCCAAGCCACCACCTAAGACCTCTAGCCACCACACTTTGCTTCCAGGCTGTTAGGTCTCTTTTATAGGCCCAAAATCATGTCCAAATCGAAATCATAGTCTCAAGAAACCTCTGTAATCTTCAGTGGCCATCCGATCATGACGGCATCAAGATCTGGCAGTTCGATCACACATAAAACCTCCCTGGACTGTGCATGGACCTCCCTTGACGTGAACTGAAACCATCCTACATGCACCGCTTGTTGTGCGCTCGTCGGTGTGCATGTGAGCCATGTAAAAATGAGTTTGGATCACGACGGTCCATGGAGGATGCATGGACCATGTCTCCCTATACGGTCCATGATGGACTACATCGCACAGACTGTGCCTTGTGGACATGCACTTGGATCGCATGCCCATGCATTTTCTAGGCTGTGCGCCCGCACTGGGCCATGTGCAAGCTTGGCTTGTGGGCATGTGGGCTGGCCTGTAGGCTTGCGGGCCGGCGTTGCTTCGTCGTGAGCCTCGTGCTGCATCTGCTTGCCTAATTTGCTGGGCTTATCCATCTTAGACTGCTGTGGATCAAATTCAATGTGCCAAAACTCAACAGTGGTCATCCTCCTTGATCTACTAAATCCTGAATGTTTGCCTACATATCATCTCCTACTATCTTCGCAAGGAATGGTGCATCAAGAGCTTGCGATAAAACTCCCTCAGATCAAACTCCTGAATGTTAGATATATGCCCTAGAAGCCAAGTGTTAGCTAACACAAATTATAAATTTCAAGGCATATAATTTGTACTTGTAAATTTTATTTATTAATAAAAGGATAATTTTATTCCAATCATATTTTGTATGTCCATGATTCATCCAAGGGATTAACAGATAATAATATATATTCTTAAGATGTTGAAAATTTGAGACATATATTATTGATAATTTATTTCAAAAAGCTCCCAATCAAAGGATCATCACGGAGGATGGTGATCGATCCAGCTAGATCGGTGCATAGATCGCTTTCTTTCTGGACATATGAGTCTCTAGTCTGCAGTATGGAGATACTAGAATGAAAGTACAGGTGGTTATTAAATAATAACTTATACTAAGTGTGATCAACACGAGAAATCACTTAAAGTGCAGTAATTTTTTCGATACTGCAGTAGTGTGAGTGGTCCTTTGATTTACAATATCTCCATTATTCATAGTGAGGCTACTGCAGTTTGACTATATATAAACTTAAATTCTTAACCATTTGGATCCTTATGGTGTATGTTGGCTATAGTAGGTTCAAATTTTCTGTTAGGAGTAGGATGCACCTAGATAAAATCTATCGATCTTAATAGAAAAAGAGTAGTCCTATGTGATTCGTGAGACTGAGTTTAATAAATCTTTGATGAAAGCAAATGTGAATACTGGAAAGAAGTTTCAATCAGAATTCACAAGTGAACTTGAGTCGAACCAATCTTGCATATGACTGATATTGAGGTTTGATGAGTTTTTCATAATCTTCATCTAGTTGGAACTCACGATAGAAGGATTGAATCATACAGTAACTGTATCTAGAGATTCAATACTTCTATTATTTTAGATTATCATTACATACTACTAGATATCACTAGTAGATTATGAGACTCGTCGAGTATTATCTTGATGATCGATAATCCTTGATGGATAGAATTAAAATTATTCTAACCCATTAAAAAGAGTTTCAATGATACTGTGATAGGTATCATGGTATATCTTACTATCAGATAAAATAGAATCCACGAAGCCACATACAATAGAGGTACTTGACTAATCGGATGGTTGATTAGCGATTATGAATCACTATTGGGTCTAATCGTCAATATAATTGATGATTAATCTAATACAAAAGTTATAATAAAGTAATTCACAAAGAGTTGGTGAGTTATAGAGGATTAATTAGTAATTGGATTGCTAATTGACTCAATCTGATTGAGCAATGAAGCTTAGATCAAGTCTAATTGAATTAGATTCGATTTAGCTTGATTTGGATTTGATTAGATCAAGTCTAATTAAGTTACGAGATAATCCAAGTATAAGAAAGATTAATTTTTGATTTGATTAAGAATTGGGCTCAACTAATTTTCTAATTGGATTAGGATTTTTTCTTTCTTGGATGCAACTAAATTCGTAATTAGTTAGGAATTAATTAACCACCTTCAATGAGAGTCCTAATGGATTGGGACTCTCTCTCCCTAGCACCCCTATCATGCCATGCACCCCATAAAGCCACGCCAAACATCTCATGCACAATCTTGTTTTGCATGAGATATCTCACGCCCAAACCCCTCTCCATGCCTCTATTGGGAATAGTGTCCCAAAGTCAATCGTCAGCCTGTTGACGGTTGTGCTCTTTGTTGTATTAGTACATAAATTATAAATAAATAAAAATTATTTTAACATTTTTTATCATAAATTATTTCATCTTCTAATGAACTCCTGTGTTGTGGTGAAGTCCTTAGGACTATTTAGACTCGACAAAGGAGGATTTGTCGTTTAGTCCTTAAACCTATTCGCGACCAAATGATATGTTGTTATCAAGGACAACAACGTTTATCGAGCATAGGTCGTTGTGTGCCATATGGGTTGGTTGTCCTCTTAACCAAGAAGTGTGGAGACACTGGTATGGCATACAGATGAGATGTAAGCGTACATCTGCACTGAACGTGATCGACTCCGGAGCTATCTCTGCTGTCAAGATTTACTCCGATGGGATATGGGTATAAATGTCCCTCCGACCTGAGACCGCCATGGTGACTAGCAAGCAACTCACTGCACTTAGGCACTGGACTACCTGAATTTCTAATTCAATGATGGAAGGATGCTGGGTGTAGTCAAGTACTTGACTTGTCGGTGTGTGTGTCGAGATGGGATTGACCACTCCAGTTCAGGAGCTGTGTATAGTCGTATTTCAATTTAGCAAAATCTTGATCAGGGTAGTCCTAGTGAGAAGTCACAGGATTGATTGAGTTAAGCACGACTCGGATGATCTAATCAGGGTTGACAGTTTAACTCTGAGTCGTCCTAAACATAGGGGTCAAAAGGGATTAATTATACAGTAACCATATTCACGTAGGTTCTGAGTGTTGCGATTGTGACTATTTGACCTATCCAGATATCGGGTACCATTACTAGATGGTCACTTCGATTAGTACAGGAATTGGTTCCTGTGCTACCGGCTTAGGTTCGAACCTACGGGGTCACACACATTAGAGGTTCCTATCTAATCAGATGGCTGATGAAGAGTCCTAATATTCATGGACTATGAGTCCTATGTGTCTGAGACTCTGTGATCGAGAATCAAGATTCTCTGATCATGAGTCCCACACATTTTGGGTACCGGGGTTAAGAGTCCCACTGGTTTGGGACTCTTCGATCAAGGTTTCATATTGATGGACTTTGATGCCCGATTGCCCATCAGATTTGGACTCAATTTTTATGAAAGATTTAATTAGTGATTTGATCACTAATTAACTCAATTTGATAGAGTAATTATTTTTGGATCAAGTCCAATTGAATTGGATTCTGTTGGGTTTGACCCGATTAGGTTAAGAGTTGACCTAATCATCGAGATGGTTTGGTCCCTGATTTGATCAGGGGTTGGGCTTAGTCAATTTCTGATTTGATTAGAATTTTATTGAGCCTAATTAAGCCTACTTAAGTTGGGTTTAATTTAGTCTAATTGTGCTTAACCTATTTTGATTAGGTTGGTTCAATTAAGATTAAACCACCATTTGAATTTGAATCCCTGCGCCACCTCATATCTCTACACCCATTTGAATTCACGAAAAAAAACTTCTCATGAATTTTCTCTCATGCAAAGCCCTTCCCATGCCCACTCTTGTGCGCCAATCTTTGGATAAAATTGATTAGTTAGCCATTCAAGTTCAAAGCGTGTTTGAATTTGAATGGATAACTTATCCCTTGCACCTTCATGCTTATCCATCTTGTGCGCCACTTATCTTACACGAGAAAGAGTTTCTCATGAAACCTTTCTACGCACAAAGTAGCCACGCACCTTCTCTTCTCACGCCCAAGTGGATAGGGATGAGTTGGTTTGCATTTGAATTCAAATTTGATTTGAATTCAAATGTGCAACCACTTGTCTTTATCCTCTCACGCGGATAAGACACTTCTACGTTGTTTTAAAAAGAGGAGAAGGATGGGGCGTGCGTAAAAAATTTTTTGAGAGAGAAAGTGGGGCGTGAAGAACCCTTGTGCGTGAGTAGGAAGTCTAAAACTTTCGAGAGAAAAAGAAAGAAAGGAAAGAAAAGTGGACGCAGGGATTTTCAGTGACTTCCATAAGATTTCAGCCTGGGGTTCGAAAAGTGAGAAGGTGAGCTACGAGTGTCGTGAGCCCATCAAATTTTAGAGAGAGATTCATCAATCTCTCAAGCATATTTACTGATGATCTGAAGCATCCAAGGAGTCAGCAGATATCAATCAAAGAAGTTCGATCAGCATCGGCCGTCGAAAGGGCTCTACAACGAGCTAGCACTCGTGAGGAGCCGATCAGATCGAGAGCAAGGTGTGGACGATCCGCAGAGGCTAGACACGTCTGTGGCTATATTGCGATGATCAGATTCTCCCGATGGTGATCAGATTATGGCGATCGACTATCCGCATAAAGGTATTGTGTTCTGAACACAGAACAGTAAATTATTTACTGTTCGAATTTGAATTTCAAATTTAAATGTATGCATGCTGTATATCATATTTAGATCTTAGTGTAGGATAAATATATATTAATTAATTAGATTAATTAATTATTTTTATTATAAAATAGTGATTTTGAAAAAAATTTAAAATTACCATTTTACCCCTGCACTCAAATTTCACTTCAAATGGTATCAGAGCTGGTTCTAAGATATGATATATGAATTTGCATGCATAGATTAAGTTGTAATCTAAAAGTTTAAATTTAAAATTTAAAATTTAAATTTTGAAAGTTATTCGAAATTCAAAATTCAAAAATTTGAAATTCAAAATTTGAATTTTGAATTTTGAATTTTGAAATTTAAAATTTAAAATTCAAAAATTTGAAATTCAAAATTTAAAATTTGAAATTTGAAATTTGGTTGAAATTTCAAATTTGAAATTCAAAATTTAAAATTCAAAATTTAAAATTCAAAAATTTGAAATTTGAAATTTGTTTGAAATTTAAAATTCAAAATTTAAAATTTAAAATTTAAATTTTAAATTTTGAAATTGGTATATTTAGATATACTTGATCTAAATAGTAAGTAATCTAATTGGGTTGGTTGCCATGGCCATCCGGTCATAGGAGAAAAGTAGGATTTAAAGACCCTCTCCTCCCATTCGATGGGGTCTCTTATGGCGGTAGGGGTGCCGCTGCAATTATATCCCATGTAGTTGAAGCAGCGAAAGGACTTAATTGTAAAAGTTCAATTATAAAATTTATCATGAATGTGTTAGATTAGATCTAAAAGAATATTTATGATTTATTTTGATTGAGTTATTTTCTGTTATGTAATTAGCAATAGAATTGCTATTTATGAAATATGCTGATCTATTTGTGAAATGAGTCAACATGTTTGGTGAACAGAAAATAAAACCTTTCAAATTTAAAAAATTATTTTTAAAATGCCAAATCCTGACCCATCAGTCCAAATACTTAATTAAAAGAATTAAGAGTTGTCAAGTTGGTCTAGAATTGTGAATTAAGACCTAAGACAATTGCATAAATTTGTGGGTCAATGGGTTAGATGGATTAGGTCCATAATTGGGTTAGACCTAAGGCTAGCTTAAAGAAATGGACTAAATTAGAGTAATTGGTCAAATCTAATCAAAAGTTGAATTAGATTAGGTCAAGGACACTCTAGACTCAACTCCAATAGTTGTAGTTGAATAGGTCCATGTCTTTAACTAGACCAAGATGGACTTAATTCATGGCTACGCGGTGGAACCTTATTTACTAAGTTGATCAAATTAAAACTAATGAACCGGTTGGTGTCTAAGGTAAGTTCGGCAGTTTGACCAGTGGTTCTTAAGTGGGAGCTACTCGCATTGATTCGATCTCTGACGAGTTAATGGCTTATCCCCACCACTGATCTCACTTACCTGGCTAATCTGGTGAGTTAGATTTTGATTAGATCACTTAGTGATTAGGGTTCACCCATGTCATTAGGTAAATCAGTGTGACTGATTTAGGTGCTCCTAATACCGGCTTTAATTAAATTTTTTTTTTAATCTGACTTGGTGAAGTCAGTGGGAGAATTGAAATTGGCTGGTTAATTTCTTCTCTTCTATCCTTTAATAAAATCCTCAAAATTATTAGATTTCTAAAATGATTAAGTTATAGTGATAACTAAGTCATAGCCTTCCATTAAGTGAGTGATAATGAGTCCATTAGTTTAATAATCATTGGAGGCCCAAAGGCCTGGTGCTTATTGACTAATGAAATTATCATTCATAGTATGATAATTTGGTTTGAGTCTTTCTAATGGTGGTCAGGTTGGCCGGCCAAAGTCGGACCTGATCATTTATTGGTTCGATTCACCAAATCAAGTCATGTTAATGGTTGGACCTAACCAGATCTTTTCAGTAGAGGCCAAAGCCTACTGATTAGGTTCTGGAGCAAAATCAATTACTAGAAGTTGTTTAGAGAAATAACTGGTTATGAACCTACCCATAGATGTACATGAATTGACCAACCAAAGTTGGGCTCGTGTGTAATCTGTGTGGATTCTAGTACTCACTAAGGAATTAAAGTAATTCTTCGAATTGGAGGTTGAGGCTACCAGTTCGTTAAAATACTGGGAGAAACTTTAAACTAAAGTCCAAGTCTTTAGTATTAATAATTTATGTACTAATAGAGGTATGGTTTTCCTTTATGCAGTTATGGCCACTACCCTGTCGCTCCGGTCATTATTAGATAATGACAAGCTCATGGGACCTAATTTTGATAGCTGGTATCGAAAATTAAAAATCATCCTTGAGCATGAGCGGATCTTTTATGTAGTAACGGATCTGGCACCCGAGGAGCCAGCCCCGAATGCTAGAGGGACGGTCCGAGACACTTACCAGAAGTAGCTCAACGATCGGACCACCGTTCGATGCATAATGTTGGTGGCAATGAATGATGAGTTTAGTCACAGGTTTGAGAACGTCCAGCCACAGGAGATGCTTCAAATGTTGAGCAACTCCTTTGGCATGCCTGACGATGTTGAAAGGCACAAAACTAGTTGTGCCATTTTCAATGCTCGGATGAGGGATGGGGCCTCAGTCACCGATCATGTACTGTACATGATCGAAATGATTGAGCATCTAAATAAACTGAGCTTTTCCCTGCACGAGCAGCTCGGTAAGGATGCGATCCTTAATTCATTGCCTAAGTCCTTCCTCCCCTTCCTTACTCATTTTCGAATGATAAAGCCTGCAGTGAACTACCACGGCTTGTTGGGGTTGCTGTAGAACTTTGAGAAGGACCACCAGATCTATAAGGAGTCGGTGAATATTGTGGGAGGGTCTTCTTCTGGTCGTCGACCCTTTAAGAAAGGAAAGAAAAACAAGAAGAAGAAGAATAAGAAGGTACAGTCGCATGCTGGGACGTCAGCACAGGGTCAGACCAAGAAGCACAAGCCCGACCAGAGTCAGACGGAGTGCTTCTTTTGCAAGAAACAGGAGCACTGGAAGAGGAACTGTCCTCTATACATTGCCTCCCTGGATCCAAACAGACCGAAGAAGAAGCAAGGTAATTATATGATAACACCTTACAACTTTTTCATTTGTGATACTACTGCCTAGGTATTGGATATCGGAAGCCCTTATCATATTTGCAATTCGATGCCGGGTCTGCAGGTCAGTAGGAGATTTGATGATGGCGAGAGGTTCCTGAACGTTGGAGATGGAAGCAAAGTTTCAGTTCTAGCTTTAGGAATTATGAACCTTGTAATCAATTCTCGTAATGTAATTCTGAGTGAATGTCACTATTGTCCAAGCTTTTTATTAAATATTATTTCTGTAGGCCTTTTTGGTCATGTACGGTTATCAATTTTTAATAAAAGAAAACGTTTGCAATATCATTTTGAATGGTGTTACAATGTTTGTTGGACAACTAGATAATAAAATTTACTTACTGTCACAGCCTGTTAATGCGGTTCAAACATCTGGTAAATATCCTAGAATAGATAATGTGTCAGAAGTCTATCTTTGGTACTATAGACTAGGTCATATCAATAAGAACAGGATAAATAGATTGGCTCAAGAAGGAATTCTTGAAGTTGGTGATTGTGAATCACTTCCAACCTGTGAGTCCTGTCTTCTTGGAAAGATGACCAAGTCACTTTTTACTGAAAAAGGTGAGCGAGCCAGTAAACTTTTGGGTCTGGTACATTCTGATGTATGTGGACCCATGAGCTCAAGTGCAAGAGGTGGATATTTCTACTTCATAACCTTCACAGACAACCTATCGAGGTATGGGTATGTCTATTTAATGAAGCATAAGTCGGAGTCATTTGAAATGTTCAAACTATTCCGAAATGAGGTAGAAAAACAAACTGAAAAGTGTATTAAAACTCTTTGATCTGATCGAGGAGGTAAATACCTTTTCAATGATTTTCTGACATATCTTGGAGAGAATGGGATTCTCTCTCAGTGGATACCTCCTGGAATACTACAGCATAATGGTGTGTCTGAAAGGAGGAATCAGACTTTGTTGGATATGGTTCGATCCATGATGGGGTTTGCTGGTCTATCAATCTTCTTTTGGGGATATGCACTCGAATCAACTTGTTACCTTCTAAATAGGGTTCTGAGTAAGTCTGTAACCAAAACTCCATATGAGATATGGATAGGATGTAAACCAGTACTCTCACACCTAAGGGTTTGGGGGTGTCCGGCTTATGTTAAACATTTAATTACGGACAAGCTTGGACCTAGGTCTGACAAGTGTAATTTCATAGGGTACCCAAAAGAGATCAAAGGGTATTATTTCTACCTAGCTAATGAGCAAAAGGTGTTTGTCAGCCTTAAGATAATTTTTTTAGAAAAGGAGTTACTTGATGAAGGGACTGTTGCCTCTAAGGTTGAACTTGAGGAAGTTTGACAGGTGAAAAAACCGACACAAGTAGCTGAACCTGAATCGGATTTGATTAGATCAGATCCGAAGCCCATTGTTCCTGCACCCTTAAGGCAGTCTGGTAGAGTACCACATCAACTGGATAGATACTATGATTTCTTGATCCGGGACGACGATCCTATCGAACTTGATGAAAATGATGAGGATCCGATCACCTACATGGATGCAATGCAGAGATCTGACTCTGAGAAATGGCTAGAGGCCATGAAATCCGAAATAGAGTCCATGAAGGTCAACGATGTGTGGACATTGGTTGACCCATCCGAAGGAGTAAAACCCATAGAGTGTAAATGGATCTTCAAGAGGAAGAGGGGCACAGACGGAAAGGTGGAAACCTATAAAACCCATCTGGTTGCCAAGGGATATCGTCAACGTTATGTTATAGACTATGACGAGACGTTTTCTCCTGTGGCAATGCTCAAATCCATTCGGATTATGCTTGCGATAGCTGCTCATCTGGACTATGAAATCTGGCAGATGGATGTGAAGACAGCTTTTCTAAATGGAGAGCTGGACGTAGAGGTGTATATGATACAACTTGAAAGATTCACATCTACAGATGAGTCTAAGGTGTGCAGGCTACAGAGGTCCATTTATGGACTTAAGCAGGCATCCCGGAGTTGGAACATACGTTTCGATAGGACGATCAAAACGTATGGCTTCATTAAGAATGGAGAAGAGTCCTGTATTTATAAGTGGGCTAATAGTCTAATAGTGGTATTTCTTGTATTGTATGTGGATGATATTCTCTTAATCGAGAATGATGTCCCTGCATTATAGGGAATAAAGATTTGGCTATCATCACAGTTCTCCATGAAGGATCTGGGAGAAGCTTCCTACATTCTAGGGATGAGGATTTATAAGAATAGATCTAAAAGGCTGCTTGGCTTATCCCAGTCCACATACATTGATACTATGCTGAAGAGGTTCAGCATGAAGAATTCCAAGAAAGGCTATCTACCGATAGGTCATAAAATTTTTCTCTCGAAGAGGGATTGTCCGACAACACCTCAAGAGAGAGAGTGTATGGATCAAATTTCATATGCTTCAGCAGTGGGATCTATCATGTACGCCATGATATGTACACGATCAGTTGTGGCGTACTCACTAGGAGTAGTGAGTAGATACCAATCTGATCCAGGGGAGAATCACTGGAAGGTTGTTAAAACCATCCTAAAGTATTTAAGAAATACTAAGGATCAGTGGCTTGTTTATGATGAATCGAACTTGAGACTTATAGGGTTTACAGACTCTAATTTTCAATCTGATCATGATGACAGTAAGAGTGTGTCAGAATTTATTTTTATCCTTAATGGTGGGGCTGTCTGTTGGAAAAGTTTCAAGCAGCATACTGTGGCTGATTCAGTATGCGAGACGGAGTATGTCACTGCATCAGATGCTGCCAAAGAAGCGATGTGGCTGAGAAAATTCATCACCGAGCTCGGAGTAGCACCCTCCCTTGTTGGTCCACTTCTGCTCTACTGTGACAGCTCTGGAGCCATTACTCAGGTGAAGGAACCAAAGGCACACTAGCGGATGAAGCATATTCTGCGCCGCTACCATCTCATCCAAAAAATTATGGATCGAGGAGATGTCGATCTTCAGAAGATCAACGGGAAGGAGAACCTGACCGACCCATTCACTAAAGCCATTGCGGTGAAGGAGTTCGACGACTTCAAGTCGAAGATGGGTATTAGATACTGCACCGATTGGCTTTAGGCCAAGTGGGAGATTATTGGAAATAGTATCCCAAAGCCAATCGTCAGCCTGTTGATGGTTGTGCTCTTTGTTGTATTAGTACATAAATTATAAATAAATAAAAGTTATTTTAGTATTTTTCATCACAAATTATTTCATCTTCTAATGAACTCCTGCATTGTGGTGAAGTCCATAGGACTATTTAGACTCGACAAAGGAGGATTTATCGTTTAGTCCTTAAACCTATTCGCGACCAAATGATACATTATTATCAAGGACAACAATGTTTATCGAGCATAGGTCGTTGTGTGCCATATGGGTTGGTTGTCCTCTTAACCAAGAAGTGTGGAGACACTGGTATGGCATATAGGTGAGATGTAAGGGTACATCTGCACTGAACGTGACCGACTCCGGAGCTATCTCTGCTGTCAAGATTTGCTCCAATGGGATATGGGTATAAATGTCCCTCCGATCTGAGACCGCCACGGTGACTAGCAAGCAACTCACTGTACTTAGGCACTAGACTATCTGAATTTCTAATTCAATGACGGAAGGATGCTGGGTGTAGTCAAGTACTTGACTTGTCGGTGCGTATGTCAAGATGGGATTGACCACTCCAGTTCAGGAGCTATGTACAATCGTGTTTCAATTTAGCAAAACCTTGGCCAGGATAGTCCTAGTGAAGAGTCACAGGACTGATTGAGTTGAGCACGACTCGGATGATCTAATCAGGGTTGACAGTTTAACCCTGAGTCATCCTAAACATAGGGGTCAAAAGGAATGAATTATACAGTAACCATATTCATGTAGGTTCTGAGTGTTGTGATTGCGACTATTTGACCTCTCCAGATGTCGGGTACCATTGCTAGATGGTCACTTCGATTAGTACAGGAATTAGTTCCTGTGCTATCGGCTTAGGTTCGAACCTGCAGGGTCACACACATTAGAGGTTTCTATCTGATATGATGGCTGATGAAGAGCCCTAATGTTCATGGACTACGAGTCCTACGTGTCTGAGACTCTATGATCAAGAATCAAGATTCTCTGATCATGAGTCCCACACATTTTGGGTACCGGGGTCAAGAGTCCCACTAGTTTGGAACTCTTCGATCAAGGTTTCATATTGATGAACTTTGATGCCCAATTGCCCATCGAATTTGTACTCAATTTTTATGAGAGGTTTAATTAGTGATTTGATCGCTAATTAACTCAATTTGACTGAGTAATTATTTTTGGATCAAGTCTAATTGAATTAGATTCAGTTGGGTTTGATCCGATTAGGTTAAGAGTTGACCTAATCGTCGAGATGGTTTGATCCCTGATTTGATCAGGGGTTGGGCTTAGTCAATTTTTGATTTGATTAAGATTTTATTGAGTCTAATTAAGTCTAATTAAATTGAGTTTAATTTAGTCTAATTATGCTTAACCTATTTTGATTAGGTTGGTTCAATTAAGATTAAACCACCATTTGAATTTGAATCCCTGCGCCACCTCATATCTCTGCACCCATTTGAATTCACGAGAAGAAACTTCTCGTGAATTTTTTCCCATACAAAGCCCTTCCCATGCCCACTCTTGTGCACCAATCTTTGGATAAAATTGATTTGTTAGCCATTCAAATTCAAAGCGTGTTTGAATTTGAATGGATAACTTATCCCTTGCACCTTCATGCTTATCCATCTTGTGCGCCACTTATCTTACACGAGAAAGAGTTTCTCATGAAACCTTTCTACGCACAAAGTAGCCTTGAATTTTTATTTCTCCATCCAAGAAGTGTGAGAGACTCAAAAAAATAGTAAAAGTAGTATTTATTTTTAAAGTCTCTAAAATAAATCAAAATCAAGTATAAACATCTAATTAGAAAACTTTACTCTCTGCAGTTAGTAATATTGACTTCCAACCCACTAGCTCATATCCTAGAGACCAACAGGTTGATCGAAATCAATTATAAGGACTGGCTCAGAAACTTGAAAATAGTTTTTAATTCTAAAAAATTGACCCATGCTCTTGACCAGAAAATTTATGTATTGCTGACTCGTCTATCTCCTAATCAACGAGCTGCACTTGAGAAGTGGATGGATGATGATAATTAGATTAGGTGCTACATCTAGGCATCCATGTCTAATGATCTTCAGCATCAGCATGAAGATATCAAGACTGTCAAGGATATGCTGACTCACTTGCAAGAGTTATATGGTGATCGGAGTTGCACAGCTTGCTTGAAAGTCTCCAGGAGACTCTTCAGAGCGAAGATGCATAATGGACAGTCAGTCCACAATCATTATTTGGTAATGATCAAAGATATTGAAAAGCTTTGAAAGTTTAGAATGAATATGGATAAGAAATTGTAGATGGATCTGATCCTGTAATCCCTTCTCAATTTATATGGACAGTTTATCGTAAACTACCTATTGAATAAGATTGATAGCACCCTACCTGAATTACTTAACATGTTGGTGACAGTTGAAGGGACCTTAAAGAATTCAAGGGGTACTATTCTGGCAAGCCCGAAGAATATGAAGAAGGATATATCTTCAGACTCGCTCATTGTAGAAACTAACCTTACGATTTTCTCTTTTTCCTGTCGAGTTTTAGATTTTGGTTCTAGTACACATTTATGCACTTCAATGTAGGATCTAAAAAAAAGTAGAGAACTAAGAGAAGGTGAAGTTACTCTAAGAGTTGACAATAGGGCAAGAGTTACTGCCATGGCCGTAGGCACGTACTCTCTGCGATTGCCATCAAGATTTAGTTTAGTTCTAAGAGATTATTTTTATGTACCTATAGCTAGCAAAAATTTAATTTCTATGTCTATGCTAGCACAGGATGATTACATATTCAGTTTTGATAAGGATCAGTGCTTAATTTATTTTGAAAATAAAATTATTGTACATACCTTTATTATTGACGATCTCTATCATTTACATGTTGTTGCATTGGTGAATGTTAATGAGCAAGTAGTGAATGCCATAGGATCTAAAAGATCAAAAGATAGGTTAAATCAAAGATATCTGTGGTACCTTAGGCTAGACCATATAGGAGAGGACAGAATTAACAAATTGAAGAAGATGATCTTATCGAGCCATTGATTTTCAAGTCTTATCCAATTTGTGAGTCCTGTCTTCAAGAAAAGATAGTCAAGTTGCTCTTTGTAAGACATAAAGAAAGGACCACTGAGATATGAGCCCTGATACACACTGATGTATGTGGCCCATTTAATGTGCAAATCAGGGGTGGCTATCTATACTTCATAACCTTTATCGATGATTATTCACGATATTATTTGTGTACTTGATGCGACACAAGTCTGAAGCCTTAAAAAAGTTCAAGAAGTTTAGATATAAAGTAGAGAAGCAAACAAAAAAATCCATAAAGGTTCTTAGATCAGATCGAGAAGGTGAATATCTTAGTGAGGAATTTTGAAGCTATCTCAAGGATAATGGCATAGTCTCATGGCGGACACCTCTTGAACACCTCAGCTTAATGGGATATCCGAAAAGAAGAATTGGATCCTACTGGATATGATCCGATCCATGATAAGCTTCACGGATCCTCCAATATTTTTTTGGAGACGCGTTATTTTTTATAATTTATCTTTTAAATAGGACTTTCTTTAAATCTATTCTTACCACACCATATCAGTTATGGCATGATAAAAAATCAAGTCTTGATTATCTTAAGATTTGGAGATGTTTGGTCCATGTCAAGTGACAGCAGACGAACAAGTTAGAGACTAGGTCAATTAGGGCTCATTGCATAGGATATCCTAAAAAATCTATGGGATACTACTTTTACTTTTCAGATGATCACAATGTGAATGTAAGCTGTCATGTTGTCTTCTTCGAAAAATAGTTTATCCAAAATGAAGGTAGTAGGAGGAAAATTGAGCTTGAAAAGAAGGTCTTTGAAGAGCCACGAGTCCTAAAGCCTGAACCCGTTTATAGTGAGCCAGTAGATGTGAAACCTCCTCCATCTCATAGAGCTAGTAAGATCTTCCGTCCTCCTAAAAGATACTTAGGTATACTTACAGAGGATGTAGAAGAAGCATTCCTTATGGGAGATAGGGACCATAGAGATGATCTCAAAACCTATAATGAAGTGATATTAGATGTTGACTCTGAAAAATAGAAGGAAGCAATAAAATCAAAAATTGACTCCATGCATTCCAACCATATTTAGACTTTAGTAGATCCATCTGAAGATATAGTACCTATTAGGTGTAAATAGATCTATAAAAAAAAAATAGGTTCGGATGGTAAGATAAAGACGTATAAGGTAAGGCTGGTAGCAAAAGGTTATAGTTAACGTGAAGGTATTGACTATTAAGAAATTTTTCTTCAGTAACTATGCTGAAATCTATCTAAACACTACTCACTGTTGCAGCATACTATGATTATAAAATCTAACAGATGGATGCAAAAATTATTTTTCTAAATGGATATCTTGAGAAAGATATCTATATGGAGCAGTCTATGGATTTCATATCCAGTGATAGTGATCACAAAATCTGTAAGTTGCAAAGATCCATGAATAGACTTAAGTAAGTATCTTGGAGTTGAAACACTCGCTTCAATGATATGATCAAATCATTTGATTTTATCAAAAATAAGGAGGAGCCCTATATGTACCAAAAGATCAGTGGGAGTGCTATCACATTTCTCATACTGTACATGGATGACATCTTCCAGATTGAAAATGACATTTCTATGCCGACCCCGATCAAGGTATGGTTGTTGAAGAAATTTTTTATGAAAGATCTAGAAAAAGTATCCTACATTCTTCGAATTTAGGTCTATAGAAATAGATTTAAACGGATGCTAGATCTTTCACAGAAAATGTACATAGATGAAGTGGTGAAGAGGTTCAGCATGAAAAACTCCAAGAGGAGACTTTTACCCCTTAGGTATGGAATTTATTTTTCTAAAAAGATGTGCCCTAACACACCCGAGGAGATCCAATGCATGAGCAAGATTCTTTATGCTTTAGCTATAGAAAGCCTCATATATACCATGTTATGTACTCGATCTAATATAGCCCTTGTTATGAGTGTCACGAGCAGATATCAGAATCTAAACGAAGAGCACTGGATAGCTGTAAAGTATATCCTTAGGTACTTGAGAAGGACTAAGAATTTATTCTTGATCTTTGGAAGAGGATCGGAGCTAAAAGTGGAGGGATACACCAATTCAAACTTCATGTCTGATGTCGATGATAGAAGGATTACATCGGAGTGTGTATTCCTATGTAATGGAGGTTCGATTAGTTGAAAGAGTTCTAAATAGCCGATCATCACAGATTCAACTATGGAAGCTGAATACATCGTCACTTTTGAAGCTACTAAGGAAGAATTTTGGTTCAAAAAATTTATTACAGAGCTCGATGTCATAACACGAGATGTCATTACATTACATTACGACAACAACGGTACCATGATCCTCGCTAAGGAGCTAAGGTCTCATCAAAAGTTCAAGCATATAGAGTGGCGGTTCCACATCATACACAAATATCTCGAGAAAAAGTTCATCAAGGTATAGAGAGTTGACTCCATAGAGAATGTGGTAGATCTACTAATGAAACCTCTTAGTCAGCAGAAAATCAAAGATCACCTTAAGAAAATGAGACTTAGGTTTATGGTCAATTGGCTTTAATGCAAGTAGGAGTTTATTAGATGTGCACCGTAGAAGCCAATTATTGGCTGACATATATTGTAAATCTAGAGCACAAAATTTGTACTTATAAATTTTCTTTATTAATAAAAGGATAATTTTTTTTTAATCATATTTTGTGTGTCCATAATTCATCTAAGAGATTAACAGATAATAATATATATTTCTTAAGGTGTTAAAAATTTGAGACATATATTATTGATGGCTAATTTCTAAAAGCTTTTGATCGAGGGATCATCATAGAGGATGGTCATCGATCCAATTAGATCGGTGCACAGATCACTTTTCTTCCAGATAGATGAGTTTCAGTCTGTAGTATGGAGATACTGGGGTGAGAATGCAGGTAATTGTTAGAAAATAACTTACACTGAGTGTGACTAATATGAGAAATTACTTGGATGTCTACTCACTCATCAATAATTTTTTCGATGCTGCAATGGCGTGAATGGTCTTTTGATCTACGGTGCCTCGATTATTCGCAGTGAGGCTACTGTAGTTTGACTGCACATAAATTTGGACTCTTAACCATTTGGATCCTTATAGTATATGTTAGCTACAGTGGGTTTAGGTTCACTGTTAGGAGTAGGATACATCTAGATAAAATCTATCGATCTTAGTAAAAAATAAGTAGTCCTATGCGATGTAGGAACCAGATCTAGGGTTTCAGGGTTAGATCTTGAAACTTTTTCAAGATCATACAGCGAAAGACTAAAATAAATCAAAATTATTTTCTAAAATTAGAGAATCCCTAGATCTAAGATCCTATTACATGATTATTACATAGCATTAAATCAGAAATTAAAATATATAAATATAGCATGAACTACATGTTGATCATATCAACATGTTTCTATACTACATCTAATGTATGTATTAAACAATAGATCAGATCTATTATCTTGCAAGTTAGACGTTCTAACCTCACTGATCTGGGCTTGAGGATGATGTTACAAGCCACACACACGTCCGGCCTCTAGGAGTCGTCCACACGAGCCCACGAATCTCGATCAGAAGTCCTGCTTCAGGAAATCAGCACAGTATGCTAGTACTGCGCTGATCCTTCTTTGGTGGTTGATCAGGTGCCTCCTTCTTCTTGATTTGGACTCTTCCAAAGATAAAAAGTAGAAGGAGGAGTTTCAGATTTGAGACGCTCTCAGAAAACTCAAGATGGAGGGAGGAAAGATATGAAAACAAACAACCCTAGAAGAAGACCCTCTTCTTCTTCTCGTTTCTCTCTCTAGACACCCTAACTTGTGTCTTTTATATCTCCACGACCCAAAGGTCTTTCTCTATGATTTTTGGATGGCCCAAAGGTCTCTCAAATATCTATCTTTTGAAAGAATTTCATAAAGAAACTCATTTTATATAGAGAGATATGATAGAGTCCTTGTCTAGGTCAAATACCTAGTCAAGGCTTATCCAAACATGGCAAGTTAAGGGGCGCCCAACTCTTGAGCACCTCCTCCTTATTTTTGTGCATGGATCACCAACAAAGGGTACACAATATGTATCCTAAAAGTCATAAAAGTTTCAAAAAAATTTAGATAGATTCGGTGCAAAATTGAAAGAGTTTTGGATTTCTAAAACTCTATCTCATAGAATTCGAAATCCAAACTTATTCCTTTTTGATTTGATCCAAACCACCTTCCATGTAAGAAAGAAGAGAGGAGACCTTTTGTGAATGTGGGAGAGACCTGGGAGAGGGCTTTTGTCACACAAAATAAGAGGAGATTGGCGTTGAATGAGAGAGAGGGCGTGGGGAAGGCTTATGTGGTGCAAGGTGGAATCCTAGTAAGAGTCTTACTAGGATTCTATCTTATGACTTGTTTTAATTTGGTTTCTCAAACCAAATCAAACCAAAATTAGATCAACTCAATTAAAATAGGTCTTAACCCAATTAAAAATCTTATTTAATCAGATTAAATTATATTTAAATCTGATTTAATTTTCTAATCAAATTAGAAATTAGATTCACCCAAATCCTAGTTGAACTAGGACTAGTTTTTCCTTGCACTTGGCTTATCCAATAAACCAATTGGACTTGATCCAATCAAGCCCAAACTAAATCTAATTAAATTATATTTAATTAGACTTAATCTCAGTCCATTGGCTTAATCAAATTAAGTCAATTAGCAATCGAATTGCTAATCGATCCTCCTGCAACACTTGCACTGGGTTAAATGTCAATCGTATTGATCATTTAACCCTAGAACGATTCTTAATCATTGATCAACCATCTGATCGGATCATGAACTCTAATGTGTGTGACCTCATAGGTCCAAACCTAAGCCGATAGCACAGGAATAAATTTTTGTACCAATCGAAGTGACCATCTAGCAATGGTACCCGACGATCGGATAGGTCGAATGTGTAGAACAACATCCTTAGAACCCATGCGGATATAGTTTTCATATAATTTATCCCCTTGACCAAAATGATCATAGGACACCCCAGAGTTCAACTGTCAACTCTGATCAGGTTGTCCACATTGTATTTCAAAATATCAAATCCATCTGATGGATTATCCTGGCCAAGATTTTACTAAATTGAAATACAGCGACTCATTCTTCTCCAACTCTTGGAGTGGTCAATCCCATCTCGATCACACTCTGACTTCGTAAGTACTTGACTGTGCCCAAAAGCATTCCATTCCTAAATTAGAAATTTAGTTAGTCCAGTACCAAAGCACAGTGAGTTGCTTGCAAGTCACTGAGGCGATCTCAAGTCTAAGGGACACTTATACCTATATCCCATCAGAGACATTCTCGACAGCAGAATACTCTGGAGTTGGTCACGTTCAATGATGATTTACCAGTACATCTCACCTGTATGCCATACCAGTGTCTCCACACTCTTTGGTTAAGAGGACAACAAACCCATATGGCCTACAGCGACCTATGCTCGATAGAAGCTGTCGTCCTTATTAACAGCCTATTATTTGATCGTGAACTGTTTTAAGGACTAATCGATAAATCCTCTCTTTATCGAATCTAAATAGTCCTAAGAACTTCATCATAACAATGAAGTTCATTAGAAGATGAAAGCTTATGATGAAAATATCAAATTTATTTTATTTATTAACAAATCAATTACAATACTTAGTTGCTCAACCGTCAACAGCTTGACGATTGGCTTTTTGGGACATATTTTCCAACAACTCCCACTTGTCCTAAAGCCACTCGACACAGTATCTAATACCCATCTTCGACTTGTGGTTGTCGAACTCTTTTATCGCCAGGGCTTTAGTGAATGGGTCGGCTAGGTTCTCCTTTCCATCGATCTTCTGAAGGTCAACATCACCTCGATCCACGATCTCTCGGATCAGGTGGAAGCGGCACAAGATGTGCTTCGTCCGCTGATGTGCTTTGAGTTCCTTCGCCTGAGCTATAGCACCAGTGCTATCGCAGTAGAGCAGGACCGGACCATTGAGGGAGGGTGCTACTCTGAGCTCGTTGATAAATTTTCTCAGCCACACAGCTTCCTTCGCGGCATCTGATGCTGCGATGTACTCCACTTCACAAACAGAGTCCGCCACAGTATGTTGCTAGGAACTCTTCCAGCAGATGGCTCCACCATTCAGAGTAAAGATATAACCCGACACGCTCCTGCTGTCATCATGGTCAGATTGGAAGCTAGAGTCTGTGAACCCCATAAGTTTCAGATCTGACTCGCCATAAACCAACCATTGGTCTTTAGTATTTCTCAAATACTTAAGGATGGCTTTAACCACTTTTCAGTGATTTTTTCCAGGATCAGATTGGTATCTACTCACTACTCCTAGTGAGTATACCATATCTGGTCTTGTACATGTCATGACGTACATGATAGATCCCACGGCTGAAGCATATGGGACTCTACTCATACGCTCTCTCTTTAGGAGTTGTCGGATAATCCTTCTTAGAGAGAGAAATTTCTTGGCCTCTCGGTAGATAGCCCTTCTTGGAATTCTCCATGCTGAACCTCTTTAGCACAGTGTCTATGTACATGGACTGGGATAACCCAAGCATCTTTTTAGATCTATTCCTATAGATCTTCATCCCTAGGATGTAGGATGCTTCACCTAAGTCCTTCATGGAGAACTGTGATGACAACCAAACTTTTATTCCCTATAGTGTGGGGATGTCATTTTTGATTAAGAGAATGTCATCCACGTACAAGACAAGGAATACCACAACTGGACCATTTGCCCATTTATAGATACAGGGCTCTTCTCCATTCTTAATGAAGCCATACGTTTTGATCACCTTATCAAAACGCATGTTCCAACTCTGAGAAGCTTGCTTCAATCCATAAATGGATCTCTGAAGCTTGCACACCTTGGACTCATCTGTGGATGTAAACCCCTCAGGTTGTATTATATACACCTCTTTGGTCAGCTCTCCATTCAGAAAAGCTATTTTTACATCCATCTGTCAGATCTCATAATCTAGATGGGCAGCTATTGCAAGCATTATCCAAATGGATTTGAGCATTGCCACAGGAGAAAATATCTCATCATAGTCAATACCATAACATTGACGATATCTCTTGGCGACCAGACGGGCTTTATAGGTCTCCACCTTTCCGTCTGCGCCCCTCTTCCTTTTGAAGACCCATTTACACCCAATGAGTTTAACCCCTTCAGGTGGGTCAACCAATGTCCATACATCGTTGACCTTCATGGACTCTATTTCGGATTTCATTGCTTCAAGCCATTTCTCAGAATCAGATCTCTGCATTGCATCCATATAGGTGATCGGATCCTCATTATTCTTATCAAGTTCGATGGGATCACCGTCCCGGACCAAGAAATCATAGTATCTATCCGACTGACACGATACTCTACCGGATCGCCTTAATGGTGTAGGTACATTGGGCTCCGGATCTGATCTAATCATATCTGACTCAGGTTCAGCTATTGGTGTCGGTCCTTCTACCTGTTGAACTTCATCAAGTTCAACCTTAGAGGCAACGGTTTCTTCACCAAGGAACTCTTTTTCTAAAAAAAATTATCTTAAGACTGACGAACACCTTTTGTTCATCAGCATGGTAGAAAAAATATCCTTTTATCTTTTTGGGATATCCTATGAATGAGTATTTGTCAGACCTAGGTCCAAGTTTGTCTGTGACTAATCGTTTGACATAGGCCGAGCACCCCTAGACCTTAAGGTGTGAAAGTGCTGGCTTACGTCCCATTCATATCTCATATGGAGTCTTAATTACAGACTTACTTGAAACCCTATTTAACAGATAACAGGCCAATTCGAGTGCATATCCCTAGAAGGATATCGGCAAGCTAGCAAAATCATCGTGGATCGGACCATGTCTAACAGAGTCCGATTCCTCCTTTCAGACTCACCATTATGCTGTGGTGTTCCTGGAGGAGTTCATTGGGAGAGAATCCCATTCTCTCCTAGATATGTGAGAAACTTATTAGAAAGGTATTCTCCTCCTCGATCAGATCGAAGAGTTTTAATACTCTTCCCAATTTGTTTTTCTACTTCACTTCGGAATGTTTGAACATTTCAAATGAATCCGACTTATGTTTCATCAGATAGACATATCCATATCGGGATAGGTCATCCGTGAAAGTTTTGAAGTAGAAATATCCACCTCTAGCTCTGGTGCTCATGGGCCCGCATACATCAGTATGTATTAGGCCCAAGAGCTCAGTAGCTCTCTCACCATTTTCAGTAAAAGGTGACTTAGTCATTTTACCAAGAAGACAGGACTCACAGGTTGGAAGTGATTCACAATCACTGACTTCGAGGATTCCCTCTTGAGTCAACCTGTTTATTCTGTTCTTGTTTATATGACCTAATCTACAGTGCCATAAGTAGATATTTGACACACTATCTAATCTAGGGTGCTTGCCAGTTGAATAGACTCTTATTAGGCTTGATCTTTTTGATCTGACTCTGCACTGATGTCCCAGCCTGAACTTGCACCTTCTTCACTTTCTTCTTCTTGTTCTTCTTCTTTTTCTTGAAAGATCGAGAACCAGAAGATGAACCTCCCACTAAGTTCATCGACTCTTTGTGAAGTTGGTGATCCTTCTCAAAGTTCTGAAGCAACCCCAGTAACCTGTGGTAGTTCTCTTCAGGCTTTGTCATTCTATAATGAGTGAGGAATGGGAGATAAGACTTGGGCAGCGAGTTCAGTATTGCATCTTTCCCAAGCTGCTTATGCAAGGGAAAGCCGAGCTTGGTCAATCGTTCCATCAGCTCGATCATGTACAATACATGATCAGTGATAGAGGCACCATCCCGTATTTTGGCATTGAAGATGGCACAACTAGTCTTGTACCTCTCTACGTCATCAGGTGTGCCAAAGACATCCTCCAACACTTGAAGCATGTCCTTTGGCTGAGCCGTCTCGAATCTGCGACTGAACTCGTCGCTCATGGCAGCCAGCATGATACCGCGCACCATGGTCCGATCACTGAGCCACTTCTGGTAAGTATCTCTGACTGTTTCAAGTGCATTGGCAGCTGGCTCCTTGGTGCAGGATCCATTATCACATATAGGATCCGTTCATGCTCCAGGACAATCTTCAACTTTCGGTACCAGCTATCGAAGTTGGGTCCCACCAACTTATCATTGTCCAACAATGATCGGAGCGATAGGGAAGTGGCTATATTTGCACAAAGGAGAACCATAACCTAATTAGTAATTGATTCATTAAACCTAAAGATTTGGACTTTAATCAAAAGGTTTCTCCCACTATTTTATTCGAATTGGTAGCCTCTACCTTCAATTCGAGGAATTACCCTAATTCTTTAGTGGGTACTAAAATCCACTTAGACTGCACACAAGCCCAACTTTGGTTGGCCAACCCATGTACATCTAAGGGTAGGTTCATAACCAATTGTTTCTCTAAATAATTTCTAGTAATTTTAATTTTGCCCTAGAAACCTAATCAGTAGGCTTTGGCCTCTACTGTAAGGATCCGGTTAGGTCCAACCATTAACATGATCATACTTGGTGTATCTAACTAACGAATGATTAAGCCCAACTTTGGTTGGCTCATCTAACCACCATTAGAGAGACACTTTCAAGTCGTCATATGATGAGTGATAATTTCATTAGTTAACAAGCATCAGGCCTTCGGGTCTGCAATGATTATTGAGTTAATGGACTCATTATCAAACACCTTAATGGGAGGCTATGACTCAGTTATCTCCATAACTTTATCATTTTAAGGACCTAATAATTTTAGAAGATTTAAATAATATAGAGGATAAGGTCAGATGAACCAGCTTATCATGATCCTCCCACTGGCTTCACCAAGTCGCTTAAGGGAGACCATTAAAAGGGTTGATCTAGGAGCACCTAAATCAGTCACATTGATTTACCTAGCTGACATGGGTCAGCTCGAATAGTCAAGTGATCCGATCAAAATATAATTTCACCAAGAGGCCAGGTAAGTTCGATCAGTGGGAGGGTCTGCCAAAGCTTGCCTTAGACACCATCAGAAATGGTCAGGTAAGCGGGCTTCCAATTAAAAACCATCGGTCTGGTTTACCTTAGACACCAACTAGTTTAATTAGTTTCGATTAGATCAACCTAACAGTTCATGCTAGACCGTTTAGCCAAGAATCAAGTCCATTTGGTTCTCGTTAAAGACATGGATTTGACCAACTACAACTATTGTAATTGATCTAGAGAATCCTTGACTTAATCTAAGACAACAATTGATTAGATTTAGTCAATTCTCTAATTAAGTCCATCTTTAATCAACCATAGGTCTAACCCAATTAATGGTCCTAATTCCTACTAACCCATTAACCCAATGTGTTATGGTTTGTGTCTTAGGTTCTTCAATTCACAATCCTAGAACCTAATCAAACAACTTCTTAATTCTTAATTAAGTTTTGGGCTGAGGGTTGGGTTTGACTTTTTAAAAAATAATTTTTATATTTGTAAAATAATTTTACAATATGATTCTATCAACCATATTGCATGTTTGATTCATAATCAAGATACAAGTGAAATAAACATGAAACTGTTTTAGATCTAATCTAAACAGGTTCATGTAATTGAAACAATTTCAACTTTAAATAATTTTTTTGCACAAAAATTATTAACAAAGAGATTTTATTTCAGATTTAAATATTTTTTAAATCTAATAAATTATAAATTTAATCTAGATCATATCTAACAAATTTATGATTAAAGATAGATCTACACAAACTAGGACAACCTTTGCACTGTAAGGGGTAAACCTTACAGCAGGACAACCTTGCAGTTCGTGATTGATCTAAAATTTTAATTTTAGATTTAATAATCAGATTATAAATTAGATCTAATCTAAGAAATAATCTAAGCATGTATAAATAATCATGTAATAAAGAACCTGGCTCTGATACCAATTGTAGGAACCGGATCTAAGATTTCAGGGTTAGATCTTGAAACTTTTTCAAGATCATACAGTGGAAGACTAAAATAAATCAAAATTATTTTTTAAAATCAGAGAATCTCTAGATCTAAGATCTTATTACATCATTATTACATAGTATTAAATCAAAAATTAAAATATATAAATATAGCATGAACTACATGTTGATCATATCAACATGTTTCTATACTACATCTAATGTATGTATTAAACAATAGATCAGATCTATTACCTTGCAAGTTAGACGTTCTAACCTCGCTGATCCAGGCTTGAGGATGATGTTGTAAGCCGCATATACATCCGACCTCTAGGAGTCGTCCACACGAGTCCACGAATCTCGATCAGAAGTCCTGCTTCAGGAAATCAGCACAGTATGCCAGTACTGCGCTGATCCTTCTTTGATGGTTGATCAGGTACCTCCTTCTTCTTGATTTGGACTCTTCCAAAGATGAAAAGTAGAAGGAGGAGTTTCAAATTTGAGACGCTCTCAGAAAACTCAAGATGGAGGGAGGAAAGATATGAAAACAAACAACCCTAGAAGAAGACCCTCTTCTTCTTCTCATTTCTCTCTCTAGACACCCTAACTTGTGTCTTTTATATCTCCACGACCCAAAGGTCTTTCTCTTTGATTTTTGGATGACCCAAAGGTCTCTCAAATCTCTATCTTTTACAAAAATTTCATGAAGAAACTCATTTTGTATAGAGATATATGATAGAGTCCTTGTCTAGATCAAATACCTAGTCAAGGCTTATCCAAATATGACAAGTTAAGGGGCGCCCAACTCTTGAGCACTGAGCACCTCCTCCTTATTTTCGTGCATGGATCACCAGCAAGTGTAAATATTGGATAG
Organism: Elaeis guineensis; assembly: GCF_000442705.2. Lineage (NCBI taxonomy): Eukaryota > Viridiplantae > Streptophyta > Magnoliopsida > Arecales > Arecaceae > Elaeis > Elaeis guineensis. The sequence continues at coordinate 121,557,010 of NC_025993.2, forward strand.
GAGTTTTTATAAAAATTTATAAATGAAGTCGAGTCGAGCCAATCTTGTATATGACTGACATTGAGATTTAATGAGTTTTTCATAACCTTTGTCTAGTCAGGACTCACGATAGAAGGACTGAATCATACGATAACTGCATCTAGAGGTTCAATACTTTCATTCTGTTAAATTGTCATTACATACTATTAGATATCACTAGTAGATTGTGAGACTCATCGAGCATCATCTTGATAATCGATGATCCTTGATGGACAGAATTGAAATTATTCTAATTCATCGAAAAAAGTTTTCATGAGACTATGATAGGGATCATAGTATATCCACTATCAGATAAAATAGAACCTATGGGGTCATACACAACAGAGATACTTGACTGATCAGATAGTTGATTAACGATTATGAGTCACTATTGGGTCTAATCATCAATATGATTGATGATTGATCCAATACAAAAATTATAATAAAATAATTCGTCAAGAGTTAGTGAATCATAGAGGAGTAATTAGCAATTAGATTACTAATTTGATCAATCTGATTGAAAAATGAGATTTAGATCAAGTCTAATTGAATTAGATTTAATTTGGCTTGGTTTGGAATTGATTAGATCAAGTCTAATTGAGTTATGAGATAATCTAATTGCAAGGAAGATTAATTTCTGATTTGATTAGGAATTAGGTTCAACTAATTTTCTAATTGGATTAAAATTTTCTTTCTTGGGTGCAATCAAATTTCTAATTAGTTAGAAATTAATTAACCACCTTAAATGAGAATCCAAATGGATTGGGACTCTCTCTCCCGAGCATCGCTTATCATGCCACGCACCCCATGAAGCCACACCAAATATCTCATGCACAACCTTGTTTTGCATGAGATATCTCACACCCAAAGCCCTCTCCACGCCTCCTCCTCCATGCCGTATAAGGATAGGTTTTAATTTGATTTGAGTCCTTATCAGATATGGATCTAACTTATCCAAATCAGATTTAAACTTAATTTTTTTTTATGCCTATTTAAATGGAGGGTTTATGGGGTGTGCGTTAAGAAGAAAAATCTGATTTCTCAAGGTGAAAATCAAAGAGGAATGGCATGGATTTTCTCTCTTGGGCATGAGGTCTCTTGTGGCGTGTCTCCTCTTGAGCATTTGGGTTTTGGGAAGAGAGAAAAAGAAAAGAGAGAAAGAGCTTCTTCCATCTTCTTCTTCCTCCTCCAATACTTCTTCTCTGAGAGGGTCTGAGAGATTTGAAGAGGATGTTCAATCAACCATCAAAAAATAATCTCTGCAAAGGAGCTAGCATTCCATGGAGATCAAGGAGTCTCTGATCAGATTAAGACCTCGTATGGGTACCTGTAGAGATCGAACACATGTGCAGCTTGAGAAATCAAGACATCTACGATCATCAGCTGCAGTGTATATCGATCCGCATAAAGGTATAGAGATCAGATCTCTTCTTGGTAGATTAAATATTAGATCAGATTTTAGATATATGATTCTGTTTATATCATAGATCTATTATTAGATGGTTTGCAGATCAGATCTAATATATGTTTAGATAAAAATATTTAATCTAATTTTACTTCTACTACTTAATTCAAAAATATTTTAAAATTACATACATAAAATATTGGAGCCAGTTGGTGGTGGCAGGGGCATAATCAATGAAGGAATCAGATCTAGGGTTTCAGGGTTAGATTTTGAAACTTTTTCAAAATCAGATAGTGGAAGACTAAAATATTTAAAAATTTTTCTTATAAAATTAGAGAATCTCTAGATCTAAGATCTTATTATATGACATTAAATCAAAAATTAAAATATAAAGAGTAAGAACTACATGTTGATCATATCAACATGTTTCTATACTACATTTAATGTATATAAAATATAATAGATCAGATCTATTACCTTGCAAGTTAGACATTCTAACTTTACTGATCCGGACTTGAGGATGATGTTGTGAGCCGCACATGCGTCTAACCTCTAGGAGTCATCCACACGAGCCCACAAATCATGATCAGAATTTTTGATCCAGAAAATCAGCACAGTATGCTAGTACTGTGCTGATCCTTCTTCGATGGTTGATCAGATACCTCCTTTTTGATTAGGACTCTTCCAAAGATGAGAAGTAAGAAAAAAAATTTTAAATCTGAGATACTCTCAGAAAACTCAAGATGGAGGAAGGAAAGAGGTGAACACAGCAACTCTAGAAGAAGATCCTCTTCTTCTTCTCTTTACTCTCACCTAGACACCTAGTCTTGTGTCTATTGTATCTCCATGCCCCAACCTTCTTTCTCTCTGATTTTTGCACACCCTAAAAATCTCTTTTTTTTCTATTTTCTACATAAATTTTATGAAGAAATTTATTTTAAATAGAGATATATGATAGAGTCCTTGTTTAGATCAAATACCTAGTTAAGGATTATCCAAACATGGCAAGACAAGGGGCGTCCAACTCTTGGGCGCCCCCTCTTTCTTTTTATGTGTGGACCATCAGAAAAGGGTACATATTATGTACCATAAAAGTCACAAAAATCTCAAAAAAAATCTGAGTAAAATCAGTGCCATAAGGAAAGAGTTTTGGTTTCCTAAAACTCTATCTCATAGAATTTGAAATCCAAACTAATTCCTACTTTGACTTGATCCACAACCACTTTCAATATAAGAGAGAAAGAAAGAAAAGTTTTGAGCATGTGTGAAGGCCTAGGAGAGAAGTTTTATCGCACAAAATAAGAGAGAGTGGGCGTGGGATAAGAGAGAGTGGTTGTGGGGGCAAAATTGGCGCAAGGTGGAATCCTAGTCTTACTGGGATTCAATCTATGTCTTGTTCCAATCTGATTTCTCAAACCAAATCAAACCAAAATCAAATCAACTCAATTAAAATAAATCTTAATCCAATTAAGAATATAATTTAATTAGATTAAAATTTGATTTAAATCTGATTTAATTTTCTAATCGAATTAGAAATTAGGTTGATCCAAGTCTGAATTGAACTAAGACTAGTTTTTCCTTGCACTTGGCTTATCCAATAAACCAATTAAATTTGATCCAATCAAGCCCAAACTAAATCTAATTAAATCATATTCAATTAGACTTAATCTCAACCCATTGGCTTAAACAAATTAAGTCAATTAGCAATCAAATTGCTAATCGATCCTCCTGCAACACTTGCACTAGATTAAATGTCAATCATATTGATCATTTAACCCTAAAATAATTCTTAATCGTTGATCAACCATCCGATCGAATCATGAATTCTAATGTGTGTGACTTCATAGGTCCGAACCTAAGCCGATAGCATAGAAATAAATTTCTGTACTAATCAAAGTGATCATCTAGCAATGGTACTCGACGGCCGGATAGATCGAATGTGTAGAATAACATTCTTAGAACCCATACGTATATAGTTTCCATATAATTCATCTTCTTGACCAAAATGCTCATAGAACACCTCAGAGTTTAACTGTCAACTCTGATCAGATTATCCACATTATATTTCAAAATATCAAATCCATTTGATGGATTATCCTGACCAAGATTTTGCTAAATTGAAATACAGTAACTCATTCTTCTCCAACTCTTGGAGTGGTCAATCCCATCTTGATCACACTCTGACTTTATAAGTACTTGACTGTACCCAGAAGCCTTCTGTCACTGAATTAGAAATTTAGTTAGTCCAGTACCAAAGCATAATGAGTTGCTTGCAAGTCACTGAGGCGATCTCAGGTTTAAGAGATACTTATACCTATATCCCATCAGAGATATTCTTGATAGCAGAATGCTCTGAAGTTGATCACGTTCTATGATGATGTACCCTTATATTTCATCTGCATGCCATACCAGTATCTCCATACTCTTTGGTTAAGAGGACAACCAACCCATATGGCCTACAGCGACCTATGCTCGATAGAAGCTGTCGTCTTTATTAACAGCCTATCATTTGGTCGTGAACAGTTTTAAGGACTAATCAATAAATCTTCTCTTTATCGAATCTAAATAGTCCTAAGGACTTCATCACAACAATGGAGTTCATTAGAAGATAAAAACTTATGATGAAAATATCAAAAATATATTTTATTTATTAACAAATCAATTACAATACAAGATTGCTCAACCGTCAACAGGTTGACGATTGACTTTTGGGACATATTTTCCAACAACTCCCACTTGTCCTAAAGCCACTCGATACAGTATCTAATATCTATCTTTAACTTGTGGTTATTGAACTCCATTATTGCTAGGGCTTTAGTGAAGGGATCGGTCAGGTTCTCCTTTCTGTCGATCTTCTGAAGGCCGACATCACCTCAATCCACGATCTTCCAGATCAGATGGAAGCGGCACAAAATGTGCTTCGTCCACTGGTGTGCTTTGGGTTCCTTCGCCTGAGCTATAGCACCGGTGCTGTCACAGTAGAGCAGGATCGGACCATCGAGAGAGGGTGCTACTCAGAGCTCAATGATGAATTTTCTCAGCCACACTGCTTTCTTCGCAGCATCTGATGCTGCGATGTACTCCACCTCACAAACAGAGTCTGCCACAGTATGCTGCTTGAAACCCTTCCAGTAGATGGCTCCACCATTCAGAGTAAAGATATAACCCGACACGCTTCTGCTGTCATCATTGTCAGATTGAAAGCTAGAGTCTGTGAACCCCACAAGTTTCAGATCTGACTCATCATAAACCAACCATTGGTCCTTAGTATTTCTCAAATACTTAAGGATAGCTTTAACCACTTTTTAGTAATTTTCTCCAGGATCAGATTGGTATCTACTCACTATTCTTAGTGAGTATGTTACATCTGGCCTTGTACATGTCATGGCGTACATGATAGATCTCATGACCGAAGCATATGGGACTTTACTCATACACTCTCTCTCTTTAGAAGTTGTCGGACAATCTTTCTTAGAGAGAAAAATTTTATGGCCTATCGATAGATAGCCCTTCTTGAAATTCTCCATGCTGAATCTCTTCAGCATAGTGTCTATATACGTGGACTGAGATAATCCAAGCATCCTTTTAGATCTATCCCTATAGATCTTCATCCCTAGGATGTAGGATGCTTCACCTAAGTCCTTCATGGAGAACTGCGATGACAACCAAACTTTTATTTCCTGTAGTACAGAGATGTCATTCTCGATTAAGAGAATGTTATCTACGTACAAGATAAAGAATACCACAACTAGATCATTTGCCCATTTATAGATACAGGGCTCTTCTCCGTTCTTAACGAAGCCATACGTTTTGATCTCCTTATCAAAATGTATGTTCCAACTCTGAGAAGCTTGCTTCAATTCATAAATGGATCTCTTAAGCTTGCATACCTTGGACTCATCTGTGGATATAAACTCCTCAAGTTGTATCATATACATCTCTTCGGTCAGCTCTCCATTCAGGAAGGCTGTCTTTACATCCATCTGCCAGATCTCATAATCCAAATGGGTAGCTATTGCAAGTATTATCCGAATGAATTTGAGCATTGCCACAAGAAAGAACATCTCGTCATAGTCAATACCATAATATTGACGATACTCCTTGGCAACCAGACGGGCTTTATAAGTCTCCAACTTTCCATCTACACCCCTCTTCCTTTTGAAGACCCATTTACACCTAATGAGTTTAATCTCTTCATGTGGGTCAACCAATGTCCATACATCATTGACCTTCATAGACTCCATTTCAAATTTCATGGCTTCAAGTTATTTCTCAAAATCAGGTCTCTGCATTGCATCCATATAGGTGATCGGATCCTCATCATTCTCATCAAGTTCGATGGGATCACCGTCTCGGACCAAAAAATCATAGTATCTGTCCGACTGATGTGGTACTCTATCGGATCGCCTTAATGGTGTAGGTACATTGGGCTCCAGATCTGATCTAATCAAATCCAACTCAGGTTCAGCTATTGGTGTTGGTCCTTCTACCTGTTGAACTTCATCAAGTTCAACCTTAGAGGCAACGGTTCCTTCACCAAGAAACTCTTTTTCTAAAAAGGTTACCTTAAGATTGACGAACACCTTTTGTTCATCAGTATGATAGAAAAAATATCCTTTGATCTCTTTAGGGTACTCTATGAATGTGCATTTGTCAGATCTAGGTCTGAGTTTATCTATAACTAACCGTTTGACATAGGCTGGACACCTCCAGACCCTGAGGTGTGAAAGTGCTGGCTTACGTCCTGTCCATATCTCATATGGAGTCTTAATTACAGACTTACTTGAAATCCTATTTAACAGATAACAGGTCGATTCGAGTGCATATCCCTACAAGGATATCGACAAGCTGGCAAAACCCATCATGGATCGGATCATGTCTAATAGAGTCCGATTTCTCCTTTCAAACACACCATTATGCTGTGGTGTTCCTGGAGGAGTCCATTGGGAGAGAATCCCATTCTCTCCTAGATATGTGAGAAACTCACAAAAAAAGTATTCTCCTCCTCGATCACATCGAAGAGTTTTAATATTTTTTCCAGTTTATTTTTTTACTTCACTTCAGAATCATTTGAATATTTCAAATGAATCTGACTTATGTTTCATCAGATAGACATATCAATATCTGGATAGATCATCCATGAAAGTGATGAAGCAAAAATATCCATCTCTAGCACTTATGCTCATGGGCCCGCATACATCAGTATATACTAGGCCTAAGAACTCAATAGGTCTTTCATCTTTTTCAATAAAAGATGACTTGATCATTTTATCAAGAAGACAGGACTCACAGGTTGGAAGTGGTTCACAATCACTGACTTCGAGGATTTCTTCTTATGTCAACCTGTTTATTCTGTTCTTGTTTATATGACCTAGCTTACAGTGCCATAAGCAGATATCTGATACACTATCTAATCTAGGGTGCTTGTCAGTAGAATAGACTCTTATCGGGCTTGATCTTTCTGGTCGGCCCTGCACAGATGTCCCAGCCTGAACATGCACCTTCTTCACTTTCTTCTTCTTGTTCTTCTTCCCTTTCTTAAAGGGTCGAGAACTAGAAGACGAACCTCCCACTAAGTTCACCGACTCCTTATGGAGTTGGTGATCCTTCTCAAAGTTTTGAAGCAACCCCAGTAACCCATGGTAGTTTACTTCAGGCTTTGTCATTCTATAATGAGTGAGGAATGGGAGATATGACTTGGGCAGCGAGTTCAGTATTGCATCTTTCCCAAGCTGCTCATACAAAGAAAAATCGAGCTTGCTCAAATGCTCCATCAGCTTGATCATGTACAATACATGATCAGTGACAGAGGCACCATCTCGCATTTTAGTGTTGAAGATGGCACAACTAGTCTTGTGCCTCTCCACGTCATCGGGTGTGCTAAAGACATCTTCCAACACTTGAAGCATGTCTTTTGACTGAGCTGTCTCAAATCTATGACTGAACTCATCGCTTATGGCAGCCAGCATGATGCAGCACACCGTGATCCGATCATTGAGCCATTTCTGGTAAGTGTCTCTGACTGTTCCATATCCATTGGCAGCTAGCTCCTCAAGTGCAGGATCTATTATCACATATAGGATCCGTTAATGCTTCAGAATAATCTTTAATTTTTGATACCAGCTATCGAAGTTGGGTCCCCCCAACTTATCATTGTCCAACAATGATCGGAGCGATAGAGAACTGGCCATATCTGCACAAAGAAAAATCATAACCTAATTAGTAATTGATTCATTAAACCTAAAGATTTGGCTTTAATCAAAAAGTTTCTTTTACTATTTTATTCGAATTGGTAGCCTCTACCTCCAATTTGAGAAATTACCCTAATTTCTTAGTGGGTACTAGAATCCACTTAGACTGCACACAAGTCCAACTTTGGTTGGCCAACCCATATACATCTAAGGGTAGGTTCATAACCAATTATTTTTTTAAATAATTTTTAGTAATTTAATTTTGCCCCAGTGCTTAATCAGTAAGCTTTGGCCTCCACTGAAAAGGTCTGGTTAGGTCCAACCATTAACATGACCATACTTGGCCCATCTAGCCAATGAATGATTAGGCCCAACTTTGGTTGGCTAACCTAATCACTATTTAGAAAGATGCAGTTAAAAAATCATATTATGAATGACAATTCCATCAGTCGATAAGCACCAGACCTTTGGGCCTCCAATGATTATCCAACTAATGGATCCATTATCGTCCACTTAATGGGAGGCTATGATCTAGTTATCACTATAATTATTTTATTTTAAGGACTTAATAATTTTAGAAGATTTAATTAATTTAGAGGAGAAGATCAGAAGAACCAGCTTATCATGATTCTTCCACTGGCTTCACCAAGTCAGCTTAAGAGAGATCATGAAAAGGGCTGGTCTAGGAGCACCTAAATCAGTCACACTGATTTACCTAGCTGACATGGGTCAGCTCGAATAGTCAAGTGATCCGATCAAAACATAATTTCACCAAGAGGTCGGTAAGTTCGATCGGTGGGAGGATTTACCGAAGCTTGCCTTAGACACCATCAGAAATGGTCAGGTAAGTGGGCTCCCAATTAAAAACCACCGGTCTGGTTTACCTTAGATACCAATTGGTTTAATTAATTTCGATTAGATCAATTTAACAGTTCGTGCTAGACCGCTTAGCCAAGAATCAAGTCCATTTGGTTCTCATTAAAGACATAGACTTGACCAACTACAACTATTATAATTGATCTAGAGAATCCTTGACCTAATCTAAGACAATAATTGATTAGATTTAGTCAATTCTCTAATTAAGTCTATCTTTAATCTAACCTTAGGTCTAACCCAATTAATGGACCTAATTCTCACTAACCCATTAATCCAATGTGTTATGGTTTGTATCTTAGGTTCTTTAATTCACAATCCTAGAACCTAATCAAACAACTTTTTAATTCTCAATTAAGTTTTGGGCAGAGGGTTGGGGTTCGGCTTTTCAAAAATAATTTTCATATTTATTAAATATTTTTACAACATGGTTCTACCAACTAAGTTGCATGTTTAATTCATAATCAAAATGCAAGTGAAATAAGCATGAAACTACTTTAGATCTAATCTAAACAAGTTCATGTAATTGAAATAATTTTAACTTTAAACTGCGCAAAGTTTTCAGACAAATATATGATGGTTCTTTGCGCAAAAATTATTAACAAAGTGATTTTATTTTAGATTTAAATACTTTTTAAATCTAATAAATTATAAATTTAATCCAGATCATATCTAACAAATTTATAATTAAAAATAGATCTACACAAACTAGGACAATCTTTGCACTGTAAGGGATAAACCTTGCAGCATGACAACCTACAGTTCGTGATTGATCTAAAAATTTTAATTTTAAATTTAACAATCAGATTATAATTAGATCTAATCTAAAAAATAATCTAAGCATATATAAATAATCATGTAATAAACAACCTAGGCTCTGATACCAATTGAAGGAACCAGATCTAAGGTTTCAGGGTTAGATCTTGAAACTTTTTCAAGATCAGGCAGTGGAAGACTAAAATAAATCAAAATTTATCTTATAAAATTAGAAAATTTTTAGATCTAAAATTTTATTACATAATTATTACATGGTATTAAATCAAAAATTAAAATATAAAAAGCAAGAACTACATGTTGATCATATCAACATATTTCTATATTACATCTAATGTATGTAAAATATAATAGATCAGATCTATTACCTTGCAAGTTAGACGTTCTAACTTTGTTGATCCAGGCTTGAGGATGATGTTACGAGCTGTACATATGTCCGACCTCTAGGAGTCATCCACACGAGCCCATGAATCACGATCAGAAGTCCTGATCCAGAAAATCAGTATAGTATGCTAGTATTGTGCTGATCCTTCTTCGATGGTCAATCAAATACCTCTTTCTTCTTGATTAGGACTCTTCCAAAGATGAAAAATAGGAGAAAGAGTTTTAGATCTGAGACACTCTCAGAAAACTCAAGGTGGAGGAAGGGAAGATGTGAACACAGCAATCCTAGAAGAAGATCCGCTTCTTCTTCTCTTTGCTCTCACCTAGACATTTAGTCTTGTGTCTATTGTATCTCCACACCTCAACCTTCTTTCTTCCTAATTTTTGCATGCCCCAAAGATCTCTCTTTTCTGTATTTTTTATAAAAATTTTATGAAAAAATTTATTTTAAATAGAGAGATATGATAGAGTCCTTGTCTAGGTCAAATACCTAGTCAAGGATTATCCAAACATGGCAAGATAAGGGGCGTCCAACTCTTGGGTGCCTCCTCTTTCTTTTTATGCATGGACCATCAGAAAAAGGCACATATTATGTGCCATAAAAGTCACAAAAATTTTAAAAAAAATTTGAGTAAAATCAGTGCCATAAGGAAAGAGTTTTGATTTTCTAAAACTCTATCTCATAGAATTTGAAATCCAAACTAATTCCTACTTTGACTTGATCCACAACCATTTTCAATGTAAGAGAGAAAGAGAGAAATATTTTGGGCATGTGTGAAGACCTGGGAGAGAAGTTTTGTCACACAAAATAAGAGAGAGTGGACGTGGGATAAGAGAGAGTGGTCGTGGGGGCTAAATTGGTGCAAAGTGGAATCCTAGTCTTACTAGGATTCAATCTATGTCTTGTTCCAATTTGATTTCTCAAATCAAATCAAACCAAAACCAAATCAATCCAATTAAAATAGGTCTTAACCCAATGAAGAATCTAATTTAATCAGATTAAAATTAGATTTAAATCTGATTTAATTTTTTAATCGAATTTGAAATTAGGTTGACCCAAGTCCTAATTGAACTAGGACTAGTTTTTTCTTGCACTTGGCTTATCCAATAAATTAATTGAACTTGATCCAATCAAGTCCAAATCAAATCTAATTAAATTATATTCAATTAGACTTAATCTCAGCCCATTGACTTAATCAAATTAAGTCAATTAGTAATTGAATTGCTAATCGATCCTCCTGCAACACTTGCACTAGGTTAAATGTCAATCATATTGATTGTTTAACTCTAGAACGATTCTTAATCATTGATCAACCATCCGATCGAATCGTGAACTCTATTGTGTATAATCTTATAGGTCCAAACCTAAGTCAATAGTATAGAAATAAATTTTTATACCAATCAAAGTGACCATCTAGCAATGGTACCCGATGGTCGGATAGGTCGAATGTGTAGAACAACATCCTTAGAATCCATGCAGATATAGTTTCCATATAATTCATCTCTTTGACCAAAATACTCATTGGATATCTCAGAGTTCAACTGTCAACTCTGATCAGGTTGTTTACATTATATTTCAAAATATCAAATCCATCTGATGGATTATCCTGGTCAAGATTTTGCTAAATTGAAATATAGTGACTCATTCTTCTCCAACTCTTGGAGTGGTCAATCCCATTTTGATCACACTCTGACTTTGCAAGTACTTGACTGTATCCAGAAGCCTTCTGTCACTAAATTAAAAATTTAGTTAGTCCAATATCAAAGCACAGTGAGTTGCTTGCAAGTCACTGAAGTGATCTCAGGTCTAAGGGACACTTATACCTATATCCTATCAGAGATATTTTCAATAGCAGAATACTCTGAAGTTGGTCACGTTCAATGATGATGTACCCTTACATCTCACCTGTATGCCATACCAGTATCTCCACACTTTTTGGTTAAGAGGATAACTAACTCATATGGCCTACAGCGACCTATGCTCGATAGAAGCTATCATCCTTATTAACAGCCTATCATTTGATCGTGAATAGTTTTAAGGACTAATCGATAAATTCTCTCTTTATCAAACCTAAATAGTCCTAAAGACTTCATCACAACAACGGAGTTCATTAGAAGATAAAAACTTATGATGAAAATGGCAAAAATATATTTTATTTATTAACAAATTAATTACAATACAAGATTGCTCAACCGTCAACAGGTTGATGATTGACTTTTAGGACATATTTCCTAACAATCAATCCTCTCCTAGACTCTGGCTACCCTCTGACGGTTATTGCACCAGATAAATATGGATCCAGAGTAACCTAGGTCAATCAGGCCCTCATCACCACTAAACTATCTAAATTTTTTGGAATCAATGCTGTCCACATGCTGTCTGTCACCCATCTTTTCGTAGGATCCCAAAATACAATTAAAGTGCCCATCGATAAAGGACAGCAAGTCCTACAATATCATCTTGAAAATCTCAGTCTAAAGCATCCTCTGCTTCCTATACTCGATGCTCGCATAGACGCCAGATAATAGCCACGGGCTTCCGATCTACTCTGAGATAATTAAGACCACCTGCTGCTTGCATCTGTGGAAAATATCCACCCTGATCGAGCCAAGTCTCCACATCATCAGGATCCCTACCAATAGTCCCTTGGACTCAACTGCATATGAGCTCCACACCCCAGGGATTCGTCGTTTAGCATGGGCAAGGCTCACCCCTGAAAGTCAAGTCTCAAGAAGAGCACAGATGTCAGGCTAGTGCTGTTGGATAATCCTACCCAGCATCATCTGAAATGAGGGCTTCTCTACCCCCTAGGTGTTCCAAATTGGCACCCTTATGGTGACAAATGTAGGGGAAGGGAATCTGCATTAGAACTCTCCTCAGTTGGAAAGTCTACCTTCGTCCCTACTGTCGATGAGTCCATGACTGACGGACCCTCCCCAGCTCCCTACATGGCCTGTCTCAACTGTGCCATTACCTCATCATGGTCGTTGGTCAAACCACCCACCGCTATATCCATATCCATGGGACCCGCACCCCTTAGGTCTTGCTCCATCTGAGGCATTGGCCCCTGCACAGAGTGCCCTACAAGGGCTGGGACACCTGAGTCGCTCCCTAGCTCCTCGGGCTGAGGTAGACTAGTCTCTCCCTCCCCCAAGGGCCTTGCTGAGAAAACGAACATCCCCGAACCCCCTAAACAAACCATCACCTCCGATTGAATCTCCAATAGAGTTATTGCCTTGCCTTTGGCCCTATTTTTCTTTTCTGGGTCCTTTTTGGATCCACCATTACCATTTTCCCACAATATGGGTCTTTCAGGCACCCGACCTACGTCAAACTCAGAGGACCGAGCGCACTTGGGCTAGGCCGAGCCCAACCCCGAGTGCCCCACAAGCCCTGTAGAAGGCCCCCCCACCTCCATGCTCGTAGACAGACCAATGCACACGTCCCAGCCCACTGCCAGTGGAGAAAACCTATTGGCAGGCCGGTTAGTAATTGGGCCCAAGCCTGAATCCTCCTCAGCACCAATCTTGGTGCATCCACCCTTAAATCACGTAGTTGATCTGAGCGTAAGTCAGATGGGTGATCTCCACCGTATGATCTTCATTGGCTTGATTCAGCCATTGGTACCACTCGACGAATCGACACAGTTCGAGTTCAACTAAGTGGGTGCCTTCCCGCAATGACCTAGCCCAGGACTCGACTTAGAGTGCTGAGTCGACTCAGCCTTCTTCTTTCCCCCCTCGATCGGTATCACCAGCATAGGTAGCCACTGGCGAATGGCCACTAGCCAAGGTCCCAGCCCTGGCCAGCCGTTCACAGCTGCCACCTCCTCCCCTCCTTCTGGGGTCACATGCTCTGGGCCCAACTCATCGCCTTTCTCCTCCGTCGAACAAGACGTCGTCAGATCATGGAAGTGCCCACAGTGAAGGCACACCCCATCGAGATTCTTGAAGATGAATTTTTGCCAGAAAGGCCCCTTCGGCCCCTTGATCAATGCCCTCGATCACAGCGGCTGGGAGAGATCAATCCTAATGCTGGCCGGTGCGAAGCCCAGTCACCGCTACTTCATCGTCCACTCGTCCACCGCCACCAACTCTCCTGCCAGGCTCAAGATCTCCTAAAGCACCTCCACCCTCGAGAACTTCACTAGAAGCCATGATAGCCAGACCCACACCAGGGCTGATTGGATGGCCCCCTCCATCGAGAAAAAGCCAGGCCGCTTGGGCTCCACGGCCAACACCTGACCGGCCACAACCCACGACAGGCCAAGAACAAGCTCCCTCTCCCCAATCGCCTCAAATAGGAGAAGTAGATGGCCCAGCTCCAAGCCGTAGGCCATAACATCCCCTTTCACCCCAGCCCAGGATCGAAAATCACTAGCCACCATCTCCCGCACCACCCTTCGCCCAAGCTTCTCACCACGACTGTCAAAGCCGCCCAAGCTTTCCATTCTCCAATTATGACCTCCTTCCGGAGCTTGATCACCTTCAGGAATTGCCTAACAAGCTCTGTCACCTACGCCGACGATGGATTTGGTGAAATCCAAATGGTGTGACTTTGCACTGCTTGCTTTCAACTGCCTTCCAACTGAACCCTTGTCGATGAGGCCCTAGGATGATTCCTCGGGTTGCTCGCCATCAGCACCAGCATTGACACCCACTGATCAGAGGTCGACCGCCGACGATCAAGATGGAAAGGAAATGGGTATGAATCTCAATGCATGAACGAAACGGATCTCATTGCCATCTATGAGGAGTTCCTTCATCGAAACTCCAATTTTCTTTTCAATCCCTTTTTTGCCAATATTTTTGACTTATATGAAGTAGTTCCTGCCTAACTCTGCCCGAACTCCATTAGGATTCTTTCTTCTTTCATTGTTCTTTGCTGTCTGAATTTTTCTTTTTTTGCACTCTTTTCATACTAAAGAAACATCATCGGGAATGATGGTGGTAGTTCTTCAATCTTCGATATCGACATCAGTTTATTACCGAACTTCTTTTTGTTGGAATTTGGTACCTCAAGTTTGACCCACAGCAGTGAAAATTTAGATGCAGAAAAGTCTAGCTCGAAGAGCACGTCGTGAGGAGCCCGAAGATATCTTTCTAATGTGGCCCACAGCATGCAAGAAGTAGGGCCCACAGGCTAGCCCATGTGCATGCAAAGCCCGCAATAGTGCAGCCCAGGCACGAGAGGCGCTGGCCCTGGCGAGTGGACAGCCTAAGCGGGCATGCGGCCCAGTGTGGGCGGGCAGCCCAAGTGGGCGCACAGCCCAAGATGCACACACCCATGTGGCGCCCATGCAGTGTGCAAGATTTGGCACAATTCATGGTGGACTGCATAGGATGGCATGGTCCACACCTTGCACGTGGACTGGAGAGGTTCATAGGTTGAAAATCATGATCTATGGGCGATCTGTGCATGATCCAACGGCACGCAAGCATCTTGATGGATGATCCGATGGTTGAGAGGCTTGTTCAGGTGTGATTAGACAGCTAGGAGTGCTATTTTGCAGGATCATGTGGTAGAGGATGCGAGCGGGCGTGATCCAACGATCAAAAAAGTTGTCTAACTCCTATTGAAGGTAGAATTTCAATCTGGACATGGATTTGGGCCTATAAAAGAGGTCTGATGGCTGTGGAGATCATGACGCACAATGGTGTGTCTCAATGAGGGTCTGAGAGATCATGAGTGGCTGAAAGCACCCAGGGCATCAATAGTAGTGACTGAGGAGCAGCTTGGCATGAGCAGCAAGCAGACTAGTCGAGAGTGTTATGAAATGATCATGGGAGTGGTGAGTAAAGGGACAGAGGCTGTGGTATGATGTAGTGATTTGCACCACAAGAAGTGGCTAGGAGTGTCATGGATCCCGACATGGCAGGCTTGTGAGAGGGTCTCCTTGGAGAATTTTGTGAGAGCTTTTATGAGGGTGAGTGTTTCTTGTTAAGAGAGAAGATTGGTGTATGAGAGTTGAGAGTGTGTGGTCTCCTTTTATACTTATTTTTTTCTTATAGTGAAGCTTGTGTACCCCATGGAGGTAAACCTTGGTCTAATCTATGTATTTGATTGTATTTTCATTTTATCTCTTCTTTCTTTCTGCTGCAATGAGCGGTACCAGATCCTGTCCTACACATTTCTCCATCTATGGATGGATGAATAAATTCTTCTATGTAGCTACCGACCATCCCTGTGGTTTTGACTGGGTTTGGACTACACCCAGTCTTTTTTCGAATAAAAATAAAGTAGTCCTGAAAGAAGATCGAGAACACTATGATCTTCTGTTCAGCATCTAGGTTCCTCCATAATGGACGCTCCTCAAGGAGCAGTCATTGTATGATGTCAGAATAAGCCTGACTAGTTACTTGGGTAGATTTCTTTTTATTGATCTTCGAAGTCTTTTTCATCCATTCTTTTTCTTTACTTGTGTGCTAACTTTTCTTATCCTTTGTCTTGCAGGCATGAGGGTTTTGACTGAATCCATCCACCGTGCGATAAAGAAGCGGTTGGGTTTCGAACCTGACGGACTTTCTCAGGGGCCGTCGTAGAAGTTGAGAGAAGGATCTCCTCCTCAGGTACTGAGGAGCACGCAGCCGCCATCGTCGCCTTGAGTTCCTCCATCGGAGTGATCTCTACCACCACCTCCCACCGTAGTTGTTCCAGCCAACGATGACATCATCATCATCGAAGCTTTGATTAGGCTAATCAGTGCGGTCCAGACCTTGTCGGTTCAAGGCGAGTCAGGTGGCAATCAAGCAACTGGTCGGGAGGATACCGACTAGGGGAAGGCCCCAATGTTTTCTGCCTTCACTGCTGACTATGGTCCCTCAGATTCTTCCAGAGAGACCTTCATCACCCTTGGTATGTGCATCAAGACCACTGATCAAGCACTCCAAGATCATTGACTCATTAGGGAGTTGATGAAAATGGTGATGTTACCCACTGACTGAAAAGTTAGCAAGGCCCACCTAGTCGCAGATGTCATCTCGAGCTCCTACACATCATCGTTGTCGGTAAGTCTTCAACCTTTCTTTTTTTGTGTTGAATCAATATTATTTTTGCCGAATAGTTGTGCTAGTCGAGTAGATGACTTAATTTTTTTTTTCACATTTGGCACACAATGCAACAATTTTGTATGAGGGATGGACTGTCTTTGCGCACCAGAACATCCAGCTTAAAGACAAGGCCCATACTGCATATGCTCGGGCCGAAGTCACTGAAGAACTTCATGCTGTCAAAGAGTGGGAGAAGAAGTATGAAGAGAAGATCGCTCTACTGGAGGCCGAATTGGCATCTACTTGGGACAAGGCCGCCAACTTGGAGACCCAGCAGAAGAAGGACAAGGAGGAGTCTAATAAACTGAGGGCCGACTTCTAGAGAAAAGCTGAGTCAGCAGAAACTACCCTCAATAAGGAGAAGGGCAAAAGGCAGGAGGCAGAAAAGACCGCACAGAAGTTGAAGGAGAAATTATTGATGGCAAAAACTCGGGCTCAAGATGCAGCTTCTCAAGCATTGGCCAAGTTTTGGGAGTCTCGAGAGTATGAGGACGAGGTAGCCAAAAATTTTGCATTCTCCTACTGACTTGGGTTTGAAGACTGCAAGAAGGCCATTGGCCGAATGCAACCCAAGTTGGATCTGGACAGGCTGCAGCCGGAAGGTGATCCTGAAGAGGAAGGCTCGAGGAGCGACGAGGAAGCAAATGCAGTGAAAGATCATCCTCCGACCTCCTAGACTTTAGTTTTATCTTTTGCTTTGTATCTTTGTTGTTTTTCTTTACTTTTGTACTTAACTCTTTTTTGTAATAAAGTGATCTTTTTTTTGTGCTCAATTTTGGCTCATGCTTGTTTGCATATCTTCCTTTTTTGCCTGTTTATTTCTGTGAAATGACTAAGCAAAATAGTCGGTAAGACTAAGTAAACTAGTCGGTAGGAAGTTGCAAATCCATAACTGAATAGATCAGCTTAAAAATCTTTTAAGTCAAGTAGTCAATTTTTGTAGAACACTTTGTTGAACCCGAAATGTAATTGTAGATCATTCCGCTAAATAGCCATAAATTATTCCATCGAATCGAAACTTAGTCATACATTATTCCAGACAATTCGATCCTTAATTAGTCAGGTGCAAGCCGACTAACTACCTTAGCTAATCAAATATTAGCTTTTTATTTTGCTTTTCTGTTAATCGGATATCAGCCAAATAATATTTTGTCGGATACTAGCTGACGACCCAATTGTATGGTCGGATGTCAATCAATCATTTTATTCGATTAAGTACCGAATATTGAAACTAGTCAGTACAGAATTTGGAGAAAAAAAATTTATTTATAAAGTAATCTTACTGGTAGTATATTCAGAGATTCTCGATGTTTGAAGTTCGAAGAATTTTTGTGCCATCTAAGTTCTCGATTTTGTATGCTTATGATCGTAGAATTATCAAGATTTTGTAGGGGTCCTCCTAATTCAGAGATAGTTTTCCTTACTCAGTTGGTTTAGAAACTTCTGTTCTTCTAAAGACAAGATCTCCTACTCAGAAGTCTTAGATTTGATCCAAAAATCATAGTATCGAGCTATCCTTTGTTGATAGGATGCCATCCTTAGTTGAGCTTGTCTCCTAATTTCATCGAGCAAATCCAGATCCCCTCGTCGTTTGTCTGAGTTGATCGATTCATCGTAATGCTTCACCGAAGTCGAAGACAGATTGATTTCCATCGAGATCATGGCTTTTGTCTTGAATATCAATTTGAAAGGAGTCTTTTCGATCAGGATCTGAGGAGTTATTCGGTAAGATCACAAGATACTATAGAGTTCGTCAATCTAATTTTTTTTAGCTTGGTCAATTCTAATTTTCAGGCCTTGTAGTATTGTGCTGTTGGTCACCTCAACTTCTTTGTTAGATTGTGGATGTCCAATCGATATGAGTTTGTGGATAATATGATATTTCATATAAAATTTTTCAAACTTGGTGTTGTTGAATTGTCGGCCATTATCAATGATGATCACTTGAGTAGACTAAATCAGTAGATAATAGATTTCTATAGGAAGTCGGTAATCTTCTTTTCCATTATTTGTGCCAGTGGTTTAGCTTCTACCCACTTGGTGAAGTAGTCGATGGCTACAATGATGAACCTTCTCTATCCACTGATAGGCAGAAAAGGATGAAGTATGTCAACTCCCCATTGATCACATGGCCAAGGTGCCGAGATAGTTGTAAGGTGATTTGACGGAAGCTTTTGGATATTGGCAAACCTTTGACATTGGTCACACTTCTACACTAAGTTGGCAATATCTTTTTACATGGTCAGCCAATAATATCCTTATCAGAGAATTTTATAGATAATGATTTATCTTCCAAGTGATTATCACAAATATCTTTATGCATCTTCCGAAGAGCATAGTCGGCTTTGGAAGGATGAAGATACTTAAGCAAGGGTAGGGATGCTAATCTTCAATAAAGTTAATTGTCAATTATCACATATTGGGTTGCCAATTTCTTTATTCGGTGTGCTTTAGTACAATCAGCCAGCAAGATTTTATTAGTCAAGTATTTGACGAATGAGTCAATCCAACTCAGTTCATGAACGACTTGGACTTGATCTTCTTCAGAGTCAATACTTGGATTCTCGAAATGTTCAATGAAGATTTTTCCTAGCTCGCTGCATTCAGAAGTAGCGAGTTGAGATAAAGAATTAGCTTGGACATTCTCCAAGCGGGGGATGTAGAAGATCTCAAAATATTCGAAATATGTTTATAGAGATTTAAGCTTCTGGAGATACCTGAGTAGGATAGGGTCTCGTGCCTCATATTTTTTTCGAGATTGTCTGACAATTAGCTGAGGATTGGTGAATGCTTTTAGGCATTTTACACTGAGATCTTTAGCTATATTTAGTCCTGCTATCAAGGCCTCATACTTGACTTGATTGTTGGAAGCCTTGAAATCAAACTGAAGAGCATATTCGATTGCCATCCCATCAATGTTGGTTAAAATATGATCCGCACCGCATCCTTGAGTGTTCGAAGCTCCATCCACAAATAGAATCTATGCTGGCTCTGAAGTCTCTTCTTGGGGTTGATCTTCGACTTGACTATCATCGGTTAGCATGTATTCGACAATAAAGTTGGTAAGTATTTAAGCCTTCATCGAGGAGCGTGGAATATAAGAAAGATCGAACTCACTAAGTTCGACCATCTATTTGGCCATCCTCCCCAAAGTGTCTGACTGTTGGAGTAGAGCCCTCAAGGGGAGATCAGTTAAGATCTTTATCGAATGGGCTTGAAAGTAGGGGCATAGTTGTCGAATAGTCATTATGATTGTGAAAATAACTTTTTCAATCCGAAAATATCGTATTTCGACCTCATGTAAGACTCATGTGGTAGATGGATCTTTGTACTTTATTTTTTTCTCGAACTAGCACTGAGCTGACAGCTTCAGAAGTTGTAGCTAAATACATAAACAGCTCTTCACCAGTACTTGACTTTGTCAGGAGTGGAGGAGAGCTTAAGTATTACTTCAAGTCATCGAAAGTCTTCTGATATTCTTCAGTCCAAGTAAAATCTTTCATTTACTTGCGGATTTTGAAAAAGGAGAAGTACCGCTCTACAGACTTGGAGATAAATCGGCTTAAAGACACAATGCATCCTACCAATTTTTGAATATCTCATTGAAAAATTGAAGGTTTCATGTCGAGGATAGCCTTAATCTTTTTGAGGTTAGCCTCGATTCCTTGTCTTGTCAACATGAAACTGAAAAATTTTTTCAAAGTGACGTCGAAGGTACTCTTAGTTAGGTTCAGTTTCAATTGATGTCTTTTCAAGATGTTGAAAGTTTTCACTAGATCATCAATATGGAGAGAAGCTTTATTGCTCTTTACGAACATATCATCGACATAGACCTTCATATCGTAACCGATTGAGTTTTTGAAGATTTTATTCATCAGTCTTTAATATGTAGCTCCGATATTTTTAAGACTGAAAGGCATGACTTTATAGCAGTACAAACCTTCATCGATAATAAATGTTATCTTCTCCTCATCCTCAAGTACCATCCGGATTTGATTGTATCTGAAGAAGGTATCCATAAAGCTCAGCAACTAATAGCCTAAAGTAGCATCAACTAGTTGATCAATCCAGAGAAATAGAAAGCTATTTTTTGGATAAGCTTTATTCAAGTTAGTATAGTCGATGCATATTCTCCACTTGCCATTAACTTTTTTGACCATCACGATATTTGCGAGTCAATCAAGATAGGTTGCTTCATGAATAAAGTCAGCCGCCAACAACTTATCGACTTCCTCGTAGATGGCCTTTTGTCACTCGAGAGTGAATTTTTTTTGCTTTTGTCTCACCGACTTGTGCTTGACGTCGATATTCAGTTAATAGACAATTACATCAGAGGAGATATCTGGCATGTCTGAGGCAGAGTAGGAGAAAATATCAACATTCTTCCTCAGAAAGATAACAAGCTTCTCTTACAGATCATCGCTTAGTGAAGATCCGACTTGGATGGTTTTAGCTGAGTCCTTGTCATTGAGGGGTACTGAGATGAGTTGCTCTATGGGTTCTCTCCAATTTTTTTTTTCTCTCTGATCCAGTCCATCGATGGAAAGAGCTTCAGTTGGTTTTTTTTCTTTAATCACAGTTAAGTAATATTGTCAGGCCAACTATTGATCTCCTCTTATTTCATCAGTCTCATTTCTCATCAGAAAATGCACGAGCAAATAGTATGTTGATACAATTGCTCCAAGTGTATTTAATCCAGATCATCCCAGGATAATATTGTAGGCTGATAGAACCCAGACTACGAGAAAATTGAGTTGTATGATCAATTGTCGAGGTTGTTGCCCAGTAGTGACGGAGAGTTCAATCTTTCCTTCTACTTTGATCGAGTCGCTAGTAAATCTGATTAAAGGTAGTAGAAAGTCAAATTTGAGAGAAAGTATCATAGAATAATACATTAGTAAAGCTTTCATTATCAACAAGACATTATTTTACATCATAGTTGCTATTGTCATAGATACAACAACAGTATTATTATGAGGAATTTAGACTCCTCATAAATTTTTTTCGATAAAAATGATGTCGTCGTTTCTCTGCTAATGTTTTGAGGAGCTTTCCAAGTCATTTACCCTTCGTACTCTCAATCCTGTCGACATCATGTTGATCACACGTGCCATCGGCTGAGCGTGAGTTTCTTCTCCAGGACATAAATGTGGTTGAGGATCAGCAGACAGCTGCACAGATCGATCCTACAGGTATTTTTCTAAATATCCCCACCTAATTAGGACTTCTATCTCATCTTTCAACTGGATGCATTATTCGGTATCGTGATTGTGGTCACAATAGAATCGATAGTAGTATTTTCGGTTGTGAGATGTCGGCCATGATTTCATCGACTGAGGTCGTTGAAGATAGCTTTCCCTCTCTATCTTCATGAGAATTTACACACAAGGAGCAGTTAAAGTGGTGTAAGAGTCATACCTACTGTCGAAGTTTTTAGGCTTCAGACTTGGTCGGGGAGATGGAACCTCTCTCTCAGTGCAGGTTTGGCTGGGTCTCATGGAGGTTTCTCCCTTCTTCATTTTCTTCTTACCTTTGCCTTCAGATTGATGCCGATTAGTTGCACCCTCCTTAGTATGAATGTATTCCTGTGCGTGCTCGAGGAGTTCGACGTAGGTTCGAGGAAGCATTTTGTCCAGAAAGTAGATAAATTTGGAGCTTCGCAATCTCTACTTTATGGCCGCAATGATCGTCAACTCGTTGAGATCCTGAACTTCTAAAGTGGTGGCCTTGAAATACGTCACAAATTCTCATAAAGATTCTCCATTTTACTGTTTGATAGAGGAGACTATCGAAAGTTTGTGACATTCGTTTGCTAGTACTGAAATATGCCATGGAAAGCTATTCGAACTGTTCGAACAAATAGGTACTCTCTGATTGAAGTCCAAAGTACCATATTTGAGCAATTTTTCAGAGAATAATCAGAAAGTATTGTAGAAGAAGACGTCGGATGTCCCCCGAAGAAGCATGAGAGTATTGTAGCTCTCAAGATGGTTAACTAGATTGGAGGAGCCATCATATAGCTTAATTTGCGGCATCTTGAACCGACTTAAAATCGACTTATCCAAAATTCATCGGAAGAAGGGCGGATGAGTGTTGATGCCGAGTTTGCTAGTAGAATCCTAATTATTTATTTGGAGTTGATCCAATTAACAGTCGAGCTCCTTTAGTTTATGATCATATTTGTTGCTCCTTGAATTAATTTTGATGATTACAAAGCATTTGAGGGGGTTACTAATGATTTTCACTTGAAAAAAGACTTATTGCATTTCAGGTGCAGAATCGTAATTTCATCAATACCTGATTCAGAAGCCTCAAGAACAAGAACAAAAGACGTGTAGTCTACTGGAGAAAATTTCAACATTTTTGAAAGTATATTTTACAAGAAAATCAGTTTTATATTTTTGAGTCGACCCCATGAGTCGACTCATGGCTCAAAGGGCTGAATGGTATGCAAGATTTTTTGGCTGGCACAGTTTGTGAGTCGACCCCATGGATCGACCCCCAGGCATGAGTCGACCCCATGAGTCGATCTCTGCTGTTTTTAGGCCAAAATTACAGAACCATTATTTTTTGCTGTTTTCCACAGAGGTCGACCCTATGAGTCGACCCATGAGCATGAGTCGACCCTATGAGTCGACCCCTGTGACGGAAAAGTTCCGCAACGGCTAGTTTTTCACTCATTTTATTTGCATTTAATGCTCATTTAATGTGCTCTAACGGCTCTATTTCAGCCCAAATTACTCTCCACCATTATTTGAAGATATATAAAGGGACTTAAAGGAGGAAATCAAAAACATAGAGAAAAAGAGAAGGGTTTTAAAAAGGATTTCAAGCATACTTTTCAGCCCTAAGCAAGAGCCCACTCAAAGCATTCAAGAAGCTTTTAATTCAAGCTCACCAACTTCTCAAGTGCTCATTCAAGTCTCCAACCATCTTGAGAAAATCAGAAAGAGCTTTCTTCTATTTGAGTAAAGTATATTTAAAGCTTCATTCGCTCATTAAAGGAGCTTTCTTTATATTTTCTGTGCTGTTAATTGTAATACTTCTTTTAAGTTATTGTTTTTATTTTGAAACGGTTTCAAAACATGGGAAGGTTGATCCGAATCTTGAATCGAATTGTATTGGGTTGGCTTGTACTCGAAAAATAAGTGGACTAGCTTGGGATAGCTAGAGTCGGAGTTTTCGACGAGTGTATTCAGATTGAATACAAGTTAGTGGATTGAAATTCTCAAGTAGGAGCTTGGAGAGTGGATGTAGGTGTAAGATTGGCACCGAACCACTATAAATCCTCTTGTTTGTGTTGTGCTTAATTACTCTTCTTTAGAACTTCTTTATTCTCTTGCATTCTTGCATTCTACCATTAGCCTTGAATCAATTACACTCTCCTTACTAATCTTGCTATTGTTAAATAATCTTCATAAGTTGAAAGTTAAGTTTAAAATTTTTAGAAACCCAATTCATCCCCCCTCTTGGGTTGCATAGCTGGGCAACAAGTGGTATCAGAGCCCGGTACTCTAGCCCTACTTTGATCTAACCAATCAAAGAGCTAAAGATCTATGGCAACTCAAGTTGATACTTCTCTAGCCGAGGGACAGTCCACTAACCGATCTCCACTTTTCAATGGATCCAACTATACCTATTGAAAAGCTCAGATGAAAATCTTCATTCAAGCACTAGACTATGATATGTGGAGTATCATAGTAAACGGCCCTCACACACCCACTAAAATTATTGATGGCGTGGAATCAGCCAAACCCAAAAAAGATTGGGATGAGGTTGATAAGAAAATGGCCCAACTAAATGCTAAAGCTATGAATATTTTGTATTGTGCTCTTGATGCTAATGAATTCAATCGCATTTCAACTTGCATGTCTGCTAAAGAAATATGGGATAGATTAGAAGTAATCCATGAAGGAACTAATCAAGTAAAAGAGTCCAAAATTAACATGCTCGTACATAAATATGAACTTTTTAAAATGGAGTATGATGAATCTATAACTGAAATGTTTACTCATTTTACTGATATTATAAATGATTTAAAAAATCTTGATAAGTCATATTCTAACAGTGAGCTCGTAAGAAAGATTCTCAGGTCCTTACCAAGAACTTAGGAAGCCAAAGTGACCGCTATCCAAGAAGCCAAAGATCTGAACATCCTACCTTTGAAAGAGCTTCTTGGATCACTGATGACACATGAGCTGAGCATGAAACAACATCAAGAGGAAGAAATCAAAAAGAAGAGAATAATCACCCTTAAATCCACAGCTCAACTTGATGAAGAAACTGATGATACTGAGAATGAAGAGCAGGATGAAGAGATGGCTCTCATTACCAGAAGATTCAAGAAGTTTTTGAGGAAAAAAAATAAGGAATGAGGAAGAAGCCTCTCACAAAAGGGGAACATAGCAAAGAAAAAGATAAAGACCAACCTCTTATCTGCTATGAATGTAAGAAACCGGGACACTTCAAGTCTGAATGCCCACAACTGAAGAAGGATCCCAAGAAGTACAAGAAGATCATGATGGCTACTTGGAGTGGAAGTGATGACTCAAGCTCCGAAGAGGAAGACTCAACTGAACAAGCCAACTTATGCCTTATGGCACATGAAAATGAGGTAAACTCTTCAACTCCTGTAGACTTTACCTTTGAAGAACTTCATGAAGCTTTTTATGATTTAATTGATGAACTAAAGAAGCTAGGGGAAAAGAATAAAGAGTTAAAATCATAGAATCAATCTCTACTAAAATAAAATGAGTGTATTTCAAATAAAAAATCTACCTTGCTTCAAAAAAATCAAAACTTAAAGAATAAAATTATCAAGCTAAAATCAATAGTTGAAAAATTTACTTTAAGTTCTAATAAATTTAATATGATTCTTGAAAATCAAAAGGCTGTTTATGATAAGGCTGGTCTTGGTTTCCATCGCTTAAAGAAACAAAAGTTTCTAAAAAATATCTATGTAAACTCTTCAAATAATAAGTTTTTAAACATTACTTGCTTCAAGTGCGGTAAAGTAGGTCACAAGTCGTACACTTATCTCTCTAACAATTTCTTAAATTCTAATGCAAATAAAATATGGGTTCCAAAAGGAACCATTGTGACTAACCAAAAAGGACCCAAGAAAGCTTGGGTACCTAAAGTAAAAATTTGACTTTTGCTTGCAGGTGTGTCTAGCATCCCAAGGAGCAAACCAAAAATGGTATCTTGATAGCGGATGCTCGAGACACATGACTGGTGATGAATCTCAATTCATCACACTTGATGCTAAGAATAGAGGGATGGTTACCTTTGGAGATAATGGTAAAGAAAAGATTATCGGTATAGGTAACATTGGTATCACTCCCTCCAAGTTTATTGAAAATATTTTGTTAGTAGATGGTTTAAAACATAATTTGCTAAGCATTAGTCAATTTTATGATAAAAGATATAAAGTTATTTTTGAGTCTTCTGTTTGCATTGTAACTAGTCCTATTAATAAAGACATTAAATTTGTTGGACATAGACATGACAATATTTATATGGTAGATTTGAATGATCTATCCAAAATAAACATGCAATGCCTAGTATCCTTGAATGCCAAGATTAATGAAACTAGTTGGCTTTGGCATCGTAGGCTTGCACATATTAGCATACACTCATTTTCAAAACTCATTAAGAAAGAATTGGTTATTGGTTTACCCAAATTAAATTTTGAAAAGGATAAAATTTGTGATGCATGCCAACTAGGTAAACAAACAAGAGTTTCATTCAAATCTAAAAATATTGTTTCAACTTCTAAGCTATTAGAACTATTGCATATGGATTTATTTGGACCTACTAGAACTACTAGTCTAGGAGGAAAATGATATGGTTTTGTAATTATTGATGATTTCTCTCGTTTTACATAGATTTTCTTTTTGGCACACAAGGGTGAAATTTTTCAAATTTTCTCTAAATTTTATCGAAAAGTCACAAATAAGAAAAATTTTTCAATTCAAAATATTCGAAGTGATCATGGAACCGAATTTGAAAATCAAGATTTTGAAAAATTTTGTGATGAAAAAGAAATATGCCATAATTTTTCAGCACCTAGGACACCCCAATAAAATGGGGTAGTAGAAAGAAAAAATAGAATCCTTGAAGAAATGGCCCGTACCATGCTATGTGAAAGCAACCTTCCAAGATACTTTTAGGCGGAAGCTATTAACACAGCATATT
Organism: Elaeis guineensis; assembly: GCF_000442705.2. NCBI lineage: Eukaryota > Viridiplantae > Streptophyta > Magnoliopsida > Arecales > Arecaceae > Elaeis > Elaeis guineensis. The sequence continues at coordinate 121,583,902 of NC_025993.2, forward strand.
ACATATTAAATCATGTTTTAATTAGATAAATTTTAAAGAAAACTCCCTATGAGTTTTGGAAAGGAAGAAAATCAAACATTGCATATTTTCATGTTTTTGGTTGCCGATGTTTTGTGTTAAATAATGATAAAGAAAGACTAAAAAAGTTTGATGCAAAATCTGATGAAGTAATTTTTCTTGGTTACTCCTCTTCTAGTAAAACTTTTAGAGTTTTTAACAAAAGAACCTTAGTGGTAGAGGAGTCAATACATGTTATTTTTAATGAAACTAACGATCTTCCTTCAAGGAAGAATGAAGGTTTTGATGATGCAGATCCTCTTATAGAAGGGATGAAGGAGATCACTCTAAAAAATTCAACAATACAAGATGATGAAGAACATGAAGACAAACAAGATGAGGAAGGTGAAGAATGACAAGAATAACCTCAAGGTACAAACAATCTACCTAAAGAATGGAGGTATGATCACAATCACCCCAAGGAACTAATTATTGGTGATCCTACACATAGGGTAAGAACTCGTTCTTCTCTTAAAGATGCATTTAATCATTGTACTTTTATCTCTCATCTTGAACCGAAAACTATAGATAAAGCTGAAAAAGATTATAATTGGATTAATGCAATGTAAGAAGAACTTAATCAATTTGAAAGAAATAATGTATGGACCTTAGTATCAAGACCTAAAAACTACTCAATAATTAGCACAAAATGGGTATTTAGGAATAAGTTAGATGAACATGGAAATGTAATAAGAAATAAAGCAAGATTGATTGCAAAAGGCTACAATCAAGAAGAAGGAATTGATTTTGATGAGACCTTTGCACCTGTTGCTAGATTAGAGGTAATTAGACTTCTACTTGCTTATGCTTACTTTATGAAATTTAAATTATTTCAAATGGATGTCAAAAGTACCTTTTTAAATGGATATATTGCTGAAGAAGTCTATGTAGAACAACCCCCAGGTTTTGAAAATTATGTTTTTTCCAATCATGTCTTTAAATTAAATAAAGCTCTATATAGTTTGAAACAAGCACCCAGGACTTGGTATGAAAGGCTAAGCAAATTTCTACTTAATAATAGCTTTTCAAGAGAAAATGTAGATACAATACTATTCATCAAAAGAAATCAAGATGATATATTAGTTATACAAATATATGTTGATGACATTATTTTTGGGTCTACTAATAAAACTCTTTGTCAAGATTTTGCAAAGCTCATGCAGGGACAGTTCGAGATGAGCATGATGGAAGAACTTACATTCTCCCTCGGACTCCAAATCAAATAAATAAAGGAAGAAATCTTTATCACCCAAAGCAAGTACACAAGAGAATTACTCAAGAGATTTGGAATGGAGAATTCCAAACCAATTGGCACACTCATAAGCCCAACATGTAAGCTTGACAAGGATGAAGAAGGTAAGAGTGTAGACTTAAAATTTTATAGAGGCATGATTGGTTCTCTATTATATTTAACTGTTAGTAGATCTGATATCATGTTTAGTGTTTGCCTGTGTACTAGATTTTAATCAAATCCAAAAGAATCACATCTGAATGCTGTTAAAAGAATCCTTAGATATTTAAATGGTACACAAACTCTAGGATTATGGTATTCTAAGGACTCATTAATTGACTTAATAGGATATTCTGATGTCGATTTTGCTGGATGTAAATTAGATAGAAAAAGTACTAGTGGAACTTGTCAATTTCTTGGAGTAAACTTAATCTCTTGGTTTAGTAAGAAATAAAATTCGATAGCACTGTCTATGGCCGAGGTCGAATATATTGCAGCTGAAAGTTGTTGTGCTCAAATCTTATGGATTAAACAACAACTCGAAGACTTTGGTATCAAACTTAATGAAACTCCCATAAGATGTGATAACATTAGTGCTATAAATCTCATTAAAAATTTAATTCAACATTCTAGGTCAAAATATATTGAAATCAGGCATCACTTCATAAGAGAACATATCCAAAATAAAGACATAATTCTTGACTATGTTTGTACTGAAAAATAATTAGCTGACATCTTTACCAAGGCCTTAAATGAAGATAGATTTTATGAAATTAGGAGAGAACTAGGAATCCTTGATCCATCGGCTTAGGTGTCTCTCTGATTTCAAGATATTAATGCCAAAAATTCTTTTAGTTCATTTCTCACCTTTTCTTTTGAGCTCAAAAGCCCGAAATAAACATTCTCATGATCAATTTTTGGGTATACATCCTTCCCATAATATTTCAAATTTTTCGAAATTGATTCATCATTTTTCTGAATTTCTGTGTGCCATGAGTCGACCCCCAGGGTTGACCCTAGGGCAAACTTATAATTTTTGGCTAAAACCCATGGGCGCTCTCCTTTTGTTGGAAATCACTCCTTGAGTCGACCCATTCTTCCGTCTTCTTCCTTCCACTAAGCCAAAAGACCCCCTATCTTCTTCCTCAAACCCAAGCTCTTCCCCAAAAATTCTTCCCCCACCATCTCTCATTCTCAAAATCGCCCTCTTAGAACTAAGCTCCTCCCTTTTCTTCTTCGTCATTTGGAGCTAGTAGAGCTTGCCCTAGATTCTACTCGTCTTCTCCAAATCGGCACTCCTCCTCTCCAAAATCCTTTCTCTTCCCCTAAAAACCTTCTATCTCTCCACATATTTGATCTCCTAAGATCCTTACTAGCTCTGGTTGTGGAAATGGCTCCGAAAATGAAGCTTCCTCAAAGGAGAAAATCAGTCCGCAGTTTGGAAGAGGGTGTACGCCGAAAAAGACAGGCAACTGAGACCTCGTCAGCTTCAATCCCTGCTCCAGCATCTACTCCAGCTACATCTCGGTCTCCAATAAGCTCCAGTAAGATACCCCTCTCCGATAGGAGGGTAGAGCCCGACAAAAATATAGATTTCAGATTTTTTGAAAAGGAAGGGTTCTCTATCGGATCAAAAATTAAGGATCAAGGTTAGAAATTCTACTGCTCACTTAAAGAAAATATCTATATAGATCTGATTAGAGAATTTTATCTGAACTTGAGCTATGGCAATGAAACAGTAAGATCCACTGTAAAGGGTATAGAAATTAGTCTTGATCCTATGCTTTTGGGAGAAATTCTTCATTTACCCTGTGAGGAATACACAAACATGGAACTTCCAGTTAAGGAGGAGGGAATTAATGTGATTCTAGGAAGAACCTTCTTGGGAAGCCTAAACAAATTAGAGGCCAAGATCCTTTCCATTGAGATGAGGATACTACATCAAATGGTAACTAAGTTATTCTTCCCTAGAAGTGGTAGACATGATCTCCTCTCAGGCCGAGACATCTGTATTATGTATTATGTTGTTACTCAAACCCCCCTGAACCTCCCGGCATTAATGATTGAAGCCATGAGAGAAACCCTGAATAGGTCCAAGGCACATTTGCCTTTCGGTATGGCCCTCACTTTAGTATTCAGGAGGTTTGGAGTTAGCTTTGAGGGGGAGGCAGTAGCTAGACTTTCTCACTCTGACACTATCAACCGCCATACTCTGCACCGCATGGGATTTTTCAAGACTGATGGTGGTTGGTCAAAGGGTGTGGAAGAGAGAGCTGAGGGCAGAACAGAGGAGGAAGGACCTTCATCACCTCTCCATGATCACAGGACTGTATCTCCAGACATTCAGTTTATTTCTGACCTTGAGACTGGGCCGTCAGAGTCTATGAGGAGGCACACTTCAGTCCAGCAGTCGGACAGCAGAGCACATCCCTCAGAGATCAGATTGGCTGATAATCAGATAGAGATGATATCTCAGCGCGTAGCTTCTATACTATCTTGTCAGATGGGTACTTCAGCTTCTGCTCAGGGATCTATATTTTACAATATATCTGATCAGGCACTGATCCCCCACATCTCCACTATGTTCCAGATGATTTTTGATCAGTCAGTTCGTATCGAGCAGCTTGAGGGTTGTGTAGTGAGACTGACTGACAGAGTTTTTGACTTGTAGAGGCAAGTACTAGCTCTTGCCTACCCACAGCCACATGAGGACATCTCTGAGGTCTCAGACCTATCTGCGGAGGCAGCCAGACTGCGAGGAGTCTTGGAGAGTGGGTTTGATTTTCTGAGGAGAGAGATTAGAGGCTCCAGTGAGTATGCTTCCACTTAATTCACTGCACTGCTACAATCTGTTTCAAGAGCCTTAAACCTTCTGGACACTATCAGACTATCACTTACAGTGCAGTCCTTTGCTTCACAGCTTTCAGGATCCTCTCACCCCTCCACTCGTGCTGGCACCTCTACCCGTGGCAGAAGCAGACGCGGTCGAAGTCGTGCCCATGGTCGTGATCCTTCATCTCCTCACCCCATCTCCGATTCATCTGACTCTGATCCATCCAGTCATGATCTCTACTAAATCCAGAGTAGTCAGTCTTTTCTTTAGTTATTGTCTAGGATATGTAATGCAATGGTATCTAGTGTTAACTGTTTGATTTTTGGATAGTTACTATTCATGTCTTTTATACTCTAAGTCAACACTTATGTATTAAAACATCTTTGTACTCAAAGATCTTTGAATATATATATATATATATCCTTTGTCCTTCAATAAATATCTCTGAATGTGATCAACTTGAATTACTTTTAAATTGTGCAATACTTGAATAGCAATATCTTTTCAATGAATATATCTTTTACGATTGCTATATTAAGAGGGAGTAAAGCAATAAGCAATACAAAACAAGCAATTAAAGAAGGAAGCTAAAGAACTAAAATTGATCCCATCAAAAGGAAGGAATATAAAATATATTCAAAATGGGGGAGTAGAGAATCTCATTTGATGCTGTCAAAAAGGAGGAGTAGAGAATCAAGATTGATGAGTTTGAGCAAAGCAATAAGAGTAGTCAAGATTGATCATTAAGATTAAGATTGAGCAATAAGAGCAATACAGATTGAATTATAAGCAAATTTCAAATTTATAACCAAAGTTTAAATTTTTAGCAAATTTCAAATCTGTCTTAAAACTGTTTATGATGCATTTCGTTCTAATACTTGGCTATGATATTTAAGTAATACATCTTTATAAATTTGAAATTTATGTTCAATGCTTTATATATATGCTTTTGCTCAAGTGTTTTGTCATCATCAAAAAGGGAGAGATTGTTGCTCCTTGAATTGATTTTGATGATTACAAAGTATTTGAGGGGGTTATTAATGATTTTCGTTTGGAAAAAGACTTATTGCATTTCAGAGGCAAAATCATAATTTCATTAATACCTGATTCAGAAGCCTCAAGAATAAGAACAAAAGACGTGTAGTCTACTGAAGAAAATTTCAACATTTTTGAAAGTATATTTTGCAAGAAAACCAGATTTTTATTTTTGAGTCGACCCCATGAGTCGACTCATGGCTCAAAGGGCTGAATGGCACGCAAGATTTTTTGGCTGGCACAGTTTGTGAGTCGACCCCATGGGTCGATCCCCAGGCATGAGTCGACCCTATGAGTCGACCTCTGCTGCTTTTAGGCCAAAATTACAGAACCATTATTTTCTACTGTTTTCCACAGAGGTCGACCCTGTGAGTCGACCCATGAGCATGAGTCGACCCTATGAGTTGACCCCTGTGATGAAAAAGTTCCGCAACGGCTAATTTTTTACCCATTTTATTTGTATTTAATACTCATTTAATGTACTCTAACGGCTCTATTTCAGCCCAGATTACTCTCCACCATTATTTGAAGATATATAAAGGGACTTAAAGGAGGGAATCAAAAACATAGAGAAAAAGAGAAGGGTTTTAAAAAGAATTTCAAGCATACTTTTCAGTCCTAAGCAAGAGCCCACTCAAAGTATTTAAGAAGCTTTTAATTCAAGCTCACCAACTCCTCAAGTGCTCATTCAAGTCTCCAACCACCTTGAGGAAATCAGAAAGAACTTTCTTCTATTTGAGTAAAGTGTATTTAAAGCTTCATTCGCTCATTAAAGGAGCTTCCTTTATATTTTCTGTGCTGTTAATTGTAATACTCCTTTTGAGTTATTATTTTTGTTTTGGAACGGTTCCAAAATGTGAGAAGGTTGATCTGAACCTTGAATCGAATTGTATTGGGTTGGCTTGTACCTAAAAAATAAGTGGACTAGCTTGGGATAGCTAGAGTCGGAGTTTCCGACGAGTGTATTCAGATTGAATACAAGTTAGTGGATTGAAATTCTCAAGTAAGACCTTGGGGAGTGGATGTAGGTGCAAGGTTGGCACCAAACCACTATAAATCCTCTTGTTTGTGTTGTGCTTAATTGCTCTTCTTTAGAACTTCTTTATTCTCTTACATTCTACCATTAGCCTTGAATCAATTACACTCTCCTTACTAATCTTGCTATTGTTAAATAATCTTCATAAGTTGAAAGTTAAGTTTAAAATTTTTAGAAACCCAATTCACCCCCCCTCTTGAGTTGCATAGCTGGGCAACAATATTCGTCCAACTGTCTTCAAGACTTATCGGGATGCTGAGAGTATCCAAAGATAGAATCTTCTCCAGAAGAACTTGACGGAGATCGTTGTCTCTTCCCCTTTTGCAAAACTCATCGAGGAAAAAGAGACTGGCGATCTCCAGAGGTGGCATGTGGAGCGTGCCAGGAGTCAGGATGAGAAAGGCATTGGACAGATCGATGACTCGTCCGATGGGAGTGTCGAGTCGAGTTACAATATGGAGAACGAGACCGACGATTGTACCTGAACGGCACATCCCATTACGTCAGTTCCTCAGGCCGTCGCTACTGCTGCTACTCTGTAGTCTATCGAAAACTGTGGACAGTCTCCATTAGGATCTTCACTTGCTGAATTAGGACAGCAAATTGCTGTTGGTTCGCAGTTACCATCGGTTATGAAGCACTAAGCTCCCCAAGGGTCGTCGGAGGTGCATCACGCCATGATGAGCTTCGAGCGGAACTAGTGGAAGCATTTTGCACTCTCATCTTGACCATTGTAGTTTTAAAAAAAAATATTTTTTTCTTCCTCTTATCTGACGCGCCAAACTGTTGCAGCCTATCTTCGGTGATTTAGTCAGCAGTGAAGCCGAGTTATTGCACTTGAGTGGTGAGCAGCGAGAAACCTGCAAAATAAGTCTTCTTATTGGAAGTTGTCCGATGGGGGATCCTTCGATGCTTAAGTCAGTCGGAGAAAGAGCACAGCCGAGAGATAAAGTCTCTCATAACTTATCGGTTTATATAGAGCGAGCAGAGCCATTACTGTGTAACTCTCACATCCGAACATTTAGGACATGGGAGTTATGATATTTAGTGGAGAGTTATCTCATTAACTGCCATTAAGACCAAGTAATGGACCACTCGTGGATGACTATTGTGCTCCATGTTCTAATGTAATTACTGCTCGTGTTAAATAACCATTATTTGATCCCTAAATATATGGGATTCAAATAGTCGGTATGGCGTCGAATGGGCAGTCGATCAAGTGCCGACTTATAGCTGATCACAAGTCGAACCAAATCAGTCAAATATCGAATATATGTCGAATAGTTGTCGATCAGCCATGGATTGTATGTTGGATCAAGTTAGTAGATTGTCAATTTAGTCAGATCCTGCTGCTTTTAATCGGTCGAATGTCAATTAGACTAAACTCCGTCGATCTAAGTTGGCTTGATCTGTAATACAATTTTAATCGATTGAATTCATAATCAAATTGATGCGGAGATGAGGAAGTGAATAATTTTTATGCATTTAATCGTATTTAGCCAATAAAAAAAATGAGGAAGAAAGATGATCGGTCGGATGACGAGGATGTATTCTAACCGATAGGATTCTTTATGATCTCACACCGGAGAGAAAGCAATTAATGCAAAAAAAAAACTGGTTGCGAAGGGTACCAAATGTTACCATCCTTTTGAATTAACACTCGGTGCCGTTGGGCCCATCCATTGAAATGCCAAAGTTTAGATTAATAAATCCAAAAACGTACAGGCACCATAAATCCTTTTGGTCCCAACTCCGAACATCAGTCCTGCAAAATTTCAACGCACTTTTCTTTAAACCCAAACTTGATCCGAGTACCCCATAAATCAATGATCTCCGACTAATGGCCCATTGCGGCCCCACCATCCCCAAAGTCAAAACCACGACTTTTACGTCCCGCCGACGTGTCAGTCCTCAGGGTCGCCCAAAATCCGCAGGCCGGTCCGCCCCCCTCCCGAGCCCGACGCGGAAAGCACCCAATAAACGCCATCAGGGAATCCCAGTGCGGTACCGCCCCGAGGAAAAGAAAACCTCACCCCACTGAATCCACCCAGTCTCCACCACCCAAAACCACACCCACTCCCCCTGAACGCATAACTAGTTAACTACTATCTGGGACCCAGTGGTGCACAATGTCATGTCGGTGCATGGAATACCAAAAAGAGAGAAAGAAAAAAGTGCACCGTATCCGAATCGTACACGTGGTGGTCTCTTCCCCGTTCTTTTTGGCCCCGGGTTCCACCCTCCCCCCACGCACCGCACGCGTGGTTCCGCCGCCTTAAATGCCGAACCCAGCAACCCCCACCCGCTTCTCTCGCCCACGCTCTCCACCTCCCTACCTCCCCCTCCGCCCCGGTCGACCGTGGCTTAACCTAATCCTGCTCATCCTACCGTCCGATCCATCAAATCACACGAATGCTGACGCAAGGAGTCCGCGAGGCATAGTGTTACAGTGCCTCGCGATGTAAGGGAGAGGGAGGCAGTTCCAAGAAACGGTTTCGGGGTTCCGGTTTCCGGGGGGTTTGGAACTAATAATATATTATTATATATATATATATATATATATATATATATATATATATATATGTATGTATATATTTATTTATAGACAGCTCGCTTTTGCTCGCGCGGGTGGGAAAGGGGGAGGGAACGACTGGTTGTCGGAGCGGATGGCTGGGTTTTATTCCATTCTGGGTTCGTGGAGAGGAGAGCGCGTCTCCTCTTTGCCCTCGTCGCTATCGCTCTTCCACTTTCCCTCCTCTCTTTTCTTGTCCTCTCGCTTCCTCGTCGTCTCTTTTGGCTTCTTCTCGTCCTCCTCCGCGGCCTCTTCCGCGATCGACGACGCTGGAATCTGACGCGCGCGGCGGCGGCGGGGAGTGTGGGGTCCGGCGGGGATCTGGTGATGGGGGGTGGTGGATGGAGTACGAGGGCAACGGAGTCCACATGCACGGCGCGAGGCAGCCAGCGGACGTGACGGAGGGATCATCGTCGCTCGAGGAAGGTGAGGGCTAGGGTTTCATGTGTTCAGTACACTGTAGGAATGCTGATGGTGCTGGGCTTGTTGTCTTGTTACTTGTTTTGTGAGTTCGGTGTGGATGGATCGAAAGTGGGCGTCTTTTTGTTCAATCTACTACGGCTATTGCTGGAATTCTTGGTCATTGGTCTAATGGATGCTGATCTTTTTCCCCTCTCATTCTGAGATAGCGTTCCTTTTGCTTTGAATCAATGGAATTATGGGTGTTTTAATGTCCAAATGTGGAATGCTGATCGTTTTTCACTGAAAGGAAGCTTTTTTTTTTTTTTTTTTTTTAAGTATTTTGGTAAATTGTGTTTTGTGTTACAATTATTTCTGCGTTTCTTCTAGTAATTTGTGTGACTTTCTTTCTGTTTTGGTTGCCTTTTTCATCTTTGCAGTTGAAAATTATTCTTTCACGTTCATGTGATCCCATGTTTCAAACTCTTATCTGACTTTTAAAGCATTCGTATTGTTTTGTTGTATTTTGGTTTGTAAATGGTTCCTTATCTTCCTACAATTTTCCTTTTGGGTTACAAATTCTTATTTTTTCCTCAGATGTTCCTCTGTAATTGTTTGTATTGTTAATTTATTGCCCAAGTGTCAGCTGGGTCATCCCCTGGGTACCTTTTTCTTCCAAAAAGAAGAAAAGAAAAATTATTGATCATGGTCTTTTTATGCTGAAACATATCGATCTGGTGCTGTTGCAGAGGCAATTTGGCAAATGAATTTGAGAGGGAGTGAACTGATGGAATCTGGACCCTATCCCAAGCGTCCAGGAGAGCCAGACTGTGCTTATTACATCAGGACTGGCCTCTGTAGATTTGGAATGACTTGCAAATTTAACCACCCTCCCAATAGAAAGATGGTAACTTGAATTCCTACTTGATTATCTCTGTTGGGTTTGACTGTTTGAAATGTCAACAATGTGGTTCTGCTTCTTCCTTCTCATGTCTTTGTGGTCTTTTCTGACGATGACATTGGTTAGTATAATCAGCATATTTGTAACTGCAAAGTAAGTATTTCTTTTTTTTTTTAATTATTGGTTATCTGCTTTTGTCCACTCATGTCTTGCATTTATCTTGTCTCCAATCTCTTCTTTCTATTTAGCACTGACTTTTTACATAGCCTCATCTATATGTTATTCTGTACATACCTGTAAAATTGTGCAATTCGGTGGGCGAATCATTGTGACTAGGGGTTTTAACTTCCATATTGGCATCAGTTTCTTTGGTGGGTTAACTTCTTGTTTCCCTATTGGGGAAGCATAATCTAGATGACAGTTTTTGAAGTGACTTAACAAACTCTGGTTAGATTGTAGTATGATTCTAGGTGGACAGCTGTACGATTTTGGGTTGTGACCCTTTTTGGTCATTGTAACATAATTTCTCATTTTGATGGTGATCCTTGATGTTGGTCTAATTGTTTTATTCTGATTTTGTCATTTTGCCCCATTTCCATTACAAGATCACCTCTGATAAACAGAAAGTAGGCATAAACAATTTATGAAAGGGAGTTAGATGAACACCTTGAGAAGAAAGTTTGATGAAAAAGTAATAAGTACTTGACATACATAGTTTCAACAAGTCCCTGATTTATGTGCCATCATACAATTTATGGATGTAACATACCATGTATTTTGCTTTGTTCCTATTTCTTGGAATAAGCTGTTGTAATTTGAAAAGTATAAATTGTTGGTTTCTCTTCCATATCTCAATGTAAAATCCATTTTTTTGGTGAGGAAATTATAACTTAGATACATGTTTTGCATACAAGAAGTCTCTTTTCTTAGTTGTTTATTGTTTATTATCTATTGGTGTTCTTGCTTTTGGAAAATTAGTTTTGTGAATAATTTTACCAAAGTCTGTTCCTGGGGCTAGTATTTACCGGTAATGGTATGGCCTGTATGATCTGATATGTGACCGATATCGAGACATGCTCTTAACACTTTTTTGTCACTCCAGACATGGTATTGTCCAAAATCAAGTGATATGGATTGGTACTAGATGGTATGGGGTAGTTCTGCTTTGTTCAAACTGCAATGGACCATTTAGGGTCATATATCCAACTGAAAATCAATACTATGCTGGTTTCTTACCGGTACGTGATGGTGTGGTTCGTATGGCTTAGTATGGTGGATCTTTTCACCAACAAACTCTGAGAGTAAGTTCGGGAGTGAACTACTTATCTTATTACGCATTCGTCCAACATGCATAATAATACTCACGTAGGCAAGTGTGCCATGTATGTTCACATTCCATATATATGACATGTGTAAAATTTCATAAAAAGTACAAAGAATATTTGGTGGCAACATAAGATATATGAGTATAGTTGAACATATGCATGATATGTAAACAATCAATTGTGACCCACCCCTAAAAAATAATTATGAGGTTAGTCACTATGGGAGAGTAGTTATGGATTTTCCCTAAAATCAGGTTCCCCTATCGTCATGTAGTAGGTTGTTATGATAACCTGTTTGTGTACATGGTAGATAATTTAGCTTGCATTAGTGATTAAAACTTGCTGCTTTGTACCTGGTGACTCCCATTAGATTTACATTTTTAGAGGACCCGCATTTATTCCCATCAATATTTAGCTGATATAGGTCAGAAGAAGAAGAAGGGGAGGAGGAAAAGATGATTGAGTAGGAAAAAATACAATCTCCTTGATAGCCCACTTAGTAGTCATTTATTTTTTTTATCCTTTTTATCTTCATATCTATACCTCCTATGTTTTAATACGAGGACTCTGTCGATACCTTATTTGGGTCTCACCTTTTTTAGATCTCTGATCTTGAAACTATTATTCTAACTTAGTTTAATCTATACTAATATAATAATACTACTTTGATGAATAAACCTTTTTTCGAAACAAGAAATAAATGATCATAAATTTTGTTAAAACACTCTTTTTAAGGATCAATAAATGTAACTAAGGAAGAATGTAGAATAAGCTTGCCAATTTCATACTTATAGGTCTATGGCACTTTGATAGTTATTGGAATTGCAAAATAACTCTTGGCAATTATAGGAAATGGCATTGTGGCATCTGGTAGCCTAAAACCTAACTCATGCTTAGCTTTTCATGATGTCCAAATCTTTAAAATTCATAATAAACATAAACATTTTTTTGAAAATTAAATTGAGCAGAAAAACTTGGATCATTGTTTGGTATTATTTCTCCTCTTTGGGAAAAATCTTAGCTCCACCACTATAAACAACCATGCGCATTTTTGCAGTGACGCCCTCAAACTCAAAGTTGATAACATACTAAGAGTTTGATTCTAGATCAATTGATTGATCTTGCTAGATGTAGTCAAATTGTTGGTGTGAAAGAAGGATCCTTAAGAAGGTATACATAGGTGGGTTCATGAGCATACATTTTGATTGAAAATTAATGCAACATTCAAAGGAGGGGAACAATGTGGATGGTGATTCAAGTTTGTTGGTGAGCTGAGTTTGCATTGAATGAAGAAGGAATGCTAAATACTATACTTAGTTTCATGCATACACTCTTTAAAAGCTTTGGTGTTATAACCTTTAATATAGATCTCTTAATTTTGTCAAACACTGGATACATGTTCTCTTGAAATAAGGTTTGTTGTATTTGTATTGGGAACCATACTGATAACATATGGCTATAGTATATTCTTGCAAGGTTCGCTATTTCAGTATCGGATCTCGTACCGATTAAATTCTACTGTAATATCAGTATGCGGTACAGTATGGTGTCGATACACTCCGAGATGGTATATCGGTATGGTACGGTATGTCCTGTGTTGGGTGGTATAGGGCGGTACAGCATTCCATGCACCCTTGTATTGACACATGGTGTGCTACAAGACATGAGACAAAAACTATACCATATGTCGATACAATACAGTATTGAGCCCTTCTACTATAATAGTACCTTACCATATAGTATGCCCGGTACTAGGCAAGGCAGGTTGGTACAGTAAACCATGTGTTGAAATTGCATGATATTTTGTTCCTTCTTAATGTAGCTTGACTATCGAATCCACATAGGTCTTGATTGTTTCATTAGTTTGACCTTTGAAAAGTTTAAGAAAGTGAAAGAGAAGATCTCATGTCATTCTTTAGTTTGTATTATATGCATCACAAAACCAACCACTATTATTGATGAAAAATGTTCTTAACCATGGAATTGGCTTCGAACTATCCAACTATTCTTTAATAGGTGAAGGAAGGCTGAAAAAGTTATTTGTATGTAGCTTTTGTATTCTTAACTATTCTTTAGTAAATGAAGAGAAACTGTAACTCTGTGAGATTAAGCAAGTTTTATGAAAACTGCCATATCTATTCTACAACATGTACCTTTTCCTTTGCCGCCTATCTATGGTGAAGAATTGAGGAACCATGTTTCTTTTTTATTCTTCTTTTTCTTTTTGAAATATGTTAGTATAAAGGAAGAATAATAGATTTTCTGATTCCTAGTCCCAGACTCAAGGTTGCATTTATACTGCCTACCACTTTTTTCTTTCCTTTTGCATGTTTGGAGTATCTCCACTTCTGTGATGTTGCTAGCTGCACTAAGAGTTTGGCAATGAGCATGGTGGAACACTTGAACAAAGTGTATATCTACCAAAAAGGTCCTGTTTGGGTAGTTGGAATTTCTATTTCATAGGGTAGAAAGAGTGAAAACTATGGGATCTAGATTTTTCATCCCAGGGGTTGATGCCTGTTATCCAATGGCAGAAAAACCCTTCTTGTTTTAACCCTTCGTATTTGGATGGTTAGAGCATAAATAGACCTTTGAATTAAAACATAGTATTATAAGCTAGACAAAAACTTAAGATCTACCACCAACAGTAACAACAAAATAGGTTTTTACTTTCTTATTTAACAACATATTTAGAGATACAAATAAAGCAAGCAAATGAAAATGCTCAACAAAATCAATGAAAAATTTTATCTATTTAACAGAACCAAGTTAGCATCTAAATGTGATACAATTACAAAAGAAATACTTCTTAGAAGACCTCCAGTTCCTTAGTTTGTAGGATTCTAAACTCACATCAATCTGAACATATGAATGCTTGAAAAATTACGAAATAATATTATTGAATAGGGCTGAGGTGTGAGATGGAGTATGATGAGGGATGGTGATGCTGGTGGGCCTCAGGTGGCATTTGGGAGATATAAAGGATGAAAAGGGAGCATGTTGTTAGAGAGAGAGAGTACTTTCCTAGGTTGAAGGGAGCAGTTTGAGTGGTGTTTGGAACTCTGGTTGGAGTCGATGGTCCAAGGCATTGTGAGAATGGGATATGATGTGCTATATTGCTAGGCAGTGGTTTCATCAGAAAGAGGCAAGCTTGATAATAAAGGGGAAAAAAAAGAAGATTCAAATACTTCTTTTCTATGGTGGAATCTTCACATCTATCTTCTGAACTTGAGGTTTCTCCACCCAAACATGAAATCTGGTTCTTTAATGGCTTTATGTCTGAAGGATATGAAACCATATTGGATTGGTTAGAAGATCCCAAACCTTTCTATGGAGACCCTATGAGAGAGATTCTCTTTTTATTTAGCCCAATAATGCAAGGTGAAAGAACTGCTCATCGTACTATGTCAGTATCATCAAGGTTATGATTCACCTTCCTGTTAGTTCTTTTTGTTAGGCTGAAGCAGGGGAATTTAATGTAGAAGCATCAAAACTACTAAAACTTTGCAATACCCTCGTAAAGCATTATATACAAAGAATAATTTAGCTTTTATGAGTTGGGAGAGAAGACATGGACATGGTTGTCTTTTTGTGTCAGCAGGAGTCCAAGCTTATGGCCTTTAATTTGTAGCAATCAAAAGTGTAAACTCTAGAGACTTCTTGAAAATCCATCTGAAATGCCAGTTCATGTTTTCTTTTATTTGATAGAATAGAACTATTTCTTATTGTCAATCATCAAGTCAAGATAATCTAGATGAATTATGTACATATCTTACATATACATATGACATGCCAATGCCTCAGTGCTATCTTTCATTCTGGTCAGAATAGAAATTACTAAACATTTAGCATCCCTCATGCTTGGTGCTATATTGAATATGAATGGAAAGTTTTAGAAGCATGGCCTTTTGAGTTTGATCGATGCAGGCAAGTATTGTTGTGCCTTTCATAACATGAGATTTTTTAATGGATAGAAGGATGAAATAAAGGCCATTTCAAATCCAATCTTCTGTGTGATTCACTTCAAAACTGCAAAGGTGCTGACAATTTTCTTTCCTCAGCAGAAGTCTCTTTCTGGTATTTATGATATAAAAGAAAGAGAGGTTATATTTTCTTTATCTGGTTAACATCAGAAAGGAGTTTTGGGATAGCTGAAAAACAAACAAGACATATAGAGCAATAGAACTGTCTTTTTTCTTTTGGGTCCAAATAATGGAAGATTACTCGACAATCTGGATCACATAAATGCTATTGCTTTCTTTAGTACTGTTGGCTATAAAATACCCTCCGACCGAAGTTTGTAAAAGATCGACTCTTCCTGGGCTTTTCCGGCTTCCGACCTTGTGTGGCGTCTCTCTGAACCCCCTCGACTGTCTGAGCTTTAATAATACCATCCGGACTTCTCCGACAATGAGCTTCTCTATTCATCTATCGGGCCGCTCCAAAGGCTCTTTGGACCTCACTATCAGCCGACCTTCTACAGTGATCAACTATTCTTTAAACTTTTTTCGGACTTCGTCAATATCCGAGCTTCTCCGACAACGAGATTTCTACAGTAATCAGACTCCATCCAAGTTTCTACAGCAGTCGACCGCTTTCAGGATTCCAACTGAGCTCCTGCGAGAGTCGAACTTCTACTACGAGCGGTCTACTCCGAACTCCTACAGCGGGCGGTCTACCCTGGATATCTACTGTAAGCAAATTTCATTCGAGCCTTTACTGTAAATACATTTCTTTCGAACTTCTATTATAGGTTGACTTCAACCGAGCTTCTTCGTAGCCGGATCCCAGACGAGCTTCTACAATGAGACAGGACCCACCAGCCAAGTCGCTACTCCGAGCTCCCACGACAATCGATTTTCGATCGAGCTTCTACAATAAGTGGTCTCCTTTCAGCCTTCTATAAAAATCAGACTCCGTCCGAACTTTCATAGCGGATGGATATCGGACGAGCTTCTACGACGGATGGACTCCGGTAGCTGGATTTCTACAACGACCGATCACCTCCGATGTCTGCCGAACATCCCAACGCCATCCGAAGTCCACCGCCGGCCGATCCTCCGTCAGATTCTTCATGAAACCGGACTTCTCCGGCGGATAATCTTCAGACGAGCTTCCACATCAGGCGAATCCGAGACGGACTTCTCTAGCAATCAGACTCCTACCGGACTTCACCAACGGAAAGTCTCCATCCGAACTTCTACAGCAGATGACTCCCGCCTGTGGCATCAACGCCGAGGCGTCTGACAATAGTAGACTCGTCAGCAGCCTCAGAAACATCCGAGCTTCTTCTAGATCGACGGGGTAGAGAGCCATTCCGCTCCATCAGATATCCCAGCCGAGCTCCAGCCGACAGATTCGAACTTTCTGGCAAGTCACGACAATGGCCACTACCCTACTCCACTCTCTGCAACAGATTCCGCGTGGTTCCATCACTCTCTGGCAAGTCGCGACAACGGACACCACTCCACTCTCCGAGCTCTACCACTCTCTGGCAAGTCGCGACAACGGATACCACTCCACTCTCCGTAACAAACTCCACGTAGTCCTGAACGATCCCTAACGTCATTACTCTCCGTAACAAACTCCGCGCGGCTCTGAACGGCCCACTACTAGGCGGTTACAGACGTTGCTGTCAATCGGTTACGCTCTCTATCTATAAAAAGGGATCTCCATATACGTTCTTCTCTAAGCTTAAAACTCTATCTCAAAATTCTGCTAAAATTTTCACTCGAGCACTCCATTTCTGTTGAAGCAGAGTACTGACTTGAGCGTCAGAGGATCTTGCCGGAGCATCCTCAACTCCGGTTTAGACTTCCCTTGCAGGTCCCGGCGGCGACCGCGGTCATCTCAACTCCAGCAACTCCGGCTTCAGCGGAATTCTGCACGAACAAGTACAATAGAAGAAAAATTAGGTTCCACCAAAGAGCCATATGCAATGCACATTTTATGCAATAAAGGAGAGGTAGATAGAACAACGATGCACTCATAGTCTGCTGTACCATCTGATATAGGGCATATCTTATCGGTACCGAACCGGCATGCTATCTCGTACCATACCAACACTTGATATGCTGTCTTGTACCATAACGAACTGCGTATGGACATTGTAATATGATAGTGCCAGTACGAGGTCCGGTACTGAGACGACAAACCACATGTAGTAATGTTAATGTCTTCTAGTGCCACAAATGCAATTTTGGTGGCAATATAATTCTGCATGTAGATCGGGATGGCACTGGATAATGGGAAAAGGAAGCTAAATTGATAACCATGGTAGTTTCATATAGTAGGGCCGATTAGTGTGCATGAAGTCTCCAACTATAAAGATAGGCACCAAAAGAATTGTTGAGATGATGGCCTCAACAATGAACACAATTGAAGGGGCTTAAGATGTAAGATGTGAATTGTGGTTAAATTTAGCCATAATTCACATAGAAGAAAAACATAGATTACAGTAATTAATTGAGTCAACTTTTGTTTTAAAACCAACCGAGGCACTTAAGTGGCTTTGATTTCTATGCAAAACAATTAATGCTTCACTTGTGATCGAGGGACAAAAGATAGCCTTTTGCTGTAGAACTAATACAAATCTTTGTTCACTTTTGTTTGCACTTTGCAACCTTTATATTAAAGGGGAAAAAATTAAGAGTAGTGTAGGCTCCACAACACTTGACAAATGTCAGCATGGGTCATTAAGGACATGTGGGTCCTCATGTGAGATAGCAGGATTTGTATGTTGCATGAGTAGGGCTAAAATCGGATTGGATACAGATCGGATGCCAATATATCCATGTCCACACTTGTTTTGTCTAACGAATAGAAATATGGATACGGATATTAGTCAGATACGAAAATTCATATCCATATTTGTTTTAAACAGATACAGATATAAATCAGATATGAAAAATATGGATATAAGTTGGATAATTAAATTTTATGACTACTGAATCAAAGATATTACTAAGTAGACAATAAATCAAGTTAATAGCATATTAATATGGTCAAGATTCTCAGAACCATCCCAAATCCTGCGGTTCGAGGTGTGTTGAATCGGATCGATGAGGAATTGAGATGATTTTGGTAGAGAAAATAGCCCATGCCGGTGTCAGAAAAGAAAGAGAGGGAAACAGAGGCAGAGAGTGAGGAGGAGATGGAGAGAGCGGAGGACGCTGCTGGAAGTCGACGGTGGCTCTCTGTGGCCGTCGGAGGGTGGCGAAAGCCGCCGCGGCTCGGTTCGTCCGATGGAACTGCTGCAACAAGCGAGAAAGAGAGAGGAGAGACCATCGAAGATAGAAGGACAGGACAGCGGAGAGGCCATCGAAGGACTTTGGGTGGTCGCCGTGGCCATCGGACGGTGAAAATGGTGCGGATGGCGTCGCCGGCGTCATGGTTCACGCGTGACCCTTTTTTAAAAACGGGGATTAACAATGAAGCCGGCAAACCATTTGCCGGCTTCATTGTTTAAAAGATTTTTTAAAAAAAATTAAAATTAGTGAAGCCGACAATCGGATTGCTGGCTTCATTTTTTTGAATTTTTTAAAAAAAATCTATTAAACAGTGAAGCCAGCAAACAGCTTCATTTTTTTGAATTTTTTTTATAAAAATCTATAAAACAGTGAAGCCGGCAAACCATTTGCTGGCTTCACTTAAATTTCTGTTTCTTAAAAAACCCATGAAACAGGGGTCTCGCCTCTGTTTCACGTCCGTGGTGCCGCGTGCGTGGATTGCACCGTCTGGTGGCCACAGTGGTCAGTCAGAGGCTGTTTGGCGGGCCCTTCGCTTTTTCCCCTCCCTCTTTTTCTTTGTTCCTCCCTCTCTCTATTTCTCTTTCTTTCTCTCTTTTCCTCCTCCTGGTTCCTTTCCTTGTTTCGGTTCGCATCGGTCCGATTTGGTACGGAATCATACCAGACCGTGCCGTCGGCCAGTCGGAATGGCCATCTGTTCTGGTTTTCAAAACCTTGAATATGGTTGTATATTTTTCTTAAAAGTTAATAAGTATTATATAAAATTAAATAGGATTACAAAATGAATAAGATATTCGGATACGGATCGGATAATTGTCTATCTATATCCAATCCATTTTTCTTTAACGGATATGGATATGGATACAGATATTGGTCAAATGCTCAAATTTCTGTCCATATCCGGATAGATTTAGATATGAAAATGAAAATGGATCCGGACTGATATTATCCGGTGCACTTTCACCCCTATGCATGATAGTCTAAAATCATTGCTTGCATATAGAGGATCTGATTTTGTTCCTAGATTTCCTATTGCCAAATTGTTATATTACAGACAAGAATTGCTTCATGCATCTAGATGATGTTGTTATATCTTTTTTTTTTTTTTAATTGATATTGATTTTAAAACACCTTAGATGAATGCATTTATAATTTTAGGTGACCCTTTATTCATGTATTATTTTTTGTTTGAATTTGTAACCATAAGCCCACAGTTCCACATGTTTGATGGTCTTGATGAGTTCCTGCTAACTGTCAGGCTATTGCTGCTGCAAGAATTAAAGGTGGTTATCCTGAAAGAGTTGGGCAACCTGAATGTCAGGTAAACCATCTTTCTAAATCATTCAGGGATTTGAGCTATTTGTTTTTCCTTATTTTTATTCATCTCTTAGTCATATATTATCATCTGTGGATATCAAGGATATGTTACAAGAACTTGCATACTTTTCCCTAGAGTATAGATGTTGTGGAAGGTGGTAAGTTGCTGCTGTATAGCTTTTAAGTTGTTCTAAGTTGCAAGTGATTATGTTACATTTATGCTCAGATCCAAATTACTCCCTCAGACATTAATAATCCTGAATTCTTATTAGTTGCATGTTTTAGCTATGTTGTCTTATGTTCTTTAAGCTGTTCGAAGGAAAGTGGTAAACAGAATAAACTTGAGCTGCCTTTGTTTTGATTGAATGCATTCATGTGGGGCCTTTAAATTATCTCATGGTGCCATAGGTATCCATAGAGAGGTAAATAGGCTGCCATATATTGAGAAAACTGGAGCTTTGGTGTAGCAGCATATTCTTGTGACATGGTGCAAGCAAATGTTGATGAATGGGAATAATGATATTGTTGAGAAGGTCATATACAAATTATAAAGTTTGGTTATACGTGTATATGATTTTCCTTTTGGGTATTGTTGACAGACATCCATTAGAGAACCTTTTTTTTTTAATTTTATCTATTAATATATTCTTTAGGAATTTTTATACAATCTTTCTGACTGCATGAGCTTAAAATGCATATAATAAAAGAATCCCTACCTTCCAGCTATCCTCTGGTTCCATGGCCAGCCCTTTTGCTGTGCTAACTTGCTTTGGCTAGAACATTCTTGAACTATGAGATATCATTGTTGATATATAAAGTCAACCCATAGAAATGGGACAAGGCTTGTTGATTAGTGTTTAGGATAAATATTATATAGCTCGTAATAATGTAAGTTGCCTCAAGATGGTTAGCTATCAATCTATAGATAATCAAAATTCTAGGTACATTACATCATTCCTATATTGCTTGATAATCAGCAAAATGTGTGCATTATGTCCTGTCAAGCTGATATTTGTTTTGTATTGCTAAGGGTGCCAATAGTTTGAGCTAGGTCAGCAACCATTATCAAAGGTCAAGTAGCCGGACCTGTAGGCTGGGATTCCTTGACCTGAATCTGCTGACCTGTCAGGGCTGGTGGGATGCTTGGGCTAAGGCCGCCTTGCAATGGGCCTCATGGATGATGACATTGGATGCTGGTGGGGCTGGGGTGATGGGAATGGGCCTTTATATGGGATGCTAGCTCTGGAGATAAGAGGTGAAGATGAGGTGGGGAAGGAAGAAGAGGTGGAGTGGATAGAGGGTAGAGTACGAGGTGCAAATGGAAGAGGAGAGGATAAAGTAGGAGGAGATGGAAGATGAAGAGAGGATAAAGGAGGAGATGGGAGAAGAAAGGAGTTGAGAAGAATGGGTGAACCTCCAGAAGGGTGGTAGATGAGAGAAGATTTGAGCGGGTTGAAGAGGGGATTGTAAAAAATTGGAATGACATTGCGGATTTAGCATGAGGTGGCAAGAGAATGGCTGTGATCTATCATTTGATTAAAGAGCTGTTTATGATTCATTGACTTGATAGGTAATCTTCTCATATCTAATTTTGACCAGTATACATCTCTGGTTTATCAACATGAGCTAATAACTGAATAAAAGAATATAACCGTTGAAGGTGGGGCATCTATGTAGATTTGAAATCACATTTGTTAAAATTTCTAACCTATCGGCTTAGAACCCTTTGTTAAGGCTGTCAAAAGCAAAAGCTGCCCTCAAGGCCATAAAACCCATGTGGTCCAAGGAGCTAAGCACCAAAAAGGTGCTCATGTGAATAAAGCAAAGCACTAATTTATGAAAATTTGCAAAGATGCATTACAAACAAATACTATTTATATCTAAAAACAACACAACTATCATAAGTTTGATCATTCAAGTTTTGATGTCCCAAGTCATAACCATTTACAACATTAAATATGATATTCTATCTTCAAAACATCACTTCAAAATCAAAATACCACTTTCTGTAATATGTTTTTAAAAAAGGCAGCAAAAATTAAACACTCCACATGCTATAGGAGCTGCAAAGTTCAAACATGGCATCATCAAAATGTCACTTTTTAAAACATGTTTGTAAATAAAACATAACAATCAAAAGTAAATCACTACACATCCTAGAGTAGCTTCTAGCCTGCAAGCATTATCATAATAATCATTCTCTCATCGCTTCCATCTCCACTAGATTTATAATCATCATTCTCCTCATCTCTCTCTTTTGAACCATCCTCCTCCATCACTCCATTTATATGGATTTTACTATAGAAAAACACCCTTCGAGGTAAAATTAACAAAACTCTCAAGGAAAGGGCACAGAAAGGATGCAAGTGATAGTGTTGGAATTAGAGAGCCACTCACTCGAATGCCTATCACTTTTTCCTAGGCATTCATGTAGATGTCACTTCACTACACTTGCCTCATCTAGGGACTACTAAGGCACTTTAGGGTTGCCTTGCTTTCACCTAGGTGAGTGCTTGGACCTTGGAGTGCCTTTAACAACAATGTGCTTTGTCATGAAGCTGATGCAACCTGTTAGCAGCTTAGGCATACTGGATATTCAGCCAATCTGTGGATGCAATACTTTTTCTTATTATGTTTTATGAAATTTATTGAATAAATCCTAGCTGTTTTTCTATGGAGGAAATAACATGCAATTGATTGGTAGCTGATCACCTTTTTATCCATTTTTTATTTTTATTTGTACAATCGTTACTGCTTTCTTTTGTTTCCAATTTGTTCTGCTAACTAGGCACCTCTGCCTTTACTCTGACTTTACCTCAATCCCCATCTTTGGCTGCCATAATGGGCTTTTGCTGCCTTCATTCAATCTAGGAAATAGATAATGTGCCTCGCCACCTCCCTCCTCAGCCTTTACTTTACTCCCTTGCCTCTGGCAACCAATGATAGCCTTCAATTGCTTCTACTCTTTCGCCTCTCCCACCATGCAGCATACCTCCACCACCGTCCCCACCCACACTACCTCCTTGTAAGCCTTGTCACTGCCCTTGCCTCCATCAATACCACTTGCTCCTCCATGTATCCCATGGGTTTCACAGCACTATTAGCGTTAGCTTCCCCTGTAGCACTCGTTATCGCTTAAAATAATAGAAATCACAGTATGCGAAATGAATTTCTTTAAAGAAAATTTGGTGAGAAGAACTATTGCAAAAAGCTTGGAGAAAGATTCTTATGTAATGTTGCAACACTCAAGGGAATACTGCCTATCCTCTGTAGATAGGTTATTTTCTGGTGTCCTTGTTTATCTACAAAAGTGCAGGATTCCATCTGAGAGACTTTACACACACGCGCGCACACACACACACATATATATATATATATGTATGTATGTATGTATATATATATAGACACACACACACACACACGCACACTTCTACAAATAAATATGCATTTAATGTATATAGATATATATGTAAAGGAAAGAAGAAAAATGGAAGGATTTTATGAACTTTAGAAATTTATGGAATGACACAATTATTTGGACTGAACATCACTCTTCCTCTAGTCCACACCAAGTGTACATATGAATTGTATTATGTTTTGGCTGCAAAAAGGATTGTGAAAGTGTTGATTACTATTGTTTACTTAGCTCTATACAGTTATCATTCTCAAAAAATGAATCACCCCACAAGTTGCAAGATTATGCATAAAATTTATAATAACTTGGATGAATTATTGAACATTTTAAAATTTGAATGAAGATTTGTTTTAAAAATTGTTAGTTCAACGAAACTTTAACGAGACTAATGAACAATGTACTCTTGAATGTGATATTGATGACAACCTTTACATTAAATATAGGCCTTTCACATTTACACAGGGTATTATGTTCTTAAACCATCATCAACCAAAATTGGTGTACTCTATAGCAAAATACAACTATTTTGTGTTCACCTCATGCAAAGCTAATATACATGTCATTAGAACTTGGTCACCCTTGGTTTATTTTTTTTCTCTAGTGAATTATGTATGATGTAAATGGCAAAGGTATATGCTAACATTATTTTTCAAAAGGATTAAATTGCAAGCTTTGTATAAACAGATTTAAAGAGTTATGATGAGCCATGCAGTTTATTTAATGGCAAAGGTTGCAGTCAGAGCTTGATTATCTTGAGTTGGTTATATTTTTGTTACTATGGAGTACCCAAGCTGTTAAACATAAGGTGGATAACTACCTCTCCTTTCCACTCTTTTCCAGTATTACTTGAAGACTGGTACATGCAAATTTGGAGCTACATGCAAATTTCACCACCCAAAAGATAAAGCTGGAATTGCTGGGCGGGTTCAATTAAACATTTTAGGCTATCCACTTCGGCCGGTTTGTGCGCACTGTTTGATTTATCTTTTATGCTTTTGCTTTTATTAGTGCTAAAGTGGCAATGATGGATATCTACTTTGATCACATGTAATTTTACCTTCTATGTTTTATATTTCTTGTTGTAATTGGCTATTGTTGACCATTTTTTTTAAATTTTCCTGTTGTAGAATGAGAAGGAATGTGCATACTATTTAAGAACTGGACAATGTAAGTTCGGAAACACTTGTAAATTTCACCATCCACAACCTTCTAATGCGATGGTTGCATTACGTGGCTCTTCTGTTTATTCTCCTGTACATTCCCCCACAATCCCTGGTCAGCAGTCTTATCCTGGGGGATTGACAAACTGGTCCTTGTCAAGGGCTTCTTTCATTCCAAGCCCTCGATGGCAAGGTCCTTCAAGTTATGCTCAACTGATTCTTCCTCAGGGGTTGGTTCAAGTTCCTGGGTGGAATCCATATCCTGTAAGTCTTGCTCCACCTTTTCTTCTGCTTAGAAATAGCATGATTCATAGAGAGACGTGTGGCATGTTACTGGATTGTTTTGTTCATTTTGCTTTTTACATGCATTATCCTTTTTCCTTCAAACTTCATGGAAGTTACATTGGCAAGTGATTGTAAATGTATTATGTAGATGTATAGTCAAATCTGTGTTCTAGAAGCTCATACATGTTAAAGATTATACAGGAACAAAATTATTCAACACCATTTAATTGTTTTTGGTATGAACTGGCTGCGTGAACTTCCAAGGAAGATCCACAGTTTGACACCCTCATCTGCATGTTTCTCTTGTGCTGAATCTGTTTATGTTTGTCATCTTTTACCAACCTTTATACTCACTGAAACAGAAGTAATAGTGCAAAAGCCATGAAAATGATTGATTACATGGATTTGACAAAGCTGAAAAATAGTTGAATGTGAGATGCTACACTGAATATCATTTTTTTCTGTCTCAAATTGTGTGATTGTGGTTAAAGACAAGAGAACTCTCTTTCCTTCAACATCTTTTCGCTAAAGGGCATGGGAAAGACTAGAAGTCTAGCACACATCTTAAGTTTCCTCTTTCCTTTTTCATGTAATTAAACTGGAAAAGGTTACAAATGATTGTCATAATTTATGCATTTTTTTCATCATTATTTATTCTATCCTATCTTGTTTTATGTAGTCGGTGTATTGTACCATACTAGCACTACTTGGTACATGGGATGTACTGAGTCTCGGTATGCTGAATTGACCCCTATATCAAGCGTATTGACACTTTATCAGCATGGTACTAGTATGGGATGTAGTATCGAGATTGTGAACCTTGCTTTAAAGAAAAGACATTGTTATTTATGTTTCCTTTTGATCTTCATCAATGCAGCTTGTATGCCATGTTACATCTCCAAATTTTTTAACTTTTAACCATTATAATCTCTGACAAAGTTGCTGTATTCCCATTTTTTTCATCTTATTTTCTCTTTCTTTAATCTAATTATAAACTGTATGCCTTGTTTTTTAAACTAAATAGCCCTACTTCTTCCCCATACCCAACCCTCCCCTCACCTAAACTCACACACACAAACAAAGAGAGAATATGAATAAAGAAGAGATAAAGAATGAGATCAAAAGAAAGATGATAGTGTGTGCCACTAAAAGGTTAGCTTTCTCCATAGTTTCCACCATGTGCTTTTCATGCTCTGACAAATAATTTTCTTGTTTTATTTTTCAGTTGTCTTTTTGGGTTCTGTTTGTGTATTTGGTTTCTTAATATCTGGCAGAAAGGTTTTGTCAGACTTTCAGATTTTACTAGAAAAACAAAGAAGTATAAGCATATGCATAATGCATGATGTAAAATTTGAAGTATCAACTAGTTCCTGCATGATGGATCTTCATGTCGTCTTGAGAACTTACTTCATAAATGGTGTTACATCATGGCATTTTTGGTTGATGTTTGACATTGATTTGATTTCTCAAATAGCTGATTATAAATGTGGATCTCAACTTGGACCTGATAAGGTTCTTGAACTTTATTTGTTGCTCCCATCATGTAGAGTCCTAGACTTAGTAGCACTCATAGATCTAATAACAAGCTAATATTTATTTTATTTTGTTTTTTTATAAGTAAAACTGATGATCCCACTCTCAGAAAAAAGACTTATCATAATTTTTTTAATGACATTATTCTAATGGTTCCGCCACAACAAAGGTTATTGCTACATTGTGTAGTAACTGTTTACCTGTCATGTATGTATTTTATGCTGATACCTGGTCTTCATATTCTTACTACAGGAAGATAGTTGTATTTTAAACATGAACGAGCACTGATTTCTTGTTTGATTTCCATAGCCTCTTTGTAGTCTAAATTTTCCCCTTTGTATCATGAGGATTGTTGTCATACATTAGTATGTGTGTGGAACTGTGGATCCATGATTTCCATCAGGTGAGCCATTTTGATTTTCTTTTTGGATCAACTTGAGGACTTTCAAGATCAAATATTAGGGTTCAGGGAACCCATATCCTTGCCTCCTTTTCTCTCTGACTTTTGTATTCTCTGACTTCCTCTTTTACGAATATTTCCATTTCTGGGAGATATTGCACAAATAAGGTGGTTATGGATCCATTTTGATTTTCATGTTGTCTTTTGGGGTTTGCTAGTGACTATTAATTTTGCTATTTGACCGATCTCTTTTACTTTGCATCTGTTTTGTCTAGCATATTATATGAACGATGCATGTGGGAATTGCTAGCAATGCCTTCATGATTTGTATTGGTTGATCTCTCTGCAGGGGCAGATGGGGTCTTCATCTCCAAAGAGCCGACAACAAACACCAGGAGTTGCTGAATATTACAGTGCATCACGCCAAAGTGAAACAAGTGAAGGAGCTCAAGGGACATTTTCTTCCTATCGGCTAGGCTCCATCCCTATGGGTGTTTATGCCTTGCAGAGGGAGAATATATTTCCTAACAGGCCTGACCAGCCTGAATGCCAATTCTATATGAAGACTGGAGATTGTAAGTTTGGTGCAGCCTGTAGGTTTCATCATCCTAGGGAGAGATTGATGCCTGTTCCAGATTGTGTATTGAGTCCATTGGGCCTTCCACTTCGTCCCGTAAGTTGTATCACAAACCTTTACAATTCACTACTGCTTTGTTGAAGGATCCATGCATTTCAAGGACCATGCTTAGTTACTGTTATATTTATAACTCTAGAGGCTACATCCTATGTATGTATAATCTTTGATAGATGCAGTGTCATGATCTAGTAAACCTCCATAATTCAGTATTGCTTTGATGAAATATCCATGCATGTCAAGAACCATATCTAGTTACTTTTACATTAATGATATTGCCGGATGTTATCTTGTCTCATGTCTATATACTTTGTGGTTGGTGTGATGACATGATCTGGTAGTATTATATGAACAAACTCTTTGACCATTTTTAGTGATCTTCTATAAAGTGACCTAGCGATAACTTTATTATGACCTAATATCATGGTTTCAAAATATGGAAATGGTCTCCCGCACGGAGGTAAGGTTGCATATATCTGACCTTCCCAGACCTTATAATGGTGGAGCCTTGTGCATTGAGATGCCCTTTTTCTCTTCTAATGTGACCCAACAAATGGATATCTTCCTACTATACTATATTTGGTTTTTTATTTAGAACAAACATTTAATTTCCATGTTCATGCAGGTTGTTTTTTCCATTCTATATGAATTTAACTTGTTCTAGAAATATAGGTGAGTATATTTAGAAAGTGAAATGTCAATTATTTTCTATTCTATTATGTGACCGAAACTTCAATCTTTATTTGCAGCATGATTAGTTTCTTCACTATTTCTCCACAAAAATCCTTTGCAAATTGTAGTATGAGATAGAAAGTCCTTTTCAAGATTTGCTGAACCAATATCGGAGGTTGTACCAATCGGCAATCCGTTCAGTGTGGTTCGTACCAAATTGTACCGAGCTAAGGCATACTGGACCTAGGGGAGGGAGAGGGAAGAGAGGGAGGAAGAAAATAAAGTGGGAGAGAGGGGGGAGGCATACCTCGTTGGAAGCAACAACAGAGCACTAACCCTAGCCATAGAGTCATCATCTTCATGGAACCTTATCCCTAGCCAGTGTAATTGCCACGGAGCCATTATCATTGCAAAGCCGTCTTCGCAGAGTCATCATTGTCATGGAGCATTGAGAGAGAGGGCAGAGGGGAGTAGAAGATCAGGAGAGGAGCATCGAGAAAGAGGGAGAGTAGAATTGAGAGACTGGAAGAAGAGAATCGAGAGAGAGAGAGAGAGAGAGAGAGAGACCTTGTGGGTATTGGCAATGGAATCCTAACTCTATCCATTGTGGTTGTTGTATAGCTGTTGTTATCTTGTTGACATAGAGCTATAATTGACCTGGTGTTGTCGTCATCATGGAGCATTAAGAGAGAGGGGAGAGGGAAAAGGAAGAGCAGGAGAGGAGAATCGAGTAAGGGAGAGAGGGAGAGGAGAATCGAGTAAGATCGTCAAAGAGGGAGAAAAGGAGAGGAATCGAGGAGAGAGGGAGAGGATTGGGAAGGATTTTTATGAAAACATGGTTTGGTTCAGGAGCCAAATCATGTGATGAATCATCCCATTAATTGGTCGTTCTGGTTTGATATGCCTTGAACTGTCCGGTTCGAGACAATTCGGCAGTCCTTGGTCCTTTTAGTATTCAAGGGGATAATCACACTTGACCTTTAATATAAGCACACCTAAATCTTAAAACTAAGTCTTGTTTGTGTTAATACACTCTTCCCATGATATACCTTGTAAATAATAACATATAACCAAAGTCCTTATGTTTTAGAGGATGGTCAAGATATAGAATCTTCAATGCTACTATATAACTAAGCTGTGTTCTTCAAATGCTGTGCTGTTGGTTTGTTTCCAATCTCCTTGCACTAAATCCCTAATAAATTATATTACAAGATAAAAAGTTCCTAAGTTATGGCATACAAGGGGATACTCATGAGGCTCATAGATTTCAAGTTATACGAGGGCCTCTCAGTTTTAACAATACGGAATATGTTTATATTAGTGTCTTTATACATGAACCCCCTTGATAATAATGGCACATGAATAAGCCTGTGTACTTGGAGGATATTCTAAATACAACATAAAAGTTAACATGCAATGGTCTGCATGCTTGCCACTCTTCATGTTCTGAGCATACCTCATATAAAAAATTCGATATCTACTAATTTATGAATAAACCCATGTTATACCATTTAGATTTAATTCGAACTCTTTAATGTTAATTCTGAGAAATGGATATTCAAAGGAGTTTAGCCTTCAACCTTTAATTTTTCATTTCTGCATCCCAGGACTTCAGATTTATCTTTGCCTACTGTTTCTCCATGCACCATGAAATGTGCTGAACTCTCATTCTTTTTAACCTTGTAGCTTATTTTCTTCTGTCAAGGTTTTGGAGCTCACCCCTCCCCTCCCCCCTCTTTTTCTGCTGTTTGACACGATTTGTATAGAAGTTTAGAAATTGATATTATCTATGTCAAACTTCATAGAATAAGATCCTATTTGTGTCTTAGTAATTAACTAAAGATGTTGATTCTATGTGAGGAACCTAGTTTATTATTAAGAGATTTTATATTGAATGCTATTTCTTTGTAATAATAATTTATTGTTAGTTTCACAAATTTTTGCAGATTAGAAACACAAGCAAGATTCTTAGCAACGTATTAGAAATCAGGTGCTTTGCTGCCATCGCAAGCATCATCCAATCAATTGAAGCTCTTCTGTGCTGAATCATGGTGACCATCTGCCTTGTCCCTTAAGCTTTATTTTTTAGATCATGGTGAGTGGTCCTGTGGATCATTATGGTTGAGCATCATTGTTCCACTGGAAGCTCTGCCACTTAGTTGTAGTGGCTGGGCCTCATCGCAGCACCCAAAGCTTTGACCTCCGGGCCATTTCTATTATTAGATCTTTGTTTTTTGTTTTATGAGGACTGTCCTTCATTGCCCTGCCCAAATGTCAGTCACTGATGGGTTTAGGAAAGTCAATCATCTCTGATCTATAACATGTGAGGGTCGAAATGTTTTAAGAGAGGTCTGGCATCAGCATCGGTGCGCTAAGATGAGGTATGTGGCCAGAGATGTTGAAGAAAGTGGTACTACTCGAGGTGGGGTTAAGAAATGTAGGGAGAGAGCTCAGTCTTAGGGTTTGTAATCTGACGTGGAAACAAGGGTGGCTGGGGTATTACTGAAGATAAACGAGAAATAAGAGCTCAGTCTTTGGATCTTTTAATACTAGATAGACAGACATAGACTGAACCAAGAGACCAAAATATCCTTTATTTCCAAAAGATTGAAGAAAGACTAGGATATTCTGGAAATTTGAGTAGGCTTTGATGTTGCAGTCTTAGTGATCATATCATTAATAGCTTGGATCTTTAATATGGTGCCTCGGCATTGATTTTGCACCCATTAATTCCATTCTTAAAGATTTGATGAGAAGTGTGAGTCCACCAGTCATCATTTTCTTGAATCTTGATGTCCTTCATTCATGGTTTGCTTAAGTGGTTGCACTGCAGTTACTTTGCACATCTTTTTTTTTGTTTGCCTGCATTATTTTGTCATGATGACGGAAAAGGCTGTGCTGGTGTTGAGGGAGTTTTTTTCTTGCTTCCATGCTATTCAATATATGTAGATCATTTATTTTGAGATTATCTAACCATGCAGCTGCCTTGGAGTTCCATCAAGTTGTGTGGGTACATATGAAATAAAATCAAGGAATGCAAAGGCTGCTAGTAACTTATGTGACAAGTGTAGATTAATGCATTTATATGCATCTGTCATATATCTAGTATGATAGAAAACATATTTAGATCTTTGTATGTGGTTTTGAAAGGTTTTTTGTTTTGTAGTGTATAATATATGATAACTTGGATCTGGTGTTGATCGTTTTACCTTTTTATGCTTATGTTAAGTTCGTAAGTTGGCTTTTTTTCTTTTTTTTTTTCTTTTTCTTTTTTTTTTTTTATGGGAAGGATATTGCTAAGTTACTACTGTATTTCTGCTTCCAACAGGGGGAACCCTTGTGCATCTTTTATTCTCGATATGGTATCTGCAAATTTGGTCCTAATTGTAAATTTGACCATCCCATGGGAACTTTCACATATGGTTTTCCAGCATCATCTACAGCTGATGTCCCAACCATTCGGCATCTGATGGGATCATCATCAGGACCTCCTGCATTAACCTTGTCATCGGAAGGGCCTGCTGATTCTGGCACAGGGAAGTCCAGATGACTTTTTCTATCAGAATCTCGGCAGATAGCTACTGGTGATGAAAATGTGGAGGCCAAGGCATAACATACCAGTTCAAATGTTGAGCAAGTTTCTTATTTTTCTTGACCTACAAGGTTATGAGAATTGCTCCATAAAATGAGTTCCTGTGCTGGAGAAGTACGGTCTTTGCATGATGAGTTGGGTCTTTTCATCTGAAAGTGCATTCACTTGCCAAGAAATCCTAAATTTCAATTTCCCAAATTTCCAATACTTCACCTTGTAGATCTGCATCACATCATTTTCAATAGAAAATAGGAAATGTTTCCTTGGCATTGCAAGCCCATGTGCCTCTTTTAGCAGGGGGTCACTATTCTTGTTTGTCCTTCCTAGAGAATAATTGTTCCAGCTGTACCAATTCCCTTCTCTCCATGTCCGTCCCAGTAATGGCTTCCTGTAATATTTTGGTCTGGATGATCCGGTCTTTCTTCACTTGTATCTTCTTGTAATCACCTGTTACTCTTTTCAGTAGCTGTTCCTTGGTAGAATTTGGTCTTGTT
The DNA here is from genome assembly GCF_000442705.2 of Elaeis guineensis. Lineage (NCBI taxonomy): Eukaryota > Viridiplantae > Streptophyta > Magnoliopsida > Arecales > Arecaceae > Elaeis > Elaeis guineensis. The sequence continues at coordinate 121,616,040 of NC_025993.2, forward strand.
GAGCTTTGTTTCCACCATGTGTAGGGTTGTGGGGAATTTTTTGTTCTCTCTCTCTCTCTCTCTCTCTCTCTCACACACACACACACACCCACATATTGTAGGTAGTCAGAGGTCTGTTGCAAAAATTTTACATGGGCAGTTCAACACACTAAAATTTATATATGTTAAATGCATGGAAACACTGAAAGGATCGGACTTGTACCTGAGTAATGGAATCAATAACTGGATCAGCTGATTATTGAAGGAGATACCTTATCTGATTTAAACAGCATCTTCCATGGTTCGGCACTTCCTCAGATGTGATTATCTGGTTCGAAACTTTGAGAATACACATGCTGTTTCCTTTAAGCTTGTTTGTTGGTTTTTACATGAGAAAATATACAAATTCTGGTTTATGGTCCTTCCAACCAGTCATTTGAAATTTCATAGAATCAGTCATTAGGACTGATGGAAATTTCTATTGTCAGATGAACCATTTATATGCAACATTTTTATCCAGAGGGCCATTGTAAGAGTTACCACAAACGTGAGATACCTTTGTTTTTCTTTGCTGTTTGATGAATAAATTGTATTTGTGATTCATCTTTATTATTTTCCTGCACCACTCTTTCCTGAATGTCATTAATCTCATTGTCTTTTAGAGCATCTGACTTTGGATGAGTTCAGATAGTCACAAATGTAGAGTCAAGGCATACACCTGCAATACTGATTTAGGTCTTTAGTGCAAGTGAATATAAGTTTTCAGGTTGCTTTGCAAATAATCTCCGATGCTCTCAAACTTGTTATATCTGACGAATGCTTGTGCTCTAGCCTGCGTGAAAATTCTAAATCCTATCTAAAAGCTTCTAAACTGTTGTAATAAATGAGTAAAACAACACTTACCGCGATTAGATTTACTGTGTGGCTATAGGGATTAGAAACTTCGAACTTCCCAAAATGTCAGTATGGTACCAAACGTCTACTCTAGTGCATGTTCCTATCCATGTTTATGGCATAAGGCTTGTTAGTCATAATATTGTTATTGCTAGAAAACTTATTTTCTTTTGATATTTAGATTATTTCTGGTTGATCCTCTTCTGATGCTTGCTGCATGCATATTTGTGATAAACTTGAAAATCTTGGGTGTTACAAAACGTGCCCGTTAAGAGTGTGGCAGAAGTAGCAATGAATGTTTTTATAGAAGCATAGGAATAATAATCGGTTAAGTTACCAAGCGACGGAAGCCAAGTTGGATGATATGTTATTTGCAATAAAATGTGATATTTGTCCCTGGACCGTTGGAGGAGATTTTTGTGGATGCTCTGAGGAAGTATATATGGCAGAAAAAAGGGGGAGAGAAGTTTCAGAAACAAAGAAATAGAATTATGCAACTCAGTGATTATTCAAAGGCAACCTATGGAAAAAAGCCGTAACCTGAGAACCTCTAATTTGAATGATTAGATATGAACTAATTTGAATTACATCGTATATCTCCACATCTATTTTACCTTTTGGTCTGTGAATGTTAAAAGCTTTAGATTCATATATGCAATCCAGGAGTAGGAATCGGGGCGAGAGAGAGAGAGAGAGAGAGAGAGAAGGGACTACAACACTTGTTTAATTCTTTAGAAAAAAAAGAAAGTATTGAAGCATATTTCATATACTACTCTATTCTTGGGAAAAATTTTCAGGCTTTTCTCATGCATCATTTACATTATATCATGTATTATTGTATAAAGCAAACTCTTTAAGACGGTCATTCAGGATATAGACATATGAATTGAAAAGAATAAAGGTGGAGCTAAATTGAGATCAAATTAGAAGTAAACCCTCATGGCAAATATGAAATAAAAAAAACCCAAAATCTCCAATTACCATCATGATAATGTTCGATATTTAAGATTTAGGACCAGAACAGGTCTTATCCATCCCAAAAACTTACCAAACATTTCTTTTACCAATTATATATTCCCCACATGTATTCTCAAATTACTGATCATCAAACAGAAAACAAATGGGCCATATACCAATGAAAGAGTTATTATAACCTGGGATGTCTCTAACCGCTCCGTTCAGTTCATATAGGTTGCTTGGTTTTCCTTAACATGGTCATCCCACCACCTGATACTCCTAAGTTTAACTTTGACAGCTCTGTCAAATATTAAGACTGAAACCATGGCCTATATGCTGAATTAAGAACAAGATGGACTGGGCTTGTACATACGTTACATACGTGATGAATAAATTATGAACAACCTTGGTTTGGATGGAGAATCAGTTGCAAGTATCCACCATTCTTATTGGACAACTGCAGTTGCTTCAGGCCATCCATGTCTTTAGGGAGTGGTAACTATCAAGCTGATTGGATGGCCAATTTTGTAGCTGACCATGGTGAGGACAACATGTGGACTACTACTTACTCTCTAATCATTGCTTGAATGTGTTATGATTATAATAGGATATGTAAGAAACCTGAAGAGTTATGACACTTAGAGGAAGCAGAATAAAACCTTCTCACAAATAAAACATTACATTGTTTGGTATGTTTGGTACGCGATTAGAATCAGAATCGAAATAAATTAAAATGAGAATCGGATTGGTCATATCCTCCAATATATTTAGTTTATGATCGGAATTGAAATCAAAATCAGAATTGAATTTGAATGCCAGAGGATTGTAGGGATTGGATTTTGAGAGATTGGGACATTCCCATCCTTGCCCCCCTCCCTCTAAAATCATAATGGGAACGGGACTTCCTCAACCAAACATTTAAAAGAGTCACTTATTTTCATTCCTAGTCCAACTCCTTCCGGCCAACCATGCTTTTAATTTCAATGGCATGGTGGGTTTCTAGTTGAACAATTTGGTAACTATTGCAGTGCAGTCCACTCATGTAGGCTGCTGCAAAAATTGTGACGGCCAATTTTTCTTGTTGGCGACATATGGATATATTAAAAACAATGTAAGAAGTCACGTCCTTCTGTGGAAGGATCATCGTATATCGTGTATAATGATTCTACAACATCATCCTGGTCAAATATAAGTGTTTCATGAGGAATATTCATGACATTGACCAGTTAATGCAAAACACATCCATGTGTTATTAGGATCAACACTTAATGACCAGAGAAATAGCCTTTCTAGTATCCATAGACACATCTATGGCAACCTGATGGTGGAATAGCCAACTTATCCCAAGCTAGCGTTAACATTTTCACATATGTCATAAACCATTATATCACCAAAGACGACCTTTCCAAAGAAGAACAAAAGAACTAGTAGAATATTTTCTCTAAGTTTATGAAGCACAGATGTAGATATGGGATGCAGATATGACATGAAGGGGACAATCAATACAATAAATCTCAAAAAATTAGGATATAAATATGGCTAAGAAATGGCAATGGATATAAAATTTTTACATATAATGTATATGTAAAAAAGCATCCATAAAGTATAGTGGGCTATAAAAATAATCCATATTTTATACAGTAGCATCAACTTCTATAAACTCATCATTTAGCCAACATTTAAATCTTTAACACCAATCTATCCTCTATACTATAATATCAATATCGCATACTCCAAAATTTTCTATTGATCAATGAAAGTTAAAAATCATTAAAATGGAAGAAGGAAAGAAAGAAGAAGTCTTCCCGTCACATTGGAATGTGGTTTTAAGAAAGTATCGAGTATAACTGGCAAGTATCCAGAGCCATTTTTCAATCTAAAAAAAATGGAATACTTGATATAAGTTATTAGGCATGTATCCTAGAAATATCCAACAAGTACCACTATCTAATATATCCATTGCAAAGAAGGCATGCAATTTGACATATCGGTGCTTCTTAGCTTAACGTGCACTTAGATATTATCTAATAAATTGATGACACGAGGGAATAACTCCAAAATTGCATCAATAGTATCTAAATGTGAAGCATTCCCATGCAAAAATGGAATATCTCTAATATTGTTATGTTTTTTATTCCATCCTTTCACTATAGAAAACCAATTTATTGTTTCATATATATCATTGCACTTGAATTTGGTTTTATTCAGAAGTGTCTTGCATAAATATCTTATGTATCTTTCTATTATTGATATGCATATGGAATTACTAACATATTTTGCAAAAGAAATCTGAACTTCTTATAACTTTAAATTTATTATTTGCACAGGAAAAGTTCCCTCGGATTACTAGTTGGGAAATTGCATCGTTTGATAATGTGGCAGGGCTCAGCTTCAAGTGAACCAAACAAAACTAGTGTCTGTTGTCATCTAGTTTGTTCTCTAGCTTGTTTAGGTTACCTTTTGCTTCACTGCATTGAATTAGATAGAACACATACAATAAAGATGCTGATTGGATCTACTCTCTCTTGCTTCTCTATAGAAGCTAATGCAGATTTTCCTTTACCAGGTGCATGTCAAGTACTGCCTAGCAATTTATTCTGGTAGGACAGTCACAAATTGCCCACAGGCTAGTTACAGCCTCAGCCTTCAGAATATCTCCAGCTAAAGCCAACTCATCTCCATCCTCAACTCCATGCTCCACAAAGATACCTAGAAGTGTAATTCATGTTTCTGGTCCACATCTACATGCCTTCAAAACTCCCATTTCTACACCAAGTTCTCATCTAGAAAGCAAAAGACTGATGAATCAATGAAGACCTTTCAATATGGGTACTTCACCTTTTGTTAGTAGGTTTGACCTATTGGTGGAACTCATCAGCCTCAAGGCCTGGCCATGGTACCTCTCCCTCTCCTGTGGGGTTTCCTTTGGATGTTGTAGGCTCCTGCTGTGAAACTTGAATAGTTGGTGGAAGTTGGTTTTGCACTAAATGTTGGAAAACGAAAGATCGATAGAAAGGGAAGTTAAAAAAAAAAAAAAAAAAAGGAAAGCTTATTGATGGAGGCATGCTTTAAGGTGCTAGCTTTCTAGAAGGATTTGTCCCTACAAGAACTCACCAGCTTTATGCTTGTTGATTGTGCTTCCTATCGACTTACACAAAACTGTTGCAATTTTATTTGATTTTTATTGTGGTTAATGATTCAATACTTTTGTCATTGACTAGCTTCTTAACAACAATATAGTTGCTTAGGAAGGTTTAGGTAACTGAGCCCTTTTCTCCCTCAACCCCTGAAATGCCAAAATCTCACCCCAGAAACAAAATTAAAAGCAGCCCGATCCCCCTACCATTGATAATATTTGCGATAGGCAAACAATAAGCTTCTCCTTTTTCTCTGAGAACTTTACCTTCATTAAGGTAATGAAGAGGAAATAAAGAGAGAGTTATTATAGAGATACATAGAAGGGAAAACAAAAGGCTGCTCCTATCTTTTATTCTCTTTCAGGTAGCTAATATGATTCAGGCTTATGTCAGATCTAGGAAATCCAAGCTCTACTCATGTTGTCTTGGCCATGGACAACCTAGTTGACAAACCTTGGAACCTGAGTACAGAAGTAAGGGCCACCAATGTATGTATAAACTTTTAAAATGCTTATGGCAGCTAGGAATCACATTCTGTGCTAAAGATGCTAGAATCAACACAGCTATAAAAGGCTCGTAATGCATGAAAAGCTGACAGATCATGACTGGATTTGAGATCAAACGCATGCCTTTCTAAGATCCTGGCAAAAGATCTAGGTCAGAGCACCATTGATTTAACTGAGAGACAAAAATTGAGCAAAACTAGGTCATTGTCCAGTTTTTGTTGATAGTTGGAAATCTTCGAGAAACATGAAACAATGGTACGTCGATTTCACACTATTGATTGAGGTCCTAAGAAGATGTTGATGCAAAACTTGTACTAATGTCAGCCAAGTGCTGCTCCACATGCTGACTAAATTGCTTTCCCTTCTAGAGGAGCCAAATGTTGAAAATGGATCCCCATCAAATAGAGTTTTTGAAATGGACAAAAAGAAGAGGTTGCAACGGTTAATTAGCAGCTTCCTCTCTGTGATTTCAGCCACTCTTGGCAAAAGTTTATCCTATCGTTTTTTGTTGTTTAATCTCCTTGGCTTGATTCATGACCGCATAAGAATATTTTGCATGGAAAGCTGATAGCAGTATTCTTCCCTCTTTGCATTTTTTTTTTTGTAAGTAGCATGGAGAAATTATGGTTAAAATTGAGGTGAGGTTAGGACTTGGACCCAGATTCCTAGTATCAACTTTCATAGAACTTCTAGTTAGCAGCATCCTTCTACCCTTTTTACTCTTAGACAACCAATGTACAAGTTTGGGATCACAAGGACCAACTCTCCTAGTCAGAGCAGGATTCCTTTTCCAGTTAAAAGAGATAATACATTGGAAAATTTATAAAAGTCAAGCTAAATCCAATGAAGAACTGAGATGCCATCTACATAACTTTATCTTCTGTAGTGTCAGCAAGTTCTTGAAATAAGATATATGTCCTGATCATGCTAAAATGATATAGACAAGTTTGATTAAATATTTTAGGAAAGAGAACAACCTCAAAATTGCCATCAGAACAAGTCCTAATGGGTTGTTGGTTCATTGGCTCACTCTGTGATGCTTGTTGAGATGGTTTGATTCTTAAAATTTAGAATGCTAATAACAAATAGACGTTTTGAAGAAGTTATGCCCTCCAAAAATTTGATTGCGTTATAGAGTAGATGTAACATATCTTCCTCTTGAATCCTACTCAAATCTGCCTAAAACAACCAAATTGATCAACAATATTAATTCCATGGATTATTATCTTATACTACGTTAAATATACCAAAAGAACAACGTTAAGTTTAGAATAAGAAATATAATCTTATTAATGTCTTGACTTCCTTCTATAGATATTGAAGATGACTTTGTCAAGGCACCATCTCCAACATAATATCTCCACCCTCAAATGAAAAGGACACTAGTTCTACATCACAGAATGTGCAAACGTTGTGAAGGGAAATCATTTTTTTTCCTCCTTAAAAATTTTATATTCGAAAGGTTATATCAAAGCGATCAAAGAATATACTTCATTATTAAATGTCAGAAGTAAGAAAGTAATATCTTTTGATTTGAAACAATGGTGGAAGAACCGTTGATACCAATCATTTCCGATTACTCAAGAAAGAATTATTCATGCCAAATATTCAAAAAGGAAAGAGCTCCTATTGAAACATGAAAAGCCTAAAAATGGAGAGGCCTCAACCACAAGGCTATAGCTAAGTTCACAAACTTAGCGAGTTATGGTTCAAAAAGCTAGTAATATAAGTCAGGACATTCAGTAAGTAATCAAAATTTAAGTCAAGTCCCTCTGGAATATATTTGTTAAGTGCAATAGTAACCTATCCAAGTCTATCTCATTAAAAATAACAATATACTGTTCATTTATCAGATCTTATATCCATTTATACTTTTAGAAGAATCTATGTTGGTAATGTAGCAATACTTTTTATTTGGCTAATGGAGGGCTGTCAATTGATCTGGACTGCTCAAGTTCAGCTTAAGCAGTTCAAGTTTAGCTCATGCTCAACATAATATAGATCTGCTCATATTTGGCTTATAATATTTTTCTTGAGGAAAATGTTTGGCTTATAATCAACTTAACCAAGTTTAAACTTGGTTTTTGTTGGTACAATCAATCAATCCTGGCTATGTGGCAAAATCATCTACTTCTGGGTTAGATTGATAATATATCGATCTGGTTCAATTTTCGGGCCGATTTTTTGCTGATCTAAATTGATCTAGATTAGATCTCAACAAAGTATTGTGATTAGCTCATCTTTGACCCGATCTGTCTCAAGAGACATCGGTCCGGAACCAATCTGACCTAAAAAAAAAATAGTTATTCGATGGCTCTGTTGCAGCTGTAATCCAACCCCACAACAACCGTCTTTCAGCTACACTACAGTTAATCACCACGTGAGCAAATAGCCCACGATCTCTATACAACTGACCATTTTGTTATAACAAACTAATGACCTAATAGATTCTTAACGGCCTAACAAACTCTTCTAATGGCCTAACGGCCTAAGCAAGCTCCCTCTATATAAAGAGGGGCAAAATACTCTCTGAAAGATAAGTCTCTACTCACAGAGCTCAAGCTCTGCTAAAAGTACTCTCCGGAAGATAAGTCTCTATTTACAGAGCCTAGACTCTGCTAAACCTTCACCCCCATTGAAAGAAATAAAAAATTCTCATTTTCTCTACATAAAACTTCTCTCCTCACCTTCCATTCTCTATTTTCACTATCTGTTTTCAAGGTCCCAACTGATTTAAGCATCAGAGGATCCTAAACTGAAAGATATCCTATGGTTTTAGGACTTATTTTGCAGGTCCCTTCATGGACTTCATCGACTTAACCCCTATCAGCTCTCTAGCTTAGTCCAAGATCGATCTTTGTCATCTTTCTCTAGAGCTTTACAGTAATAGATTGACGTTAAAAGAAAGGTCCAGCCAAAAAGATTTTGATGTGAATGGTGAATAGAAAGGTATAGAATTGTTCTTTACCTGCACCATCTTTTCTAAAAGATGCATCGAAGAATACTCAACCTCTGGTTACAATTGATCCATAATAATTTAGTTTTTTGGTTTAGCAGGCTTTTATTGCTGTGGTACAACAGCTCCAACGTACCATAGAACAGCAGTAAGAAGCGGTCCCTCAAGAAGCTCAGTCTCATCACATCCAGCAACTGATTCATCAAGATCTTTGTCATGATCATTATTTTGCACACATCGATCAATCTTTTGAGGGAGAATCTACTCCACACAGCAGGAAACTACACTAGGAAGAAGGTCTTGAACAAAAGATTGAAGATCTTGAAAGAAAACTGATAGAAGTACAGCTTGGAAGCCCTCCCAAAATGAAAAAAATTTCAATCTGTGATCTTCTTTTTCTCAAGAAATTCTAAATGAACTGGGTCCTTCCCGATTCAAGATGCCAATGGTAGAATCATTTGATTAAGGCTACAAATGGATCGGGTTGACTTGTGATTCGATCTGATCTGACCCACGTAGATCCAATCCGAACCATTTTAAAAAACCCATGGATCACTACAAGAATTTTTTTTTTTACCGACAGTTATTAACGATGGCAATTTACCATCATGAATAATATATTTTACTGATAGTAAATGATGACTAACAAATTTGTCGTTGTAAAAAAAAAATTAGCGATGATATTTTTGACTTTTAGCGATGGCTAGTTGCATCGCTAATAAAAAATAATTTTATTTTTTTTAAATTTGATTCTAGAATTATTAGTGATGGAGTTATCTTATTAACGATGGTATTTTATCGTCACTAATAATCCTAAATTTTTCTTCTCGATTTTCCTCCCCCGTCCCTCGGTTCTCATGCTAATTGCATGTCCTCATTTTTTCCCACTAGCGACCAACCCCCTCCCCCCGATTTTTCCCTCCCCAAGCCTCCAGATCCCATTTTCCTCTGTCGGTGGCCAACCGACCGCTGGATCTCGCTTCTTCAAACCCTCGATCGCCTCTCCGAGCCCCCATCCACTGGATCTCGAGCCTCTCAGCTGCCTCCTTTGTCTCTGAGCCCTGACTGCCTCCCCGAGCCCCCGATCGCCTCCCTGAGCCTCGATTCCCCAGCTGCCTCCCCGAGCCCCCGGCCTGCCTCCCCTTGGCTGTCTCTCCGAGCCCCCATCCATAGGATCTTGAGCCCCTCGGTCACCTCCTACCTCTTCGAGCCGTCGGCTCGCCTCCCCCCCATCCTCGGCTCACCTCCCCCAACTGTCTTCAGTCCTTCTCTTTCTCCCACCGTCGGATCTGACTTCCTCGAGCTAGGCACCACTGACATATCCAGTTAGACCTCCATGGTGGTTTTTTTTTGGCCTTTGATCCTGTCCTGAGCCCTTTAGAACTCTCCCGAGCTCTCTCGAATCCTCACAGATGCCGACCTCCTTCCCGCTCTCCTCGCCACCACCTTCCACCGGTCTCCATCATCGGCCTTCCCCCTCCAATCTCTCTTACAATGCTGGCCTCTTCCTCGCTCTACTCATTGCCACCTCCCGCCGATCTCCGCCATCGCCTTCCTTTCAATCCTCACCAACATCAAGCTTCCCCCTCCAATCTCTCTCAGGTGCTTTCCTTCCATAGATCTCCTTTTTTCTTTTTTTGCTTCATCCCCTTTCTAAACCCTCTATTTTTTTTGCCTTTTCTTTTTTTTTTTGTTGATTTTTCCTCTTATTTTCTCTATTTTTTTTCCTCATTCTCAGGTGTCTCAGTTGGGTGGGAGGCTTGGAGTGACCGAATGAAAAAAAATCCATTGGAAATCAGAGAAACCCCTCTGATCTCCCTCGGATCTCCAAAGAAAAAAATGGGAAGAAAAAAAAGCAAAAAGAAAAAAAATGATCAATCTATGTGGGAAAAGGTCCTACCTTTTGATTTTTTTTGCCTTTCCTTTATTTTTGTTGATTTCTCTTATGTTTCTTCTGGTGCTTCTTCTATTTTCTTTTCCATTCTCAGGTGTCTCGGTTGGGTGAGAGGCTTTTGGTTATCGACACTTATCCAGTCTTGAAACAGTAGGAAGAAATAACGGATTATTGTCTTTTGGAATACTATGGCATGATTGAGGTTTGTGTTATTGGTTATAAATTGAATTTAAATTTTAATTACTTAGTTATACTATTGGATGTACCAAGCTAATACATAAAACATGCATCATCCTGATTTATATATTTAAACTTTGGCCATTTATTCATTATTGATGACATGATGATTTATAGTTTGTTACGAAGCTATCCAATCCCATGCATGATGCTCGAAAGGGTGACAATTGGCAAACCTCTTCCTCAAGTGGAAGTATGTTAATCACTATTTAGAATATCACTTATTTCTATTCATTTGCTTTTCCTCTAATTAAATGCCATTCAAAGATCTTCATCATTACAATTCATAATTGTAGATTATTATTCAACAAATACAGCAAGTTTAATTCTCCAATATTTTATTTAATAGTTAACAAAATCATAGAAGTTTTCTTATGTGGATATATTTATTAATGATTATCTGGTATTCATAGTTAGGTTGGAATTTTTTTTTAAATCTTTTTGATACTATTTATAGTGTTCCATGCTGCAGGCCAAGGTGGGCATAAGCTATATCATAGCGAAGTCATCGACTACGCTCAGTAAGTAAAATTGTAAATCTCATTGTCATTTTTTTATTATTGATTTTTATTATATTTTAAGAATATATTATTATTTATATAGCTTTTAATTTGTAGAAAAAATAAATTTTTTGGAATCAAAATTGAAGTTTTAGATAGGAATGATGCTCATTGTCTTAAACTTGATGTATGAAGCTGTTTGTTGTGTCATTGTTAAGTACCAAGTATTTTGTATTTAATGAATATATTTCTAGAGAGGAGAAATAAGATTAAGATAATTTTTTAAGAGAAAAATTATATATTTCAAAAAAATTTATCTTTTATGATTATATTTATTAATTATTTTTTATCATCGTTTTAGTAGAATCTGCTGCTTAGCATAGGTTACTTGTTAGGGAAGGCCGAATTACATGGAGTATCTCATATCACGGTATGGCGAGGATCCGTCCTCTCAGCTCCTCCTTGACCTTAAGGAATGGCTCAGGGCCACCAAAAGGATGAGTAGGAGCCGGATCATAAGATTCGGCCATAGCATCAATCCTTCAGCAGCTCGATACTCTTCATTAACATCCTCCTCTCAGGGCTCGACGATCCAGACGTGGGCTAACGCACATGTGGAGGATCGATCGTGGAGAGATTTTGGAGCTAGCGATCTCAGAGCTTCCGAGACACCGTTCGCGATACGATCATTGAGATTCTCTAGGATCTGAATCTACGCGATCAGCTAGATTCGTTGTCACAGTTATCACAACAGATAAGTCTATTAATAATTTTTTTTACTTGTTTTAAAATTTTATATTTAAAAATTTTACATATTTAGATTTGAGTCTGGAAAGGAGATCTAGAGGATAAAAATTCAATCTAACCATTCAAACGATGGACCGGAGGTGTCTATACCTCCGTATCATAAAATAAAACGTATAAGAATAATCTGTTTGAAAATTGAAGTAGTATATCGAAATATGCATCTGCGTATCAATATATACGTTTTCGTATTAAAATCTATTAATAATATTTTATTTTTCTTCATTACAGGATGTTGGAACATCTGGCTCTCATCCTTCAGCTACTAGAGAGGATGTACAGAAGTAGGAGGAGGATGAGGAGGACAACAAAGAGGATCTTATATGATTTATATATATATATATATATATATATATCTATTAATAATATTTTATTTTTCTTCATTACAGGATGTTGGAACATCTGGCTCTCATCCTTCAGCTACTAGAGAGGATGTACAGAAGTAGGAGGAGGATGAGGAGGACAACAAAGAGGATCTTATATGATTTATATATATATATATATATATATATATATATATATATATATATATATGTATATGTAATTTTTAAACTTGTAAAGAAGTATAAATTTATAAAATTATAAAATTTATATTTTTAATTAATATAATTAATTTTTTATTTATGATTATATTAAATAATTATTATTTTATTTATAATAAATTAACCAATCCTGCTCTCATCCCACTGGTCCCCACTCCAACCTCAAGGTCTCAGATGCCATTTACCGCAGCCATAAGTTCTCTTGCTCTCCTGCCAGAACAAAACAGAGTAGAAGCCATCTGCCACCATGGTCCTTACCATTTTACCCATCTGTGGCAAAGCCCTTGGGGAGGAGAACTTGCCCCATTCTCCAACCTACAGTTGGAAGGGGAAGGGCTCCTCCCTTAGTCAAAGGCAAAGCCCTCAAACCCTTCCCCCTCCTCTCAAAACCCTTTCTTTCCTCCTCCAACCAAACCTTTCACATGTAACCTCCCATACACCCAGCATTAAATGCTCCAAACCCCATCAAAACCCCCTCCCCTTTCCTTTAAAGTGCAAACAGAACCAGAAACGAGAGAATATCATCATTCCTCCCCTTTGTCAAGCCCCCCCATAAGAGATGGCTTCTGCCTCTGGAGCCCTCTCCCACACCTTTCTCCTCCTACTGCTCCTCCTAATAGCTTCCATATCCCCCAGAGTATCCATGTCTCATGTGTGTTCTTCCTTCTCTTCACCTCTCACTGTTCTGTTTCTGATCTCTCCAAATTGAGCATTGATCACCTTTTTTTCTTTTCTTCTTCATTCAATCCTCTATCTTAGTTGTTTCTAATGGGAATGTTGGAATTTTGTGGCAGGTGGCGAGCCAGCCAATGGCGGCGATGAAGCCGGTATCGGGGCCGAAATCGATGGTGCTCGATGAAATGCTGCTGCAGCAAAGGCGGCGGCTGAATAGCTTCCGGATTTGTGCCCTCTGCACTTGCTGTGGAGGCCCCAGGGGCCTCTGCCTGCCTTCCCCCTGCTGCTATGCCATCAAGTGCAACATACCCAACAGGCCCTTTGGCTTCTGCTCCTTCACACCCAAGACTTGTAACTGCTTTGGATGCCACCTTTAAGTTTCCCTGCCCTCCTCTCCTAAATTATATCATCTATCTTCTCTTAGTCATGAGTCATTGTGTTGGGAGTGTCAACTGTGAAGAAAGGATATCTGTTTTAATCTCTTTGTTTCTTTTGTATTGGTTTATTGTATAAGCATGTGCTGCATTGCATAAGGTTCTGCTGATAATATATAAAGTACATGGGCCTTCTTTCTTTTACTGCTTTGCATTTTTGGACTGGAAGTTTAGTGTTGAACATATTAGACTTCAAAAGGAGAGTGGGAAAAGAGATGAGTTCGCTTGTTTGTTTTGCTTTTAATTTCATGAGGGCTTTCATTTTCACTGGCTTTGATATTGTCAGAAGTGATGTGGATTCCTAGTCTTCTTATCCAAAAAATGATAATTGTGTTAATGAGTGCGGAGAGCTTCAATGGGTAACGAGGAAGGGGTGTTGGAAGTTGTCAATGTGCAACGGTACAATTGTCTGTGCAACCAAAAGTGCCAAGGTAGGGGGAAGTTGAGTAGAGATTCCTATAGTTTTCCTATCCAAAAGATGATTATTGTGTTAATGAGTGTGGAGAGCTTGAATAGGAAACAAGGAAAGGGTGTGGGAAGTTGTCAATGCGCAATGGTACATTGTCTGTGTAACTAAAAGTGCTAATGTGGGGGAAAGTTGAGTAGAGATTCCTATAGTTTTCCTATCCAAAAGATGATAATTGTGTTAATGTGTGTGGAGAGCTTGAATAGGTAACAAGGAAAGGGTGTTGGAAGTTGTCAATGTGCAATGGTACATTGTCTGTGCAACAAAAAGTGCTAAGGTGGGTGGAAGTTGGGTAGAAATAACTATAGTTTTCTTACCCAAAAAATGATGATTGTGTTAATGAGTGAGGAGAGCTTGAATAGGTAACAAGGAAAGGGTGTGGGAAGTTGTCAATGTGCAATGGTACATTGTCTGTGTAACTAAAAGTGCTAAAGTTGGTGGAAGTTGGGTAGAGATAACTATAAGTTTTTTAGCCAAAAAATGATGATGGTGTTAATGAGTGAGGAGAGCTTGAATAGGTAACAAGGAAAGGGTGTGGGAAGTTGTCAATGCACAATGGTACATTGTCTGTGTAAGTAAAAGTGCTAAGGTGGGTGGAAGTTGGGTAGAGGCATTAAAGATTACAATTATGTGGTAGGGTTGGATTGTGTGATTCTTGTGAGGATGGGCTATTATTCGGTTACTTTTCTTCTCTGAGCATGATGTGCTTGTTAGAATGTAAGTGCATAAAATATTTTGAAGGGAGATAATAGTGTGTCTTAAGTTAAAGGTTCTTTTTGCTTTCTCAAGTCTGGTACAGGAGCATTTTGTAAACAGTGAAGTTGGAAGAAACCAAAAACATCATTAGACTTTGTCTGTTCTTTTATGTTGGGATCAATGAAGAAAATGTTTCCCTTTCTAAATCTTCTGTGCAATAATATCTTTGGAATTATTTACTAGAAAAGAGTTCAAATAGGTTTGCTTAGAATTATCTGGGGAGCTGCCAAATCTTAATTTTTTTAATCAAGTAGGTGAACTTGTTGCTGTCCCATGCATGTGAACTCTCTTGAACATGGTAGGCTTGATGAATGATGACCCCACAACCTTTATTGCAGTTTGTTGTTGCCATGCATGACATGGAAGGGTTGTTCATCTCTGTATGCATTGTGTACAAGAGCGAAGCTTGTGTGGTGGATATACACATACTGCAATGAGGACATCACGGAACTCTTTTGTGGCAATTGTGGTTGGTACATAAACCCCTAAACTAGAGCTTTCACAATGAAGTTTTATGTCATAATCTGTAGGCGAGCAAGGGAACATTAGAAAACATGACCTTTACTATGGTTTAAAAAGTCTACTTTGAATAGGGAGTTATGACTTGTAGTGCAGGGAAGAGGAGGGAAATGATGTAACATCACTACAAATTTACTTATAGCTTTCCTGTTAGTCACTCAAAGCATTTTGCCTCTGATGTGCTTAACTCAGTAAAGAAAAGAGGAGGAATATAAACACAATTAATGATGCCTAGAGAGTAGATCATGTCAGTTTGGTCTCCAGGACCTAATATTACTCCAGAAAATGTTTGTGGAGAATGGAGAGAAGAATGCCTCTCGGGGATGGGAGCTTTACAAATGATTTTCTTGATCTGTAGGGCATTATAGTTTTCTTTTTCGTTATCTTCATCCAATCATGAGATTTAGATGTTTTTCATCAGCTGCTTTGTCTTAGAGAGTCACCTTAGTGTGTGCTCCACTCTGATTTGTGTCTCCTTCTAGCCTGCAAACAAGAAAATGTCTTCTAGATAGGATACTCTTCTGGTAGTCACATTGTTTCCTTTTTCTTAAGAAAGAAAATATTTTAAATGCCCTGAATGCCTTATCTCGCCATCTAGAATCCTTTTTTTGTCATTGACTCATTTTGTCCAGAATTATATCCAACTGATGGTGGGAATTTCATGCCATTGCTGCATCTAAGACCTTGATTTATACTTGAATTCCACAGAGACACAACAGTGTGAGAAAGATGAGAACTCTCATTTGCTAATTCTTTAGAGATCCCATTGATCATGGCTGGTCAAGAATTTAGATAACTAGAAATTAGAAGAAAATATGCAGAGAGAATCTGCAGTTACTGATATATTTGTCTTCTTTTCATGTAAAAAGCACATATACACATGCAAGAGGCAGTGAAAACAATCAACCACAAGATTCAACATCGATTATTATATATACCAGTATCTCACAGGTGTCACGCACTGGAATGAAACTAGCAGCTCCAGTATTCACATCTTATAAAGTAACAACTATAGCCATTGCCACTGGAGTAGCTAATAGATGGCCCAGATAGGCCCCATCTCAATGCATATCAAGCCAGTCCATTAGTGCATTCCCTCTGTGAAAGCACTGAGTAGCTTGAAAGGATGCACAGGTACCCTGCTTGCTCCAGATATCCAGTAACATTGGGTGGTAATGCTTGTCGCTGGAGTCCATTCAATGTAGATTTTTTCGCCGTGGGGGAATCATCTTTTAGCTAGATCAGGGACACTTGAAACTTTTGTTTACCAATAGGATCCCCTTTTCAGGCTGCTTGCAGTTCGGCACAAGGAACAGAGCATGGTTGGAGACTTCTGCAGTCGCCATGCAATATGTGACTACCTGCCGCCCGCACTGATCGAGGGCCTTTCTCTCGTACTGCACCACTAAAGTTCACGTTTTGATTACTCCAACAATGGCGATTGGCGGAGGATTATTTATGGAAAAAAAAAAAAAACGTTGAATATTTGAAAATTTTTAATTTCATTCTTAATTTCAATTTAGTACGATTAAATTATTTAATTTTTTTTAATTTATTTAATTTAAATTTTAATTATAAATTTTATTTGACTATTACGATGGAATTGTTATGTGATACTGCTTCATCCTATTTTGTTACATAAGCAGGTCGTATGATAGTACGTGATAATTCTATCATAGCAGCAAAACGGAATTCACAGCTAAGATACGAATTGAAAATTTTGAAAGTTTAGCGATTACATTAAGTTGAAGGTTAGAAGGAAATTGAAAATCTCCAAATGGTTCGAAGACTTTTGGGATAATTAATCTCATTTACAAATAAACAAGTTTTTGAAAAAGAAAGGGAGCTGACAGCCATGGTTTCTTCACCGCGTGTGGAAGGGCCAAGATGTTATTTCAATTCCTTTGCTAGCTTCGAAGGCCTATTCTTTAGGGGGTAAAAAAATTATCTAAAAATTTATAATTTTTTTGGATAACTATTTTCTAAATATTTTTTAAATAAAAAATTAATTTATTTATATTTTTTTACATATATTATTTTACATTATTATTTTTCTGGACATGTTAAAGTTTTTGACTATATTTTCTATGTGTGATATTATATATAATATAGATAATATATTATGTTATAATAGGATTTTGCTTTGGTGCTTTTTAATATTATTTTCTGACAAGGCAAGAAATATCTTAACCAGTCGTCCTATAAAGATATTTAGAGAATTTTCTCTTGAAGACTCGACAAAAAAATTAAATAGGGGTTAACATTTTTTTATCTTTTATTATTTTTTAATAAAAATATTTTTTTATTATTTTTTTGAATGGGGTGGGGTCAAGTTGCCTTTACTGTTCCAACGCTATCGTCACATGCATCATGGTAACACCTGCATTACTAATTCCATGACCCTACTCTACGACATACTTCGCTAACAACGACGGCGAAGGAGGTGGTCCTCAGGGTTCGATGGCAGTCGGCACACGAAAAATCATATGAGGTCGAGCACCTTGACAGCGGCCACAAGGCTATGATCCTCCTCGCCCATGGCAGTGATGGAGAGATCCTCTGCCTCCACTACATCATCGGCACCTCCATCTCTTCTCTTCCTCCTCGGCTTCTTCCCCAACCGTTTGACCTGCCCTGCCCTCTTCTCCTCCTCCATCCCCGGTTCTCTGTTCCTCTTCCTCTACCCTCAACGCCCTCCCCCCCCAACTCCTCCTCCCTAGCCTCTTCCTCCTCTACGATGGTGACAACCACCCAGTCCCCCTCCTCCTCCTTCTCCACCCTTAATGATAAACCCTACCGACCACCTTCCTCCTCGTCCTCCCTCGGCGAAGACCCAACCTCCCCTCTTCCTTCACCTTTGATAGCGACCCAGCTACCTTACAAACCCTTTTCCACCACCTTTGGTAGGACATTTGAAAAAAATATCCTAAATTCTGAGTTAATCACCAAACCTACCATCCATTTAATGTTAAAATGATCCTTATATTTAAAATATTTACTATACCAGCCACATATTTTATCTAGTTGCCGATAGAGACATCTAAGCCGTCCACATTGAATCAGACAGCCAAGAATAGAAAAAAAGTAAAAAGATGAAAATACCCCTAGAAAAAACTATTACCATATATTATTATAATATAATTAATATATATTATCTATATTATATTATAATATAATATAGATAATATATTATATAATATTATAATAATATATTATATTATTAGTATATTATTATATTAGTTTTATTATTATAAAATTAAAGCTATTTTAGGAATAAAATAAAGTCATTTTTCTAATTGATGGATAAATAATTTGCCCACCTTCTAGGTGGATAAAATTTTTTCACCATTTCATGTATAAATAAAAGCATAAGAATATGAGTAAGTTGATCAATAGAAAAATTAACTAACTTTTTTTTATATTTATCAACCAAAGAATTGGAAAAACATTACCAGGCCAATTGAGCAGTTGCTCAAGGGTGGTTGCGTGGAAAATTGATGGAAAAATTTATTGTTATTAAAAATTAATTTTTATTCATTTGTTTCATTAAATTTATAAGCTTCAAACTTCCTGCATTGAGAAAGGAATAGAAGGTGGGGCGACCTATCATTCATCGAAAATCATTTCGATTGATGTAGCCAATTTGGGAGTGCACAAGAAAAAAATTTGATACAGAGTTTGATGAGAAAAAAATTTCTTTTGTATATATGAAAGAGTCCTATTTTTCATTCTTTTCCGTAGATTTCTTCACTCAAAGAACCAAACACATCTTTTTCCATGCATGGAATGGAAAATACATTCTATCCTCGCCATCCACGACAGCCATCATTGGTAGTGCGCTAGACTTCCCATCCAAATGGTGTCGGTAGCTAACCAAAAAGTTCCACAAGCATTTCCAATGAACTAAAAACCAGGACAACTGCATCCAAAACTGGGCAGGCCATCCGCACCTTTGGAAATGTCTTTCCTCAGCTGGTCGGTCTATTTTATTGCAAGCTTTGTTTTCCTTTTTTCCTCTTTATTCTTTGTCCTCAATTATCATATCTTTGATTATTATTTATAAGATTCAAAAAGAAATTCGGGCTTTTTTATGGGGGCATCCTTCTGATAGATGGGGCTTTCATCAAATAGCTTGGGATTACGTTTGTATTTCTAAACCTCAGGGACGGTTGGGCCTTCAATCTTTAATTCATCGAAGATACTATAGTCTATGTAAGTTAGCGACTCGGATTATATTAAATTCTAACTCTCTTTGGGCTCAGTTGGTTTATTCTAAATATCATTTTTCAGAATCTTGGTTGCATTACTACAAACCTCGACATTGCTCAAATATCTGGGCAAAAGTTTGTGATGTGGCTCATGAGATAAATTTTAAGTTGTAATGGCTAATTGGTCAGATAACTTTGTTAATGTCTACTCTGATCCTTAAATTTTTATGCTGCCTATTAGTATGTGGCCCACTTACCTAAATATAAATGAGTTTTATATTGATACAATTATTAATCAACTTATTACAGAAGATAGAACTTGGAATGTCAATCATTTACGAGCATTGTTTGATGCTGATATGACAAAGCTCATTCTGCGGATGCCCATATCTGTTGGTCTGTGGCCTGATCAGCTTGTTTGGAAACTACGTAAATCGCCACGGGTTTCACTCAAGATCTAGCTAATCTTTTTGCCTCTACACAAGGTGTTGTATCTGAACTTGTACATGGGTTTGGAAGTTACCTCTTTCTGCTCGGGTCAAAATGTTTTGGTGGCGCCTTGGCTACGATAGGATACCTTGTCAAAAGCTTTTAGCTCATTTTAATATTATCCCAACTAATCAGTAGAGTTGTGATCTTTGCTCTTCGCACGTTGAAGACACTAATCATGCCATAGTTTCTTGTACTTTTGCCCAAGAGTGTTGGCAGAATTTAAGCAGCACATACCAAGTATATTTTCTTCCTGCTTCTTTGCCAGAATTATTTGACTTTTTGTCCAATTTTATTGGTGGATGTCTGATCAGGACACCACCTTCCAGAACCTTTTCGATACCGCATGATGTAGCAGAAAGAAAGAAGAAATAAAACAAAAAACAATCAAAATACGTGGATCAGCCAAAAAAAAGCTCGTCTCCATGGAGCATGCAAACTTCACTATGAGAAAAAAAATATTACAAGAGGAGATCTCACTTTCAACTCTCGCACACCCGATTTCTCCCTCACAGGAAGTTCTCCTTCACAAAAGCTTTCTCTCTAGGAAAACCCCCCTGAACCTCTAAAGTGACCGATGTCCGCTGTCCAAGAGCCTCCCTGCCCCTCTTCTCAGAGCCGCCACCAAACCTTGTTCTGGAGTATCGCCGTGGTGACCTCGTCCATCTTAATAGTGCTCTTCCCCACTAGAAGAGCAGTCACCAAGGACTCATACGAAGGTGAAAGTAACACTAGCAAAACCAGTGCTTTGGTCTTCTCCTCAACATTCTCGCCAACGTTGAGGAGGTCGGTGAGGATCTTCTGAAAGCGGCTGAAATGCTCCTGCATACTCTGTCCCTCAACCATTCACAACTAATAAAACTGCCTCTAGAGGAAAAGAGTATTGGTGAGAAACTTCGCCATGTACAACTCTTCGAGCTTCGACCACAGCACCGTTGGAGAAGTCTCACTAAGCACATGGATCACCACCTTATCCGCTAGATACATACGAATGGTACTCACCGTCTGCATCTGTAGCCATTTCAATCCCACACCTCCATGATGGTTGGCTTCTCCTCGCACAAGAGAGCATCAATCAACCTTTGCTGGATGAGCACGTCCTTCACCCTTGCTTGCCACAAAGAGAAATTACTCTTTCCATCAAACTTGTTGATCTCCATCTTGATTGATCATGTCTTCTCCATCTTCAGTCTTGCTCACTATCACTGCAATCTATCCTTGTACCATCTCGCTCTGGTACCACTTGTTGGTAGATGTCTGGCTAGGACACCACCTCCTAGGACCTTTTTGATACCGCGCGATGTAGCAGAAAGAAAGAAAAAATAAAATAGAAAACAATCAAAATACGTGGATCAGTCAAAAAAGGACTCGCCACCACGGGGTATGCAAACTTCACTATAAAAAAAAAAATATTACAAAAGAAGATCTCACCCTCAACCCTCACACATCCAATTTCTCCCTTATAGGAAGTTATCCCTCACAAAAGCTCTCTCTCTAGGAAGACCCCTTTGAACCCCTGAAGTGACTGTTGTCTGCTGTCCAGGAGCCTCCCTGCTCCTTCTCTTCTTAGCACTTTGTGCTCTTTCTCTCTTCATGGGTTCGGATTTTCCACAGACGATGCCGCGCATGATCACTAGGCCACCACCTCTCGTTTGTTGAGCATCAGGGCCTTTTAAAGGCCTTAAACCAAGTTAGATCCTGTTTAGGAGTCCTAATCCGACCCAAATCAAGTAATTAAAATCTTCCAAACCGTTGGATCGAGACCGCAAGCTACCAGAGCCATCCGATCGTGATCGGTCTATGGAATAGTATCGTGGATCATAAAAAACACGTGGAAAATGCCCATGCAGTCCATGCGGTTTGCTGTGCACCACCCGATCTACGGTGGATTGAGAAATGGGCTCCCAGGGCGCCCGTGGGCTTGGGCCGGCCTGCACGCCCGAGCCTAGGCCGCGCCCTGCATGCCCGACCCACGTGCTGCCGCTCCTGGGCCACGTGCGGCTGCACCGCCGGCCGCCGATGGTCCTTCGCCGCTTCGAGTTCCGTGCCGACTTCTCTTATGCATATCTCCTCCGTCCGAGTTCCGTTTGAGATTATCTTGATCTCGTTGGACTTCATTTTTCGTCGCGAACCTCACTGTGGGCTCAATGTGAACCAAATCTCGAGGTGTCAAATTCTAACAAATTTCTTGGTGCAGAAAGGATAGAAAGTATTTTTGGGATATATTGCTTGAATATTGTGGCAAACTTTCTGTGAAAGAATTTTTAATCATAGAATTATTACTTCCAAACAACTACTTCATAAAGTTTTTATATTCTTTAGTACTAATCTTTCAATTTGCAAGATACAGTTAACTGTGCCGTCAACATGCTAGCATGGTGCTTCTTCTTATAAGCTGATGATAACTTTACCTCTCCAGGTTTCATGGCTACCTCCACCCGTTGGCGTACTTAAGATAAATTTTGATACATCTGTGAAATATAATAGGGCTGCTGCTGCCTATATTATAAGGCTGTTGCTACCTATATTATAAGAAATCATAATGCCCAACTTATTCATTTTGGTGGTAAGCTCTTGCCTCTCACCTATGTTTCTTATGCCGAGCTAACGGCAACTTGGTTGGATGTTCGAGCTGCTGTGTTTGAGCATAAAGCCACGCATATTTGCCTAGAAGCAGATTCTTGTACAGTAATTTGGTGGCTTACGAGTTTCCATCCTAATGATCAGTTGCATGATCATTTAATTCAAGATTTACTGCACTGGAAATTGACCTCTACATCTTTCATAGTCGCTCATATATATCATGAGGCCAACCACAGCAGATTATTTGGCTGAGTTAGCATACTTTGGGGATTTTACTTGGCATACTATGTCAGCAGTTGATAGTCCATGTTATCAACTTCTGCAAGCTGATGGATATGGGATACATATCTTCGGTCCTAACAACTTCCATTATACTTGGATGGCAAAATATTCAGCTTACATTTTGTTATCAAAGGAGTCATGTCAAAGCACAGTTTTGCTTGCTGTTGTGTATGGTTGCCGGGGAGTCTAAAATTTCTATCTGCATTTCTGCAACTGCTTGGTATGACTTCCACCTGCAGGACCTCAACGAATTGCTTGCTCTCCTAGTTGCCGATATTGTGGCATACATAGTTGGCATCCTATCATTGTCTATGTTACGCCTCGAACCCAATATGCAGATCGGATACGTGATGGCCGCACATTCCTTAGAGCAAATCCTAAAGAATATGTAAGGTCAAATTAAATCATTACAACCTTATCAACCATAATATTTAATTTCAATAATAATTCATAAAACTTGCATAATTACCATTAACATTCCTTCAATCTTCTGATCAGGTATCAACGGTACTCTATCTATGCATCCGCTCACTCACAAATCCATACCATAGCCAACTATGGACATCTTGTAACTCTGAGAAGAAAAGAAAGATGAAGGGGTGTGAGCTTTACAGTCCAGTAAAAATTTTCATATCACACCAATATAATAATATAATTTAAAAATAAAGATAAGCAATAATACATAAAAGCCGATGTTCACTGTCCAAAATACTGCAAATATTTATAAATTATCTGTTTTATCAAAAGAGATGCATTATCATATGTTAGTAAGTGAAACAATTTTATTCAACGATTGTTTCATGTCTTATCTTTCTATTTTCTTCTATTATCACATCGTCTTTAATCCTTTTCTTTTTGGCTTTGGCTTTGGACTATCAGGATCATGCGACGATCTTTTATTCGAATCGATTTCTGTGATCTTCCTCGGATCAAAATATTCATGATCTTTCTCGGATCAAATCATTCATGATCTTTTTCGGATCAGATTCTTCCACACATAAGCCTGTGGGGCTGTCCCAGGCATAAGCTCCTGGCAGGCTATTCCACATGATAAGGTCAGTCCAAACTATATTTCTCTTTCTTTTCATTTTTATGAAATTATAATATTTGACTTCATTAATCAATTCAAATTTTGCAGTGTAATAAATATGTCATACCCATATAATCATGCCATCAATCGCTGATACATATGTATTGATATAACATACTCATGCTCAAAATCACATAAATAAATAACAGTGTCTCAGATATAACAAATTCATCGATCTCAAATCTAACGATGCAAAATCAATGAGATAAAACCAACAGTAAAATAACATATATAATGATGATCATGTACAGGGATTCTTACTTTTATCGGTGACTGATCCAAGCATAGAAATCAATGTTCTTCTTTGATTTATGAATTTTTTTAACAAAATATTTCACTCGATATCATATGCAGAAAATTATTTCTTCATAATCCTGATCAAATATAAAAATCATATATGGAGAAAATTACTCAATAATCAATCCTAATAACACAAATTTAGGACCTCTCTTAGAATTAACCAAAATTAGGATTTGTCTAAGTATCTGGATCCTCCACTGATCCATAAGACTTCAAGAGAGAAAAAATTCATGAAGAGAGAGAAAATTCTAGAGAGAGAAAATAGAGAGAGAAAGTGAAGAGAAAAAATAGAGAGAGAATATTTTTGTATCCTTCAGACGAGGCAATCATGATCGAGATCATCAAAGATCATATCAGGGTGACTCAATATGGATTGACCATGATTGATGTTATCAATTTCGAATAAAGATCGGATCAGAATCTAATTTACTGCATGAATTTTAGAGCAATCTCAGGTCATCATATTTTCATATCAATTTTATCCTAGGATTCATGATGAAATCAGAGAGAGAAAGACACTAGAGAGATAAAATCCATAAAGAGAGAAAAAGGTCTAAAGAGAGAATTTAGAGAGAGAAAATATAGAGAGAATGTAGAGAGAGGAGAGAGGAAAGAGAGAGAAAGGAGGGAGAGAAGAGAGAGAAAATTTTTCTCTCTTTTTCTTTTTCTCTTTTTCTTTTTCTTTTTCTTTTTCTTTTTCTTTTCTTTTCTTCTTCTTCTTTTCCTTCTTCTTCCCACGGCCTCTCTTGGGCCGAAACAGGGGAAGGACCAGAGAGGGCTCGGTGGCTCGACTCCGACGAAGGTGGCAGCACGATTGGAGGTTCGACAGCGATGATTGACAGCGGTGGGGCAAAGGATGGCCGGCGGTAAGGTTCGACCGGCAAGAAGTCAAGAAGAGATTGGAAAAACAGGGGATCACTACTTTTTCTTTTGTTTTCCGATCATTGGCCGATCACCGGCAGCCAATACCTTCAGGAAAGAGAGATAAAGAGATGAGGATCCTATCCTAGAGATGAGATGCTGCAACCAACGGCGCCGGTGGTCGGAAAAGAGAGGAAAGGGTCCGACCGAAACAGAGCAAAATAGGGTCATGATGTTTTGTGGATTTTTAGATGATCCCGACGGCCGGTGAGGGTGCACGAGGCCATGGAAAGGAGGGGAAGGAAGAGAGGAAGGAGGAGAAGGGCTTACCTCAAGCTTTAACAGCGTCATAGGCTCCAATTTCCGATGAGCACGAGTACGAGAGGCCTTGACTTCAATTGGAGAAAACAAGGAGAAAGGAGAGAGAGAGACCGATGATCATCGTAGGTTGTTTAGGAGGGGGAGAGGGGGGTCTTATAGAGTGGAGGGGAGGTCGAATCCCCCTCGGATTCGTCTTCTCCTCCGATGATTTGGGTGGAAGAAGACTCCCAGCGGGAGTCTTCTTCATTCCATTTTTTTTATATATGGGCTTTGGGCTTTTGGGCTTGGTCCAGGGTCCAAATGGGCCGGGTTGTTACATTCTCCCCCCTTCAAATAATTTCATCCTCGAAATTAAGTTATGTTGTTCGAGATACATATTTCAAAGTATCCATTCTTCATGTCATTCTCAAGCTTACGATAATATCTTATATATTATTTATTTCTCATGATCTTGTTATAACAAAAATTATTTAAAATCTCAAACTCATCCCTTCTTATTGATTTCTCAACTTTTTGAAGAACTGTAACATTTTAGACTTGTATTAATATACCACCGTTATTTGTCTAATACATTCCACTCGAAATTCATAATTATCTCAGACTACTCTTGATAGAAAAATAAATAAAGGTCAAACATCGGGCACTCTTCACAATCATCGATTTCTTTCTTCTCTTGACCTTCCAACAAATTTTATATGTAGACTCTCATCTTAAGAAAATCTCAATCTTCTATATCAGTCCAAGTAACAATATTAAATTTTAAAAAAAATATGAGATCTATGTCGGGATATTCTAAGTTTGAACTAATATCAGAACTATCAAGCTGTTAATAAACTTGAGATATCTAGAATTTTTTGATATTATCTACAATGAAGCAACCTACTGACAAAAATTATCCGACTATGATCAGATTAGATCAAAATTTATAGCATCGTTTCATTATCAATAAAATCCTTCCTTATTTGTAACTAATGTATTTCATCATATCTTTTGAAGCAAAGAATTAATATTTCTAATCGATTTAAACCACCATGCTTTTGCTGCGCACTCTGATTTTAATTTATCAAATTATATAAGTCTATTAAAGATAAAAATATCTTTATATGTTAGATCAATCCAGGATAGATCCAACCTTCAAATTTTATATAAGACTTAGGATAAAATTTTAAGTTTCTTTATCTTTACTACCTTTGGGTATAGCATATAAAAATTAAATCTTGATCAACTTCCTATTTTTGAAATCATTGCATAAGTTTCATCACTCTTCAAGCATCCAACATGTCTAGAATCAATTGAAGTTAACCTTAGATTTACCTTACAATCATTTAGATAATTTCTAAATCAATATTTTTTTTTAAAAGAATTAATTCTAACTTGACAAACTAAAAGAACTCACACCAACATCCTTATAAGTAGAATCAACTTGATTATTTCTTATAGAGCTTCCTTCATCATAACCCTTAATATTAATCAATAAATCCATATAAAATCTTGTTAATTATATAAGTCATTCAAAATTTAACACTAGCAAGATGTCTTAGTTTAATTTAAAAAAAATCTAAACTTTGACTTGAATAATTAATACACTTCACCATCTTCAACAATCACAAGAAAAATTAAAAAAAATCTAATCCAAAGATGGTAATACAAATTATTAAAGATTTCATCATAACTTGTATATCATACTCTGACAAAATAAATTTTTTTCTTTAATTTAACAACAATATCAAAATACTTTTGATCCACTTAAAAAAGTAAACTTTTGACTTGAAATTCAATGCAACTTGAAAGATCAAAGAATGATATTCAGAATATGATATTTTGAGTGACCAAAGATTTCACCAAGATGTGTATCTCATATTTTCATAATAAAATTCAAGTATATTTTTTCATCTAAGATTGAGTTTCATATATGATTCTCTTATAGGTTCAATGCTCAAAAATATTTCTCTCTCATATGATGAAATTTCTTCTTAGACCATATCCTAACTTTCTTCTGATAAATTTAAAATTTGTAATGCTCAGATAATTAACATCAAAATCAGAAAAATTATCATAATTTCCTTCCATATAAGTTTAGCATTCCAAAATCATCGAGTATACTCAATATAACATATCAATACCTCTCACTTCTTTCCAGGGTCAACTCTTCTTATATTCAGGCCACCCTACTAATTAAAATCCAAGATATAACTCGTCAATTCTATTATAGATATCATATGCCACTTATGCATAAATTTCATCTTAATATCTATTGATTCGAAATCTAAATATTGAATCTTCTCTTTTATATCTATCATGTTCCTCATGATCATAACCTAAGTTCAGATATCACTAAAATTACAATTCTAAATAATTATAACCTTAAACTCAAATACCACTTAAATCATATTTTCTAGTGATCATAACCTAAACTTTAATATCATTCTATCATACCTTTAATGATCATAATCTTAAACTCTGATATTATCAATCATACTCTATTGATTATAATCCCAAAGTTTTGATATCACTTATATGACAATCTCTAGTGACCTTAAATCTGAGCTCTAGTACTATTCTATCATATTCTCTGATATCACTCTGTCACATCCTATTGATCATGCATAAAGTTTTGATATCACTTCATAATCCCTAGTGACTTAAACTTAAGCTCTAATATCATTTTATCAAATTCTAATCACTTATATCATAATCCCCAATGATCATAACCTAAACTCTGTTATTACTCTGTAATATTTAAATCACTTATATTATAATCCTTAATGATCATAACCTGAGCTCTGTTATTACTCTGTAATATTTAAATTACTTATATTATAATCCTTAATGATCATCACCTAAGCCTTGATACCACTTTGCCACATCCTATTGATCTTACATAAAGTTTTAATATCTCTTCATAATCTCTGGTGATCTTAAACCTAAGCTCTGATACCACTTTGTCATATCCTAATCACTTGTATTATAGTTCCCAAATGATCATAACCTAGGCTCTGATACCATTTTGTCACGCCTCGAACCCAATATCCGGATCGGATATGTGATGGCCGCACATTCCTTAGAGCAAACCCTAAAGAATATGCAAGGCCAAATTAAATCATTACAATCTTATCAACCATAATATTTAATTTTAATAATAATTCATAAAACTTACATAATTACAATTAACATTCTTTCAATCCTCTGATCAGGTATCAACGGTACTCTATCTATGCATCCGCTCACTCACAAATCCATACCATAGCCAACTATGGACATCTTGTAACTCTGAGAAGAAAAGAAAGATGAAGGGGTGTGAGCTTTACAGCCCAGTAAGAATTTTCATATCACACCAATATAATAATATAATCTAAAAATAAAGATAAGCAATAATACATAAAAGTCGATGTTCACTGTCCAGAATACTGCAAATATTTATAGATTATCTGTTTTATCAAAAGAGATGCATTATCATATGTTAGTAAGTGAAACAATTTTATTCAACGATTGTTTTATGTCTTATCTTTCTATTTTCTTCTATTATCACATCGTCTTTAATCCTTTTCTTTTTGGCTTTGGACTACCAGGATCATGCGACGATCTTTTATTCGAATCGATTTCTGTGATCTTCCTCGGATCGAAATATTCATGATCTTTCTCGGATCAAAGTGGCAATGATCTTTCTCGGATCAAATCATTCATGATCTTTTTCGGATCAGATTCTTCCACACATAAGCCTATGGGGCTGTCCCAGGCATAAGCTCCTGGCAGGCTATTCCACATGATAAGGTCAGTCCAAACTATATATTTTTTTTTTTATTTTTATGAAATTATAATATTTGACTTCATTAATCAATTCAAATTTTACAGTGTAATAAATATGTCATATCATGCCATCAATCGCTGATACATATGTATTGATATAACATACTCATGCTCAAAATCACATAAATAAATAACAGTATCTCAGATATAACAAATTCATCGATCTCAAATCTAACGATGCAAAATCAATGAGATAAAACCAACGGTAAAATAACATATATAATGATGATCATATACAGGGATTCTTACTTTTACCGGTGACTGATCTAAGTACAGAAATCAATGTTCTTCTTTGATTTATGAATTTTTTTAACAAAATATTTCACTCGATATCATATACAGAAAATCATCTCTTCATAACCCTGATCAAATATAAAAATCATATATGGAGAAAATTACTCAATAATCAATCCTAATAATACAAATCTAGGACCTCTCTTAGAATTAACCAAAATTAAGATTTGTCTAAGTATCTGGATCCTCCACTGATCCATAAGACTTCTAAAGAGAGAAAATTCATGAAGAGAGAGAAAATTTTAGAGAGAGAAAGTAGAGAGAGAAAATAGAGAGAGAAAATTTTTATATCCTTAAGACGAGGCAATCATGATCGAGATCATCAAAGATCATATCAGGGTGACTCAATATGGATTAACCATGATTGATGTTATCAATTTCAAATAAAGATCGGATCAGAATCTAATCTACTGCATGAATTTCGAAGCAATCTTAGGTCATCATATTTTCATATCAATTTTATCCTAGGATTCATGATGAAATCAGAGAGAGAAAGATACTAGAGAGATAAAATCCATAAAGAGAGAGAAAGGTCTAGAGAGAATCTAGAGAGAGAAAATGTAGAGAGAATGTAGAGAGAGAGGAGAGAGGAAAGAGAGAGAAAGGAGGGAGAGGAGAGAGAGAAAATTTCTCTCTCTTTTTCTTTTTCTTTTTCTCTTTTTCTTTTTCTTTTTGTTTTTCTTTTCTTTTCTTCTTCTTCTTTTCCTTCTTCTTCCCACGGCCTCCCTTGGGCCGAAACAGGGGAAGGACCAGAGAGGGCTCGGTGGCTCGACTCCGACGAAGGTGGCAGCATGGCCGGAGGTCCGGCAGCGGCGATTGACAGTGGTGGGGCAAAGGATGGCCGGCGGCAAGGTTCGGCCGGCAAGAAGTCAAGAAGAGATCGAAAAAACAGGGGATCACTACTTTTTCTTTTGTTTTCCGATCATTGGCCGGTCACGGCGACCAATACCTTCAGGAAAGAGAGATAAAGAGATGAGGATCCTATCCTAGGGATGAGATGCCGCAACCGACGGCGTCGATGGCCGGAAAAGAGAGGAAAGGGTCCGACCGAAACAGAGCAAAATAGGGTCATGATGTTTTGTGGATTTTCCGACGATCCCGATGGTCGGCGAGGGTGCACGAGGCCATGGAAAGGAGGGGAAGGAAGAGAGGAAGGAGGAGAAGGGCTTACCTCAAGCTTTAATAGCGTCGTCGGCTCCAATTTTCGACAAGCACGAGTACGGGAGGCCTTGACTTTAATTGGAGAAAACAAGGAGAAAGGAGAGAGAGAGACCGATGATTATCGTGGGTTGTTTAGGAGGGGGAGAGGGGGGTCTTATAGAGTGGAGGGGAGGTCGAATCCCCCTCGGATTCGTCTTCTCCTCCGGTGATTTGGGTGGAAGAAAACTCCCAGCGGGAGTCTTCTTCGTTCCAATTTTTTTTTTTTTTTTTTTTTATATGAGCTTTGGGCTTTTGGGCTTGGTCCAGGGCCCAAATGGGCCGGGTTGTTACAGTCTAAATCCTTGACACTATTTCTTTTGCCTTGTGCTCTTCCATGGTATATCACCTCATTAATCTGCAATAGTTTGTTTACCCTCCCTACTACGACGTCTCAGCATAATACACACGTTACTCATCTGAGTTTCTTTCTACATGGTGACTACATGGATGCAAAGCTTATGAACTTCCACAACGGAACTCCTCAACTTCAATCCTATTCTCTAAGAAATCAGAAAGCAGTGGTCCAAAGAAAAAATAGTGCAAAACAAAAAAGGAAAAAGACAAAGAAGTTCCAATTCCTTGGGGTTGATGAAACAGAAAAGGAAAAAAGAAAAAATAAGACAAAAAAGGAAAAAATAAAATAGAAAAAAATTGATGATGCTAACCTCTCATTTATTTGTTTTTGCAGTGTATTAAGCTTCTTTGTAGTATTAAATGACCCATTTCATATGGTGCAATTGTTAATAGTCTCTTCTGTGCCTTGTACCCGCTACACAAATTTGATGCTATTTATTTACATCTATAACTATCGCGACTATTTTCTTCAGTTCAGGATAAATGATGAGTTTCTTCTATTCTTTTCCACTAAAGATGATTATGCTGACAGCTGTTTATGCTGCCTACTAATACATCTCAGATATTATTCCTATGCACCATGGTCTCTGTTGTTACTGCTAATAGTTTATCAGGTGGTCTACTTCAATATATTTTTATTACCTATAGTTGAGTTCAGCAGTCGATCTTCAATATGTGCTATTTGTATCACTTCTCCTTATGGGTTGTTCAAACAATGCAGTTTGGGATTTCTTCCATGGTGCAGATATCTGCGACAATCTCTGCATATTATGTTCTTCAAAAGCATAATGACTGCATTCACTTATCAAGTCTTGTAAAGAGAGTGCTATAAAGCTGTTTTGGATTATACATTTGTCAAAAAAAACTATCATTAGTTTCTGCTGATCTGCCTACTGATTGTAACGTTGGTCTGTCATATAAATTGTTGGTCCCTGTATATGTCTTCAACTCTTCATCTTTCCTATTTTATTTCTCATTTACTATTTCCTTATTGTTGTCTTACTGTGATAAGGATCATTACTTCCATAAAGTTGTATCTTTTCCAAGGTCCTTTTGGGTTCAGCTTTCATGTTGGGATTCTCATGTATGTGGTTGGGCCAATGTTGTGTATATGGTCCTTATTTTTGGATTGTACAGTTCATTACTCTTATGTATTATTGTTAATATAATTTCAATTATTATCAAAAAATATATATATAGTGATAACTTACATCAATGTACTTTGCTTTAAAGCTATTTGCTCCAACTTTTATTAGAGAGATAGTGGACTTATTGCCACAAAACATATTGATTGGCCTGTTAGGTATACCTAATTTCAAATTGCCTATAAATCACTTAATCCAAATAGCATCACTTACCACGATACTATAGGCTATATATTCTGTTTCCATTATGTACTTTACTACACAACTTTGTTTCTTGCTTAATTAAGAAATAGCCATTCTACCAAACAAGAATATATGACCAGTGGTTGATTTTCTATCATTAATGTCTCCTGCAAAATCTGCATCTATATAACCGACAATCTCTAGATCAGATAATCTAAAATACTACTTTAAATACAAAGTGCCTTTTAAATATCTAAATATTCTCTTAATTGTCTGCCAATGCGCCATTCCCAGGTTGGATTGATATCTACTAACCAACCCAACCGCATAACAAATATTTGGTCTGGTACTTGTCATTGCATACATCAGACTGTCTATAGTTTGGGCATAAGGAATTCTCTCCATTTGATTTGTCCTTTCTTCCATATGTGGGCACATGGCTTTGCTTAGTGTCAGTCCTTTTACGGATAGGTATACTTAATGGTTTACATTTTGACATGTTAAACCTCTTGAGTATCTTCTTTAGATACTTTTCTTTATCCAAATATAATAACTTAGAATATTTATAATGGGAGATTCTTATTCCTAGGACAAAGATGGTCTCACTCATGTCTTTCATTTCAAATTTGGATCCTAAATAGATTTTAGTCTTATTCAGCATGTCAAGATAAGGGTAGGCTAGTAAGATATCATCTAATATAGAGATAGTATAGTGAGCCTATGTTCAATTTTCCAAACATTCACAAAATGATCTAGAGCATTTACTTCATATCCTATTTCAAGGATAGCTTGGGGGAACTTCAAATACCATTATCTTGAAGATTGTTTAAGTCCATACAAAATAATCTTTTCAACTTATAGATTTTGTTCTCATGTCTTTTTATCTAATAGCCTTCAGGTTGCATCATATAGATGTCTTCTTTTAGCTCTACATTTAGAAAAGCAATTATGACATCCAATTGGTGCAATTCTAGATTCATCATAGCTACGATGGACATGATTATTCTTATGGATGTGAACGTTGTCACTGGTGAATATGTGTCAACAAAGTCTATTCCCGACAGTTGTGTAAATCCTTTAGCTACCAATCTTACTTTGTATTTGTTTAAGATATCATCTACTTTCAACTTTCTTTTAAGAACCCACTTACAGTCTATAGGCTTTCAATCATTTAGAAGCTCAACAAGTTCCCAAACTTCATTTTTCTTGGTTGAAGCAATTTCTTCTTTCATTGCTTTAAGCCATTGAGCAACATCAATGCTACTCATGGCTTTGAAGAAATCTTTAGGGTAATCTTCATCATCAACTATGTCATCATTCAAATCGAAGGCATAGTAATCTTTTAGTTTTTTAGTTGGTTCCCTTATCCTTTTTCTCCCACTATTCTCAGCTTCTATCAGTTGTTAAGATTCATTACTAGCTGTTTTATGCTTAATAATTTTCTTTGTAGGCTTTTGATTACCTTTTGTATCATTGATCAATAACTTTCTTCTCAAGTCTTTGAGCAATTTCTTGCTCCTGCCCTAAGAACTTTATTTCCTTTATGGGAGTGAGAATATTGGTAATTTCTAGAAAAATAGCATCCTTACTCTCAATCAATCCTCTTTTAGAGTGATAAAATCTATATCCAGCCCCATTTTCTATATAGCCTATGAATTTACATTCCCAAGTCTTAATACTTAATTTGTCTTTATATGGTTTAGGAATAAGAACATGCACATTGGAATCCCAAGCTTGAAAGTTAGATAACTCTGGCATATGACCTATCCAAAGTTCATAAGGAGTCAAAGATTTAGCCTTAGTGGTTATCCTATTAAGTATATAAGCTGCCATTGACAATGCATCTCCGCAAAAAAGAGATGGAAGATTGGCATGGGACATGATAGATCTTGTTGTTTCTAATAAGGTTCTATTTCATTTTTCAGCTATTCCATTTTATTCTGGTGAATAAGGTAATGTATAGACATGTCTTATTCTATTTTCCTTATAAAAATCATCTAAGGCTTCATATTCTCCACCTCCATCACTGTTTAAGATTTTATTGATCTACCCAACTAATTTTCCACTTCCTTTTTGAATATCTTAAACTTGTTTATAGCTTTAAATTTATGTTTTAAAAGATAAATATATCCATGTCTTGAATAGTCATCTATAAAAGAAATAAAGTATCCCATTTCCCTTTGTGTTTTTATTCTTAAAGGTCTATGTATATCTAAATGTATCATTTCTCGTAAGTCCAAAGATTCTAATGTTTTGTAAAAGATTTTTCTTATCATTTTTCCTCCAAGGCATGATTCACAAAAATCCAAATTTGGATTCCTACTTTACTCATTCTAATCATTCTATTTTTATTTATGTGTCCTAATTTAAAATGCCATAAATATAAGTCTTGAGTGGACGCATGCAAGTATTGAGAAGATGTGATTTTATTGCTATTATTATGGATGGAATACATCTGATATAATCTAATATAATATATAAAAGAAAGGATCAGGTTGGTGATCTTTTGACAAGTGGCATTCTGAGTGTTTAGTATTATTTATTATAAGTTAATAGGAAGAATCAGATTGGTGACCTTTTGACAAGTGACATTCTAAGTGTTTGACAAGTGGTATTCCGAGTGTTTAGCATTATTTATTATAATTTAATAGAAAGGATCAAATTGGTGATCTTTTGATAAGTGACATTCTGAGTGTTTGACAAGTGACATTTTGAGCATTTAGTATTATTTATTATAATTTAATAAAAAAATTTATATTAATCATTAGGAGAAAAAATTATTTATGAATCATTTTCAATATTAGACCAATTAATTAGTTTCAATTATTATTCTATTTAGCTTTAATAAAAGATATAATTTTTCTTTCATATACTCTCCTCTTTTTTTGTTACCCCGTGCATCTTATGGATTTTAATATCTAATATTATCAATTCTTACACCCTACAAGTATACAACCATTCTTCCCTACAGTCACTTTGCTAGACTCAAATCTAACTTTAAAACCTTTCTTATTTGATACAAATATGAGGTTTCTTTGAACATTGGGTGCATACAAGATATCATTAAGTGCTATGCTGTTGGAAAATATATTCCAAAAGTCAATCGTCAAGCTGTTGATGGTTGAGCAACCAAGTATTGTAATTGATTTGTTAATAAATAAAATATATTTTTGGTATTTTCATCATAAGTTTTCATCTTCTAACGAACTCCATTATTATGATGAAGTCTTTAAGACTATTTAAGTTCGATAAAGAGAGAATTTATCGATTAGTCCTTAAAATTATTCACGACCAAATGATAGGCTGTTAATAAGGATGACAGCTTCTATCGAGCATAGGTCGCTGTAGGCCATATGGGTTGTTTGTCCTCTTAACCAAAAAGTGTGGAGACACTAGTATGGCATACAAGTGAGATGTAAGGATACATCGTCATTGAACGTGACCAACTCCAGAGTATTTTGCTGTCGAGAATGTCTCTTATGGGATATAGGTATAAGTGTCCTTTAGACCTGAGATCGCCTCAGTGACTTGCAAGCAACTCACTGTGCTTTGGTACTGGACTAACTGAATTTTTAATTCAATAACGAAAAGCTTCTGGGCACAGTCAAGTACTTGCGAAGTCAAAGCATGATCAAGATGGGATTGACCACTCCAAGAGTTGGAGAAGAATGAGTCGCTGTATTTCAATTTAGCAAAACTTTGGTCAGGATAATCTATCAGATGGATTTGATATTTTGAAATACAATGTGGACAACCTGATCAGAGTTGACAGTCGAACTTTGAGGTATCCTATGATCATTTTGGTTAAGAGGATGAATTATATAGAAACTATATCTGCATGGGTTCTAAGGATGTTGTTCTACACATTCGACCTATCCGACCATCGGGTACCATTGCTAGATGGTCACTTCGATTGGGACAGAAATTTATTTTTGTGCTACCAGCTTAGGTTCGGACCTATGAGGTCACACACATTAGAGTTCATGATCCGATCGGATGGTTGATCAATGATTAAGAATCGTTCTAGGGTTAAACGATCAATACGATTGACATTTAACCTAGTACAAGTGTTGCAGGAGGATCGATTAGCAATTCGATTACTAATTGGATTAATTTGATTAAATTAATGGACTGAGATTAAGTCTAATTAAATATAATTTAATTAAATTTAGTTTGGACTTGATTGGATCGAGTCCAATTGATTTATTGGATAAGCTAAGTGCAAAGAAAAACTAGTCCTAGTTCAATTAGGACTTGGGTCAACCTAATTTTTAATTTGATTAAAAAATTAAAATAGATTTAAATCTAATTTAATCTGATTAAATTAAGTTTTTAATTGGGTTAAGACCTATTTTAATTAGGTTGATCTAATTTTGATTTGATTTGGTTTGAGAAATCAAATTAAAACAAGTCATAAGATAGAATCTTAGTAAGACTAGGATTCTACCTTGCACCACATAAGCCCCCCACTCCCTCTCCCTTATTCCATGCCAATTCTCTCTTATTTTGTGCGACAAAAATCCTCTCCCAGGTCTTCACCATGCCCAAAAGGTTTTCTCTCTTCTTTCTTATATGGAAGATGGTTGTGGATCAAATCAAAGTAGGAATAAGTTTGGATTTCAAATTCTATGAGATAGAGTTTTAGAAATTCAAAATTTTTTTCTTTTTGCATCGATTTTACTCAGATTTTTTTTGAAATTTTTGTGAATTTTATGGCACTTGATAGGCATCCTTTGCTGTTGGTCCACACACAAAAAGAAGGAGAGGGCGCCCAACTCTTATCTTGCCATGTTTGGATAAACCTTGACTAGGTATTTGACCTAGATAAGGACTCTATCATATCTCTCTATATAAAATAAATTTTTTCATAAAATTTTTGTGAAAAATAGATCAAAGAGAGACCTTTGGGGCATCCAAAAATTCGAGAGAAAGAAGATTGGGGTATGAAGATATAATAGACACAAAATAGGGTGTCTAGAGAGAGCAAAGAGAACAAGAAGAGGGTCTTCTTCTAGGGTTGTTGTGTTCATCTCTTCCCTTCCTCCATCTTGAGTTTTCTGAGAGCATCTCAGATTTGAAACTTCTCCTCC
The DNA here is from genome assembly GCF_000442705.2 of Elaeis guineensis. Lineage (NCBI taxonomy): Eukaryota > Viridiplantae > Streptophyta > Magnoliopsida > Arecales > Arecaceae > Elaeis > Elaeis guineensis. The sequence goes on from NC_025993.2 coordinate 121,653,503, forward strand.
TACTTCTCATCTTTGGAAGAGTCCAAATTAAGAAGAAGGAGGTATCTGATCAACCATCGAAGAAGGATCAGTGCAGTACTAGCATACTGTGCTGATTTTCTGGAGCGAAAATTCTGATCGAGATTTGTGGGCTCATGTGGACGACTCCTAGAGGCCGGACGTATATGCATTTCACAACATCATCCTCAAGCCCGGATCAGTAAGGTTAGAATGTCTGACTTGCAAGGTAATAGATCTGATCTATTGTTTATTATATACATTAGATGTAGCATAGAAACATGTTGATATGATCAACATGTAGTTCATTCCCTATATGTTTTAATTTTTGATTTAATGTCATGTAATAATCATATAATAGGATCGTAGATCTAAAAATTCTCTGATTTTATAAAATAAATTTTGATTTATTTAGCCTTCCGCTGTATGATCTTGAAAAAATTTCAAGATCTAATCCTGAAACCCTAGATCTGGTCCCTACAATTGATATCAGAGTCTAGGTTGTTTATTACATGATTATTTATACATACCTAGATTATTTTTTAGATTAGATTTAATTTATAATCTGATTATTAAATCTAAAATTAAAATTTTTAGATTAATCACGAACTGCAAGGTTATCCTGCTGCAAGGTTTACCCCTTACAGTGCAAAAATTGTCCTAGTTCGTGTAGATCTATCTTTAATCATAAATTTATTAGATGTGATCTAGATTAAATTTATGATTTATTAGATTTAAAAAATATTTAAATCTAAAATAAAATCTCTTTGTTAATATAACCTGCGCAAAGAACCATCATATTTTTATCTGAAAAATTTGCGTAGTTTAAAGTTGAAATTGTTTCAATTACATGAACCTGTTTAGATTAGATCTAAAGTAGTTTCATGCTTATTTCATTTGCATCTTGATTATGAATCAAACATGCAACTTGATTGATGGAACCATATTGTAAAATTATTTTACAAACATGAAAATTATTTTCAAAAAGCCGAACCCCAACCCTCAGCCTAAAACTTAATTGAGAATTAAGAAGTTATTTTGATTAGATTCTAGGATTATAAATTGAAGAACCTAAGACACAAACCATAATACATTGGGTTAATGGATTAGTGGGAATTAGGTCCATTAATTGGGTTAGACCTAAGGTTAGATTAAAGATGGACTTAATTAGAGAATTGACTAAATCTAATCAATTATTGTCTTAGATTAGGTCAAGAATTCTTTAGATCAATTACAATAGTTGTAGTTGGTCAAGTCCATATCTTTAACGAGAACCAAATGGACTTGATTTTTGGCTAAGCGGTCTAGCATGAACTGATAGGTTGATCCAATCAAAACTAATTAAACTAGTTGGTGTCTAAGGTAAACCAGACCGATAATTTTTAAACAGGAGCCCGCTTACCTGGCCATTTCTGATGGTGTCTAAGGCAAGCATTGGCAGACCCTCCCACCGATCGAACTTACCTGACCTCTTGATGAAATTATATTTTGATTGGATCACTTGACTATTCAAGTTGACTCACGTCAGCTAAATAAATCAGTGTGACTGATTTAGGTGCTCCTAGACCAGCCCTTTTAATGGTCTCCCTTAAGCTGACTTGGTGAAGCCAGTGGGAAGATCATGATAAGTTGGTTCATCTGACCTCATCCTCTAAATCAATTAAATCCTCTAAAATTATTAAGTCCTTAAAATGAAATAGTTATGGTGATAACTAGATCATAGCCTCCCATTAAGTGGATGATAATGGGTCCATCAGTTGGATAATCATTGGAGTCCCAAAGGTCTGGTGCTTATCGACTGATGGAATTATCATTCATAATATAATTTTTTGACTGCATCTTTCTAAAAGATGGTTAGGTTAGCCAACCAAAGTTGGGCCTAATCATTCATTGGCTAGATGGGCCAAGTATGGTCATGTTAATGGTTAGATCTGACCAGACCTTTTTAGTGGAGGTCAAAGCCTACTGATTAGGGACTGGGGTAAAATTAAAATTATTAAAAATTATTTAGAGAAATAATTGATTATAAACCTGTCTTTAGATGTACATGGGTTAGCCAACCAAAGTTGGACTTGTGTGCAGTCTAAGTGGATTCTAGTATCCACTAAGAAATTAGGATAATTCCTCAAATTGGAGGTAGAGGCTACCAATTCGAATAAAATAGTGAGAGATACCTTTTGATTAAAGTCCAAATCTTTAAGTTTAATGAATCAATTACTAATTAGGTTATGATTTTTTTTTGTGCAGATATGGCCACTTCCCTATCACTTCGATCATTGTTGGACAATGATAAGTTGGTGGGACTTAAATTCGGTAGCTGGTACCGAAAGTTGAAGATAGTTCTGGAGCATGAACGGATCCTATATGTGATAACGGATCCTGCACCTGAGGAGCCAGCTACCAATGCACGTGGAACAGTCAGAGACACTTATCAGAAGTGGCTTAGTGACCGGACCACGGTGCGCTGCATCATGCTGGCTGCCATGAGCGACGAGTTCAGTCGTAAATTTGAGATGGCTCAGTCAAAGGACGTGCTTCAAGTATTGAAGGATGCCTTTGGCATACCCGATGATGTGGAGAGGTACAAGACTAGTTGTGCCATCTTCAACGACAAAATGCCGGATGGTGCCTCTGTCACTGATCATGTATTGTACATGATCGAGCTGATGGAGCGTTTGAGCAAGCTCGGCTTTTTCTTGCATGAGCAGCTTGGGAAAGATGCAATACTGAACTCGCTATCCAAGTCTTATCTCCCATTCCTCACTCATTATAGAATGACAAAGTCTGAAGTAAACTACCACGGGTTACTGGGGTTGCTTCAGAACTTTGAGAAGGATCACCAATTCCACAAGGAGTTGGTGAACTTAGTGGGATGTTCGTCTTCTGATTCTCGACCCTTTAAGAAAGAGAAGAAGAATAAGAAGAAAAAAGTGAAGAAGGTACAAGTTCAGGCTGGGACATCAGTGCAGGACCAGACCAAAAAGATCAAGCCCGATAAGAGTCAAGCTAAATGCTTCTTTTGCAAGAAGCGGGGGCACTGGAAGAGGAACTGTCCTCAGTATATTGCCTCCCTAGATCTGAACAGATAGAGAAAGCAGCAAGCTGTTGCTGGGCAAGGTATTTATATGATAACTCCTTGTAATTTCTTTATTTATGATATAACTGACTGGGTATTGGATACCGATAGTCCTTACTATATTTGTAATTCATTGCAGGGATTGCAGGTCAGTAGAAGATTCGAGCAAGGTGAGAGGCTCCTGAACGTTGGAGATGGAAGACTAGTTCCAGTTCTAGCATTAGGAATCTTAAAATTTGTATTTGAGTCCTATACTGTTGTTCTTAATGATTATCATTTCTGTCTCAGTTTCTTTTTAAACGTTATTTCTGTAGGTCTTCTGGCCAAAAATGATTATGAAATTTCAATAAAGAAACAAGTTTATAATATCATTATGAATGATGTTACTATTTTTTGTAAACATTTGAGCAATGATGTGTATATGTTATCACAACCTGTTAACATAGTCTATTCTACTAGCAAGCATCCTAGATTAGATAGTGTATCAGATATCTACTTATGGCACTGTAGGCTCGGTCATATAAACAAGAACAGAATAAACAAGTTGACTCAAGAGAAAATCTTCGAAGTCAGTGATTGTGAATCACTTTCAATCTGTGAGTCCTGTCTTCTTGGTAAAATGATCAAGTCACCTTTTACTGAAAAAGATAAGAGAGTTACTGAGCTCTTGGGCCTATTACATACTGATGTATGTGGGCTCATGAGCATAAGTGCTAGAGGTGGATATTTCTACTTCATCACTTTCACGGATGATCTATCCAGATATGCATATGTCTATTTGACGAAACATAAGTCGGATTCATTTGAAATGTTCAAACGATTTCGAAGTAAAGTAGAAAAATAAACTGAGAAGAGTATTAAAACTCTTCGGTCTGATCGAGGAGGAAAATATCTTTCTGATAAGTTTCTCACATACCTAAGAGAGAATGGGATTCTCTCCCAATGGACTCCTCCAGGAACACCACAGCATAATGGTGTGTCTGAAAGGAGAAATTAGACTCTGTTAGATATGGTCCGATCCATGATGGATTTTGCCAGCTTGTCAATATCTTTCTGAAGATATGCACTCAAATCGACCTGTTATCTATTAAATAGGGTTCCAAGTAAGTCTGTAATTAAGACTCCATATGAGATATGGACAGGGCGTAAGTCAGCACTTTCACACCTTAAGATCTGGGGGTGTCCAGCCTATGTCAAACGGTTAGTTACAGATAAACTCGGACTAGATCTGACAAATGCACATTCATAGGGTACCCCAAAGGGACCAAAAGATATTTTTTCTACCATGCTGATGAACAAAAGGTGTTCGTCAGCCTTAAGGCAACCTTTTTAGAAAAGGAGTTCCTTGGTGAAGGAACCGTTGCCTCTAAGATTGAACTTGATAAAGTTCAACAAGTAGAATGACCAACACCAACAGCTGAATCTGAGTCGGATTTGATTAGATCAGATCCGGAGCCCAATATACCTGCACCATTAAGGCGATCCGATAGAGTACCACGTCAGTCGAACAGATACTACAGTTTTTTGGTCCGAAATGGTGATCCCATCGAACTCGAAGAGAAAGATGAGGATCCGATCACCTATATGGATGCAATGCAGAGATCTGATTCTGAAAAATAACTTAAAGCCATGAAATTTGAAATGGAGTCTATGAAGGTCAACGATGTATGGATATTGGTTGATCCACCTGAAGGGGTTAAGCCCATTGGGTGTATATGGATCTTCAAAAGGAAGAGGGACGCAAACGGAAAGGTAGAGACCTATAAAGTCCGTCTAGTTGCTAAGGGGTATCGTCAATGTTATGGTATTGACTATGACGAGATATTTTTTTCGGTGGCAATGCTCAAATCCATTCGGATAATGCTTGCAATAGCTGCCCATCTAGATTATGAGATCTGGCAGATGGATGTAAAGACAGCTTTCCTAAATGGAAAGCTGACCGAAGAGGTGTATATGATACAATCTGAGGGGTTTACATCCACAGATGAGTCCAAAGTGTGCAAGCTTCAAAGATCTATTTATAAATTGAAGCAAGTTTCTCAGAGTTGGAACATACATTTTGATAAGGTGATCAAAATGTATGGCTTTGTTAAGAATGGAGAAGAGTCCTGCATCTATAAATAGACAAATGATCCAGTTATGGTATTCTTTGTCTTATACGTGGATGACATTCTCTTATTCGAAAATGACATTCCCGCACTATAGGAAATAAAAGTTTGGTTGTCATCGCAGTTCTCCATGAAGGACTTGGGTGAAGCATCCTACATCCTAGGAATGAAGATCTATAGGGATAGATCTAAAAAGATGCTTGGGTTATCCCAGTCTACGTACATAGACACTGTGCTGAAGAGGTTCAGCATGGAGAATTCTAAGAAGGGCTATCTACCGATAAGCCATGGAATTTTTCTCTCTAAGAAGGATTGTCCGACAACTCCTGAAAAGAGAGAGCGTATGAGTAGAGCCTATATGCTTCGATCGTGGGATCTATCATATACGCCATGATATGTACAAGGTCAGATGTGGCATACTCACTAGGAGTAGTGAGTAGATACCAATCTGATCATGGAGAAAATCACTGAAAAGTGGTTAAAGCCATCCTTAAGTATTTGAGAAATACTAAATTTCAATGGTTGGTTTATGACGAATCAGATCTGAAACTTGTGGAGTTCACAGACTCCAGCTTTCAATCTAACCATGATGACAGTAGAAGCGTGTCGGATTATATCTTTACTCTGAATGATGGAGCCATCTGTTGGAAGAGTTTTAAGTAGCATACTATGGCAGACTCTGTTTGCGAGACAGAGTATATCGCAGTATCGGATGCTGCGAAGGAAGTTGTGTGGCTGAAAAAATTCATCACCGAGCTCAGAGTAGTACCCTCCCTCGACGGTCCGATCCTGCTCTACTGCGACAGCACTGGTGCCATAGCTCAGGCGAAGGAACCCAAAGCACACCAGTGGATGAAGCACATTTTGTACCGCTTCTACCTGATCCGAGAGATCGTGGATCGAGGTGACGTCGACCTTCAGAAGATCGATGGAAAAGAAAACCTGATCGACTCCTTCACTAAAACCCTGGCGATAAAGGAGTTCAACAGCCACAAGTCGAAGATGGGTATTAGATACTATGCCGAGTGATTTTAGGACAAGTGGGAGTTGTTGAAAAATATGTCTCAAAAGCCAATTGTCAAGCTGTTGACGGTTGAACAACCAAGTATTGTAATTGATTTGTTAATAAATAAAATATATTTTTGATATTTTTATCATAAATTTTCATCTTCTAATGAACTTCGTTGTTATGATGAAGTCCTTAGGACTATTTAAGTTCGATAAAGAGAGAATTTATCGATTAGTCCTTAAAATTGTTTACGGTCAAATGATAGGCTGTTAATAAGGACGACAGCTTCTATCGAGCATAGGTCGCTGTAGGCCATATGGGTTGGTTATCTTCTTAACCAAGGAGTGTGGAGACACTGGTATGACATACAGGTGAGATATAAGGGTACATCATCATTGAACGTGACCAACTCCAGAGCATTCTGCTGTCGAGAATATCTCGGATGGGATATAAGTATAAGTGTCCTTTAGACCTGAGATTGCCTCAGTGACTTGCAAGCAACTCACTGTACTTTGGTACTGGACTAACTAAATTTCTAATTCAGTGACGGAAGGCTTCTAGGTATAGTCAAGTACTTGCGAAGTCAGAGCATGATCGAGATGGGATTGACCACTCCAAGAGTTGGAGAAGAATGAGTCGCTGTATTTTAATTTAGCAAAACTTTGGCCAGGATAATCCATCAGATGGATTTGATGTTTTGAAATACAATATGGAGAACCTGATCAGAGTTGATAGTTGAACTCTGAGGTGTCCTATGATCATTTTGGTCAAGGGGATGAATTATATAGAAACTATATCCGCATGGGTTCTAACGATGTTGTTCTACATATTCGACCTATCCGACCGTCGGGTACCATTGCTAGATGGTCACTTTGTTTGGGATAAAAATTTATTCCTATACTACTGGCTTAGGTTCGGACCTATGAGGTCACACACATTAGAGTTCACAATCCGATCAGATGGTTGATCAACGATTAAGAATCGTTCTAGGGTTAAACGATCAATACGATTGATATTTAACCTAACGCAAGTGTTGTAGGAGGATCGATTAGCAATTTGATTGCTAATTGACTTAATTTGATTAAGTCAATAGGCTGAGATTAAGTCTAATTGAATATGATTTAATTAGATTTAGTTTTGGCTTGATTGGAGCAAGTTCAATTGATTTATTGGATAAGCCAAGTGCCAGAAAAAACTAGTCCTAGTTCAATTAGGACTTGGATCAACCTAATTTCTAATTTGATTAAAAAATTAAAATAAATTTAAATCTAATTTAATCTGATTAAATTAGATTTTTAATTGGATTAAGAACTATTTTAATTAGATTAATCTAATTTTGGTTTGATTTGATTTGAGAAATCAAATTAAAACAAGTCATAAGATAGAATCCTAGTAAGACTAGGATTCTGCCTTGCACCACATATGCCCCCCACGCCCTCTCCCTTATTCCACGCCAATTCTCTCTTATTTTGTGTGACAAAAATCCTCTCCCAGGTCTTCACCATGCCCAAAAGGTTTTTTCTCTTCTTTTTTACATGGAAGATGGTTGGGGATCAAATCAAAGTAGGAATAAGTTTGGATTTTAAATTCTATGAGATAGAGTTTTAGAAATCCAAAATTCTTTCCTTTTTGCATCAATTTTATCCAAATTTTTTTTGAGATTTTCATGGATTTTATAAAATTTGATAGGCACCCTTTGTTGTTGGTCCATGAACAAAAAGAAGGAGAGGGCGCCCAAGAATTGGGTGCCCCTTGTCTTGCCATGTTTGGATAAACCTTGACTAGGTATTTGACCTAGACAAGGACTCTATTATATCTCTCTATATAAAATAAATTTTTTTATAAAATTTTTGTGAAAAATAGATCAAAGAGAGACCTTTGGGATGTCCAAAAATTAGAGAGAAAGAAGGTTGGAACATGGAGATATAATAGTCACAAGATAGGGTGTCTAGAGAGAGCAAAGAGAAGAAGAAGAGGGTCTTCTTTTAGGGTTGTTGTGTTCATCTCTTTCCTTCCTCCATCTTGAGTTTTCTAAGAGCGTCTCAGATCTGAAACTCCTCCTCCTATTTCTCATCTTTGGAAGAGTCCAAATCAAGAAGAAGGAGGCACCTGATCAACCATCGAAGAAGGATCAGTGCAGTACTAGCATACTGTGCTGATTTCCTGGAGCAGCATTTTTGATCGAGATTCGTGGGCTCGTGTGAATGACTCCTAGAGATCGGATGTGTGTGCAGCTTGTAACATCATCTTCAAGCCCGGATCAGCAAGGTTAGAACGTTTAACTTGCAAGGTAATAGATCTGATCTATTATTTATTACATACATTAGATGTAGCATAGAAACATATTGATATGATCAACATGTAGTTCATTCCCTATATGTTTTAATTTCTGATTTAATGTCATGTAATAATCATGTAATAGGATCTTAGATCTAGAAATTTTCTGATTTTATAAAATAAATTTTGATTTATTTTAGTCTTCCGCTGCATGATCTTGAAAAAGTTTCAAGATCTAACCCTGAAACCCTAGATCTGGTCCCTACATATGCTACATCCATTACAAAAGATCTTACATGTTCCTTTAGCTAGCATATCACAATAAGTGTTGTTCACTATACAGATTCTATGTTCCCAGGTGCTTTTTCTTTTGTTGCCCAGCTATGCAACCCAAGAGGAGGGGGTGAATTGGGTTTTAAAAATTTTAAGCTTAACTAATTACTTATGAAAAGTATTTGTCAAAAGCTTGATGAAAGAGGAGAAAGACTTTAGTTCAAGATTAATTACCTAAAGCAAGAATGCAAGGATATAATGAACAATTAAAAAGAAATAATAGAGCACACCACAAACATAAGGATTTATAGTGGTTCGGTGCCAACCTTGCACCTACATCCACTCCCCAAGCTCCGACTTGGAAATTCCAATCCACTAAACTTGTATTCAACCCGAATACAAACGTCGGAAACTCCGACACTAGCTATCCCAAGCTAGTCCACTTATTTTTCGGGTACAAGCCAACCCAATACACTCCGATTTCAGGTTCGGATCAACCTTCCCTTGTTTTGGAACCCCTTCAAAACAAAAACAATTACTCACAAAGAGTAAAAACAGTTATAGCACAAATAAGTACAAGAATAGCTCTTTAAATGAGCGAATATAACATTAAATACACTTTACTCAAATGAAGAAGCCCCTTTTTGGATTTCCTCAAAGTGGATGAAGAGTTGAATGAACGCTTGAGGAGTAGGTGAGCTTTGATTGAAGGCTTCTTGAAGGCTTTAAATGAGCTCTTGATTAAGGTTGAAAAGTAGGCTTGAGAAAAACTCTCTTTGAAAGCTCTTGAATGCCCTCTTGAATGCTCTTGCTTTTCTCTTTAAAAATCTCTTCAATATCTCTTGTGTATTTTGTGTATCCCCTTGTATCTATATCTTGTTTTCCACCTTTTGAACCTTTTATAGCTTTAAGAAACAAAGGAAAACATTCTTGGCAGAAAAAGAGCCGTTAGAGCACTTAAAGTGAGTATTAAAAGCAACTAAAACGGACTAAAAACTAGCCGTTGCGGACAATTCCCGTCGCAGGGGTCGACTCATGAGTCGACTCATGCTTCAGGGGTCGACTCATGAGTCGACCTCTGTTGCAACAGCCAGAAATGTTGGTTTCTGGATTTTTTTTGGCCCAAACCAGCAGAGGTCGACTCATGAGTCGACTCATGCCTTGTGGGTCGACTCATGAGTCGACTCACAGGTCGTGCCAAGCCAGAAAACCAGCATGCCAAGGGAATTTTTAGCGTGCCAAGCAGCTCATTGTGCCATGAGTTGACTCATGAGTCGACTCATGCACTTCAAACATTCATAATTTCAGAAATATAAGTCCAAAAATAATAAAATTTTTACCAATAGATTACAAATCATTTGTTCTACCAAATGATACTATCAAATCAGGATTTTAGTAAAATTATGATTTTGCCCCTGAAGAGCATAAAGACTTTTTCAAATAAAAATATTTGTATCCCTTCAATCTGCTTTGTAATCATCAAAATCAATCTAGGAGCAACAATCTTCCCCTTTTTGATGATGACAAAATACTTGAACAAAAGCATTTATGTGAATGCATTATAGGTTTATATGCTTGAAAAGAATATGATTCTTTTGGCATGTGATTTAAATGGTCATATGCAAAAATAGTTTGTCCATTTTTTTAAAGATTTGAAGATATGCTCATTGGATTATGTGATTTTGGTGTTAGAGCAGAAAACTTATTTTTGTTATCAGAGCAAGCAGTGTTTTGAAAATTTGCTCATTCTCATTTGATTTTAGTTTTAGCATCAGAGCAAAAATAATTATGTGTGCCAAAGCATGTTTAAGAGTTGATTTGGAAAGTGTATTAGAGCATTTTAAGTTTAAGTTGTATCAGAGCAAGAGAGAAAAAAAAAAATTTTGCAATGTATCAGAGCAAGAAAAATAATTTTACAATGTATCAGAGAAAGATTTTACAATGTATCAGAGCAAGTTGAGAATTTCATTATACTTAGTATTTGACTGTTGATATTGTTCTTTAAACTGTTGATATTGTTCTTTAAATTGTTGATATTGTTCTTTAAATTGTTGATATTGTTCTTTAAATTTGCCAATTCATTCATTAATTTCTCATAATTTGAAGTTTTGCTTTTGATGGGTTGCTTTTTCTTTTTGTTAAATTTCTCCCCCTTTTTGACATCATCAAACATGGTTAACTCCCCTTCTTTTTCTGAAATATTCTTTAATTTTTCTCCTTTAGAATTTATCATTGATGTTTGCTCCCCCTTAATACAGCAATTATTAACAGCAATCATCAACAAAGAGAAGATAATATTTCAACAAGGAGAATATATAACCAAAATATGATTGATATCATTACAAAAGATAAGTAAAAGATGATACCATAGAACCATAATAGTTTCAATACATAGTTCATAATATAAAAGTCAATCAGCGAATGTCAATACATGGCCCCAAAATACAGATCCTAGAACAAGATACTAACACCTAGGATCTAGTAAAGATCATGACTAGAAGGATCGGAGTCGTCAGATATGGGATGAGGAGCTGATGGATCTCGACCAGAAGTGCGCCCTCTACCCCGTCTGCCTCTGGCCCGAGCAGGAGAGCGAGATGAACTGGGAGGCTGAGAACGTTGAGAGGCTAAGGACTGAACAGAAAGAGTGAGTCTGATGGAATCAAGTACGTTCAGTGCTCTGGAAACAGACTGAAGTAGAGCAGTGAACTGAGTGGATGCATGCTCACTCGATCCTCGGATCTCTCTCCTCAGTAACTCATATCCACCCTCCAGTGCACCTCTGAGCCTGCCAGCTTCTGCAGTGAGGTCTGTGACCTCAATAGTAGACTCCTGTGGCTGAGGATGGGCCAAAGCAAGGACTTGCCCCTGCAAGTCAAGAACTCTGCCAGTCAGTCTCCAGACGGTGTCCTCAAGCTGCTGAATCCGGATGGACTGATCTGATATCATCTGAAACACAGTGGATATGTGGGGAGTCATGGTCTGATCAGAAGAAGTAGCCCCTGGTGCAGAAGTAGTACTGCTCCACTGACTAGATAGCAAAGAAGCCACACGCTATGATATCTGCTCAATTTGATCGTCAGCCAGTCTGAACTCTGATGGAGGTGCTCTGATCTCTGGCTGATACACTGGTGTGGGCATCCTAGTGAACTCTGAAGGGCCAGCCTCTGTATCTGGAATGAACTGGATGTCTGGTGATGCTGCCCTGAAGTCATGGATAGGAGATGATGGACCTTCTTCTTCTGCTCTGTCTTCAACTCTGTCTTCAGCTCTATCTTCAGCTCTCTCCTCAGCTCTCTCCTCAGAGCCCTTGATCCAACCACCATCAGTCTTTGTAAATTCCATTCGGTGCAGGGTGTGTTGGTTGAAGATGTCCACATGAGAGAGCTTGGTAGATGCCTCCCCCTCACAGCTAACTCCAAACCTCCTAAAAACTCTAGTAAGGGCCATACCAAAAGGCAAGTGTGCCTTGAATCTGTTCAAAGTCTCTCTCATGGCCTCAATCATCAGTGCAGGGAGGTTCAGGGGGGTCTGAGTGATGACATGAAACATGATACAAATATCTCTGCCGGAAAGTAAATCATGCCTACCACTCCTAGGAAAGAAGAGCTTC
>NC_025993.2:121965955-122125594 GCF_000442705.2 Elaeis guineensis
GGTTCGACAAAATCGACCATCGGCTTGCCCAGTTGCAGGAGGACGGACAGAAGTCCTCGAACGATGTTGACTTCCAGACCGCCCAACCTCTCTCCCGACTCATCCTCGACGAACCGATCCCCAATCGGTTCAAGATACCGCACGTGGAGCCTTACGATGGCTCCACCGATCTGATCGATTATTTGAAGAGCTACAAAGCTCTCATGACGATTCAAGGAGCAACCGACGCTCTCCTTTGCATCGGCTTCCCCGCCACACTCCGCAAAGCTGTCAGGGCCTGGTACTCCGGCCTTCGATCAGGGAGTATCCACTCCTTTGGACAACTCGAGTACTCTTTCGTGGCCCATTTCAGCACCAGCCGGAAGCCGCCACGAACCTCGGACAGCCTTTTTTCCCTCAAACAGGGAAAAAATGAGATGCTCCGACACTTCGTGACGCGATTCAACGCGGCCACGCTGGAGGTCCGGGACCTCAACGAAGACATGGCCATTTCGGCCATGAAGCGGGGCCTGAGGGCATCCCGATTTACTTACTCCTTGGACAAGACCCTCCTCCGGACGTATGCCGAACTGCTGGAGTGCGCGTACAAGTACATGTGCGCAGACGAAGGAGCTTCTGACCGGCACCTGATGGAATTCAGGGGCCCGAAGGAGAAGCGGAGGAAGGGTCGGGATCCTGCCGAGCCTAGCAGGCCCCCGACCAACGGTCGGGTTTCACCCCCACGGTGGAACCAGAGGTCGCCCCGACGGCGGAGTCCAAGGCCGACACAACCCAGGTATGACTCCTACACTCCTCTCTCTGCTCCTCGTGCGCAGATTTTAATGAAGATCGAAGGAGAGGAATATCTGCGACGGCCTCCGCCTCTGAAGGCAAAGGGCCTCGACCGACGGAAGTACTGCCATTTCCATCGGGGCCACGGCCACAATACCGAGCAATGCATCCAACTTAAGGATGAGATCGAAGCCCTCGTACGCCAGGGATATCTCGACAAATTTCGGAGGAACCCGCCGACTCACCCCATTGCCGACCGGCGACCCCAGCCGACTGAAGAAGCAACGACTAATTAGCCTACGGTCGGGGTCATCAATATGATTTCCAAATGACTGGGCCCGGGGACGTCTGCTGAAGGGGAGCCGACGAAGAAGCCGCGTCCGAACGATGTAATTACTTTTACAGACGAAGATGTTCGGGGCATCCAAACTCCCCATGACGACGCTGTTGTTGTCTCGGCAACAATAACGAATTATGGTGTAAAAAGAATCTTTGTAGATAATGAAAGTTCAACGAACGTTTTGTTTTACTCGACCTTCTCCCGGATGCGACTGTCGACCGACCGACTCAAGAGAGTCTCTACACCCCTGATAGGCTTCGCTGGAGACGCTATCGTGGTGGAAGGAGAAGTTACTTTGTCCGTGACGACCGAAACCGAACCACGATAGAGCACAGTCCACTTGACTTTTTCGGTTGTCCAAGTGCCCTCGGCCCACAACGCCATACTTGGAAGACCCGGACTAAACGCCCTCAAGACGGTAGTTTCGACGTATCATCTCCTGGTTTGGTTTCCGACCAAAAATGGAGTCGGGGAGATGCGCGGAGACCAACAACTCGCCCGATGATGCTTTCAGATCTCTGCTCAAAGCGACGAATCGAAGGGCCCCCTGACGGTCGACAAGCTGGACCAACGGGAAGAGGAAGAGCAGGATGAATCGGCCGAACAGCTTGTTCCCATCTCGATAGCAGAGAATCCCGACCGAAAGGTGTGGGTCGGGTCTCAAATTACTTATCTCACATATACTCCAACAAATTTATATAATTTTAAAAAAAATTAAAATCTATAATTGATAGATAATATTGCCATACCCCACTACTGGTCATCTTCCTGTCGAGACAGCCATACCCCTATACAAAACTAAGTCCACTAATTAGAGAGTATACAGATAATTAAGAAAGACGTGATATACAGATAGTCGCATCTGATAGTTTGGATCAATTCAATTATTTAACTTCATCCGATCAAGATCAAACTAAGACATAAATATCTCAATAGAGATCGAGGATGATCAAATTAGTAGTGTTCAACAAGAGTCAAGATAAAGATTGGTACACCATCTGACAATCAAAGATTAGTTAGATCAAATAAATTTATTTAATCAAGATCAAATTAAGATACAATTGGCTCCATAAAAATGAAAGATGATCAAATCTAGTAGAATTTGATAAGGATCAAGTGGTGACGACTAATGTTCCAATCAGTCTAATCAAGATATTTTATCAAATTATGATTTGAATTAGTATAAAAGTGATTCAATAAAAATCATGGATAATTAAATCTAATAGTATATGATCTGGCTAGGATGGATGCCGACATATGCTGTCCATCCAATGATTATAGATTAGGATATCTTCACTATGATCATATCAGAATCATTAAAAAGAAAGCTTTTTATTAGATCAATCTTAGAGATATAAACTTTATAGAGAGAGACATAATTCTAGAGAGAGAAAATTTTAGAGAAAGAAGCTATAAAGAGAAAGTAGAGAGAAAAATTAGAAAGGAGAGAGAGAAACTAGATAGAGGGGTAAAAAGGAGAGGAGAGAGAAACTCTTCTCTTTTTTGCTTTCTTTTCTTTTCTTTTCTTTCTTTTTCTTTTTTTTTTCTTTCCTTCTTCCTCCTCATGGTTTGAGGCAGAGCAAGGGACTTCCTCCCCTTTTCTTTCCGAAACCAACCAATTCTCACCTTATCGGGAGATGGTGGCTGAGGATGTGGCCCACGGCAATGCAGTCAGTGTCCTGGGTATGGTGATCAATGGCGACAAACGGCACTGACAAATCAAGAAAAAGAGCAAAGAAAAATAAGGAAAAGCATGGCTTGATTCTTCCAGAAAAAATCTGGTGATAAACTGACCAAAATCATGGTTTAAAAATGAGGAAAAAGGAGATGAGAATAACCCAAAGAATTTCAGCTCTTTCTTGGCTTTTGGATGGAAATCAGGCCATGGTAGTGGTGAAGATCATCAGACAAAGGCTCAGTAAACTCCGGCAAGATTTCTGTCCAATATTGCATCCTCGATATGGAATCGGAGGAGAGTTTGGTTGGGCCTTAAATAGAAGTTATGAAGCACCAAGAACCCTTCTCAGCATCGGATTTCCTCCAACCATATGGAGAGGGAGAAGACTCCCAATGGCAGCCTTCTTCCCATCTTATTTCCCTCTCTCTTTTATTTTTGCTACTTTATGATCTATGTATAAGTTCTTTTGGGCTGCTTTGATGGGTGGGGTATCACAAGAATGAATCCAACATAGCTGATCATATCATAGGCATTTTGAAATTGCCCGTCATTATCTCAAAATTAAAATAGGCAGCTAGCTGATTAGTATCCCACATATAGTCTTTTGTAATGAAATTAGCTACATGATTATGTTCATCAACATCCTCCTCCACATTTACAAAAGTAGGCCAGCTATGTAACCCAAGTTCTAAAATCCTAGGGTCATTATAAACATTTACAGAATTCTTAGTTCTTATCAACTAGACAAAATAATGCTATAATTTGATGCCTAAAGAATATATTTTCACCTACTTGAAGAATAATTTCTTGGCTTCCAATACCTAAGACGACCACCAAAAAAATGATATTTAGATTTTACCAACTAAGCCCATAAAGAGACAGGATGCAAGATTAAATTGATTCCAGTGCTCCGAGGTAGAGCCTCCTACTTAGACCACTGAACATAAAGTCCAAGGCCTCCTTAGCACTTTGGCTCATATATGGTCGGCCAAAGAGATGTACTCCCCTTTGATTGATAGAATGCCCTTATAGGAACACCTTGAATTCTTTTTCTATTATCTTAAACACTAAGAGAGAGAGAGATTTATAGAGGATATTTCATATAATGGAATAGATAAGAAAACAGATTGTAGAAGGGTTGCCCTTACTGCAAAGGCTAGGGCCCTCCACTTACACCCTGTATTCTTAGACCCGAGTTTATCCATTAGAAATTGAAATCAATAGGCAATAGTTTGGTACCTAATAACAGAACTCCAAGATAGTTCCAAGTTCCCCTTTTAAGTGGCATGTGAAATATGTACTAAATTTGTGCCTTGATGGAGAAGTATACTAAAGGGTCAGAAATGATATGGAACTTGGCAACATTGATAGCCTTCCCAGACACTGAACAATAAGCCTCAAGTAATAATTTTAAGGTTAAAGCATCCCTTACTATAGCTCTAATGACCAATAAGCAGTCATCAGCATAAAAGATATGAGAAAAAAGACCTTATGTGTTGGGATAGATTCCTTATTTGTGGAACACGGATCATCCGTTCAATATCACAACAACGTCTAGGAAGCAGATATTGATACCACACGAGAAAAAGAAAAAGAAAGAACAACAAACAAATACAATAAAATATGTAGATCGACCTAAAGTCTATCTTCACGGGGTATGCAAGCTTCACTATGAGAGAAATAAAATCAAAGAATACAAGAGAAACTCATCACTCAACTCTTGTACAAGATTCTCTCAATAAAAAATCTCAAAATCCTCATAAAAGCTCTCTGAAATCTCTCAAAAAGTTTCTCTGCACGATCAAGACGTCACCAGCTATCCAACCAAATAAACAGATCATCAATTAGAGTTTTATAGCCTCTAAAAATTCTAAAACAGTATTTCACTAGGAGACCTAGTTCAAATCAAAGTCCAAAATTAATTTTGGCAGTCCGATCGTGATCGGATCGCATTGTGACCATCCGATCATGCAATCAGGCATCCCCAGGCTCCTGATCAAACTCGAAAAGTCCCTCAACTGTCTGATCATGACCGGCTCACTCCAGAGCCATCAGATCGTGCTCCAGTCCGTATCATCACCTATGAGCCATGATAGAGCATGGTCCATTGTAGACCACGATACTTAGGTGGGCCTGGGCGCCCGCACTCGTGGGCCGCATGCGTGCTTGGGCCGGCCCAGTACCAGCGAGCTGTCGAGCCTGGCCCGCACCGCCTCCAACTTGAGCCAACCTGTGGGCCCCTCCGACAGCCCATGCACCATACCAGCTGCTTTTGATCTGCTCCTTCAGGCGTATCTTCTTCATCCAGACTCCATTTAGGCTGATCTTGATCTCGTTGGATTTTATTTTTTATCTTGAACCTCATTCTTAGCTTATTGTGGATTGAATCTCGAGATATTTTTCTCAACAATCTCTATCTCAACTCGATGTTCGGCCTTCACCTGTCTCTTAGAGCCTGTGATCTATCTCACCCCTACGCCTTGGGCACTCTCGCTGTTTCATGGATGGGCAAATATAAGAGTTGAACCAGACCGCTCGATCCCATCTCCATCATAGGTTGTGTCTATTCTGACCAAAGATCTGCTTGAAAAAATCTCCTTCGATAATAGAAACTTCATTCTATGACATCGCCTCTCATCCTCCTGAGTTTTCTATCTCGTGTCTGATCCACCTGCATCTGGAGCTCTATCTCGCTCTGAGCTCCCCCTAGCTCTTGAAGCTCCAACTCGCATTGGGCTCCCTGTCAGGTAGTAATGTTCTCCTCTGATCTTCTTTCCTTTCAATATCATCCTATCGCTGCACATAACCTTCAAGATTCTATCACTAGCAACCCACCTATAGCCATTTGAATCCAGTTTGCTCAGTGAGATAAGATTCCATCTAAAATTGGATATGTATCGGATCTTCTCCAATCTTTCCACTGCACCATCATGTTCCTCTAGCTGACCATCCTGGTGCTCTTGATCACACAGCTCGATCCATCCGACAGATGAATAGTACTCTCACTGCTCTTTCGATAGTTAAACAGCTCCTCTCTACAACAAACATGATGGGTGCATACAGAATCTAAAATTTACTGCTGGAAAGAAGTAGATATCTCGTCAGATATCAACAGGACATCATCCTCTGACTCGCTACTAGCCATCGCTATAGTAGCCCTCGTCCAATCCCTAAGTTGTGGGCAATCTCTAATACGATACCCCAACTCATCACATCGGTAGCACCTAATCTTGCTGGGGTTTCTTATTTTGAATCTAGATCATCCTTCTCGCGATCCTCTACCGCTCCATCTACTGTCACCTGCTCCTTCAGAAACCATCAAAGCTGAGCTGCCGCCGTCTAAGCTCGAAGCTGGTTTCTCCCTCCTGAGAACTTCATTCTAGAGGATCATCCCGGTGATCTCATCCATTTTGATGGTGCTCTTCTCCACTAGAAGAGCAGTTACCAAAAACTCATACGAAGGGAGAAGCAATGCTAGCAAGACCAACGTCCAGGTCTTCTCCTTAATCTTCTCACCTGCACTGAGAAGATCAGTGAAAATCTTTTGAAAGTGGCTGAGATGCTCCTGTATGCTCTGTCTCTCGTCCATCCGCAGTTGATAGAACTGCCTCTATAAGAAAAGAGAATTGGTGAGGAACTTTGCCATGTACAACTCCTCGAGCTTCGACCACAGTACCATCCAAAAAGTCTCACCAAGTACATAGATCATCACCTCATCCGTCAAGTACATGCAGATGGTACTCACCGTCTGCATCTGTAACCACTCCCACGTCTTCTCCTCTATAATGATCGGCTTTTTCTCGTTCAAGAGAGCGTCAATTAACCTCTATTGGATGAGCACATCTTTTATCCTTGCTTGTCACAAGAAGAAATTGCTCTTCCTATCGAACCGGTTGATCTCCCCATTGATTGTACTTATCTTCTCCACCTTCTATCTTGATCAACACCACCTCTGTCTGGACCGCCTGATACCACTTGTCCACAGTAATCAGGCTCTGATATTAATTGTTGGGGTAGATTTCTCAATTGCAGAACATGGATCATCCACCCAAGATCACAACAACGTTCGAAAAGTGAATGTTGATACCACACAAGAAAAAGAAAAAGAAAGAACCATAAATAAACATAATAAAAATATGGATCAGTCTCAAACCTATCTCTATGGGACGTGCAAGCTTCACTATGAGAAAACCAATCCCCTGTGAACTATCATACACCATTCCAAGCACCTAGGACTGCCCCCATTCAGGTGTGAAAATACCAAAATACACTTGCCAGTCCACATGCATGAAAGTAATCTTTCCCATATTCTTTAGCCAAGCAATAATCATACCTTCAAATAAACCAACAGTTGACACCATATATGGGTAACAAATAGGGCCCATCATTTGTTAAATTTGATGCATAGACTCCTCGGAGAGTCTTGTCTCAAGAAAGGTTCACACCTAGGGCAAAACTAACCTATCAAAGACCTAATATATTTGATAAAAGGGGGCTTAGCTACACCCTTATAGTTCCATATTAATATTTTCATTAGATCCTATCAGGTCGAGGTAGGGACAACCACACCACCACCCCAAACCCAACAAACTATGACATTCATGAGGAGCACCCCAGAAATGACACATGCCTAGAGTTCTCTTGAGCTAAATGTAGATCAGGTTGGGTGACAAAAGACTAAGAGTTATCTTTGGAAGCCTACAACTATTGCTTCCAGATCTGAACTTGAGTTTTGTGATCCACAATTACATTACGTATAGATTGATGCCCAGTGATGGCTGTCTTGGTCGTTTGCAATATCGATGGCCCTGACTCTTCGGCTGGCAGACCAAAGAGCCACTGGAGTTGGTTGATACCATCCTCTAGACCTCCTTTTTAGGTGGACTGGCTGTTATTCTGCATTTAGGATATATGAATCCTTACTGCTACACCAAAGCAGCACTATCATCTTCCTCCAAAACCACTACCTTATGTTGAGGAGATTCTAACCCCAGTGACTTAGCAGCCCCTTGCATTTTTGTCGAAGAATGCTTTCTTTTTTCTTTCTACACACCCTCTGAAATGCTATTGAGATTTCCATTGGTTGAGAGGGTACTTGTTCTGGCCTTTAGATTTTATTGAGGGCCCAAACCAAGAACCCAACACAAATGAGGCCAAGTCTCCACTGATGTTGGAGACTTTAAAGGTGACCTTTCTAAAGTTTGCTGTGGTTGAACTCATACCGATGAAGATGGCACAGTAGTAGGGGTTGATGCTGCATGGTCCCTCCTTTTTGCCATTCCTTAAGAAGCAACTCTAGGTGTTGATCAGATCCAAGCCATCCGAATTCATAGACCAAACACTAGATTGTCATGAACATGACATCCTTCCATAGAGCACCTGTGGTCATCCATTGTAACCCCTATCGTCTCACAGACATAGCAGATATCTGAAAGAGCTTCGTATGCAAACTCCTAAGAGATAGTGGTACTATTGATCCGAAGGCTGATATCCATACATACATTATTCTTATTCAGATTAGGCTAAACATAAGCCTAAGCAAACCCCAACCTTGTATTATCCTCTGTCCACTTATCTAAGAGCAAAGGTTTACCAGTAATCGAGATAATTTTTAAGATCATCTCTTTGTCCCATAATTCCAATGGTGGATCAGAGAATTGGATTTGGATAGATGCATTGAGCCTTACCAAGTTGGAAGGTGGGTTTCCATCCTTCCATGGCTAATAGTTGACTAGCCAAAGACCAGGGGCCTTCCGAGAGTGGCTTGACACGAAAATCACCTTCCATGTTCCACAATATCCTCAATTCTTTTTGAATGAATTCTATGGGAAACCCTTTGACCCGAAACTTATCCATAATGGTTGATTTCCGTCAATTAGAACTCCGATCGTGAAAGATACCACTTGAGAAAACTGCTCCTCTAGCAGAGTAATAGTTTTCTGGGTCACATTCGAAACATCCCACCAAACTTTCGAATCGCCTGAGACTAGGAACGAGCTCAATCCGCCATCTCTGGACCTTGACGCTTGGACGAACTCTATGGTTGAATGGGAGTAGCCTCTTTTCTTGGCTGATTTGTTGCATGTAAAGGGTTCTCCAATGAAGCCCCATGAGAACCAACCGGAACGACATCCATTTTGGATCTCTTCCGGCACCACCTTCCCCTATGAGGAGGGTCCTAATGAAACCATAAGAACAACCTTTCCAATTTCCATCGCTCTCGGTGATTATTCTTCTTAAAGAGAAGTATCAAAGGAGACTAAAGAATCTATGGCAACTGATCTATTGTTAACAATACTTATTACACACGTGTGCTATCCTCTAGGCATCAGGAGAAGGCAATTGCATGCAAAGCAAAAGTTCACTCTACAATATTATCCTCCAATGCTTTTCCAGGTAAGATGTGTTATTTGAAATTATTCTATAGTTAATTAATTTGATTTGTTAATCCAATGGCCGCTCATATTTTAATAAATTAAGCTAACATGTTGTTGGTTAACATTGACAATTGCCTGTTTATACCTAAAGACGGTTATAGGTATTGTCAATCATGGATGCTTCTAAAAAGCATCATGATCTTTTGGTGCAATTGGCTAATTGCCGATGCTTTCCTAGCATTGGCAAGAAAGAGCCCGCCAGCCTCCTTTTCCTTGTAGTGGTTACAGGGTTGGTAAGAGCTTGGAAGGAAAATGATGTATGAAATTGCAGTGTGTGCAAAGCGGAGAATGATTTAAAAAATTGGCTCAACACAAACACAAAAGCCAGGGAATAAGATATGTGAATTGCTTTATCCATAGTTCAAGGTAAGTGGGAATTCCTGGATTTTGAAGCTTAAAATAGGGCATGTAATGTCAATATCACCTTGAAGTCCATGATGAGCTATACCTTTCATACCATTTTATGTACTTATTTATTTGCTGCATGGCACATGTTCATACTACTAACTACTAAGAAGCTAACAAGCATAAAGAACTACTAGGAAGTTATCTCCCTAATGGCATAACCTTTTAATTAAATTGCCACGTTTCACCAAGAATAATACCTTATGATGACTTTATAAAATAAATGCAGGTATGCATGCAAAACGTGATGATTTTATTAGCTTAGGGGTTTAATTCCCGGTGCATTGAAAAAAGTCTGCCAAATAGTAGGTGTGTTTCTTATGATTGCAGCATTAGTCTAATCACTGGAGGATCTTATCATTGTAGCCTCCTTTTTTTTTTTTTTTTTTGGTAAGAGTAACCTCCTTTTATTAAATCGTTGTTCTTATGATGTAAAAAACTTCAACACTATTTTCACATTTTAGGTCTTGCAGCATATAGTTGATTCCTATTAATGTCATAATTAGAAACTTCTTCTGTCTAGGTGGGAGGAATTTTAGAGAATCAAAGAAGAACGCCAGGAGAACCTATGGTGGAGGTGTTGACCTCCGCCTTGCCCCTCTCCCCTTTCTATGCTACAAATCCTTAAAAAAAAAAGTATGGCACATCTGATGATCCTTGACATGTCGCATGCTAAGAGAGCTTTGAACTTCCTTCTAATGCATTCCATCATGCATGCAAACCACATAAAAGAAAAAAGAGGCCTGGAAATAAAGAAATAATGGAGGAATATGAGCTATGGTAGAGATGTCGACCTCCACCCCCATCCCTCTCCCTAACTTCATGCTAAAACAAAAATTTATGGCGAGCTAACAGAGCTCTGAAGCCCCCTTTAACGTATGGTATAAATATATTTTAAGTAAAAATATGGTGCTAGCCTATCTTATTGATACAGCTTTTACATGATTGTAATAAAGATCAGGGTCTAAAGCTAGCCTACATGGAATTTTGAAGATTTTTCCTATGTTCCCTCAATCTCGCCCATACATGTGCCATGCCTAAGAGTGTTATCAATTTGAATATAGTCCAAACACTTTTTAACTCAGATCCGGCTTGTTGGAATGTTCGAGTCTATAATATAATCCAATTCTATACATCCCAGAAATACATCCCATCTGAAACTAAAGGGATGAAGATGTAATTAAGGATTATGTATGATATAGCTCAAGTATAAATACCTTTAGATCCAAAGCAGAAATATTATTTAAGAAGCTCAACTTTTTGGTGCTTTTGAAATTAATGATCAATTACTTAGTCCATGATATAATTGCAAAGCACCATGAGAAATATAAGAGATGTAAATATACCAAATACCTTACATACTTCTTCTAAAGTCAACACATTATATATAGGTAAACCATCAAGTTCAAATCAAATCCAAATTGAAGTCAGGATCATGAAATCAAACCCGCACCTGAACCTAATATATGATTAGGTTGGATTAGATCTAGGTCAAGTAAATTTTTAGCAGGTCCATACACAACCTGAGAAAATTCAAGCGGCATATAATGTGTTGGAGCGTATAATCGAGATTTACCTATATAATGTGTTGGACTGTCGGCTAGAGGCCGGTCAACGATGTTACAGTCCAACCATATATAGGGATGTAAATTTTGATGTTAGGTTCAAGCGGTAGATAAAGGGGCAAACTGATGCGAGCTAGACCACGCAACACTCGAGATTTGACTTATGGTTGGACTGTAACATCGTTGACCCGCTTGTAGCCGATCCGGTTCCTACGGGAAGTGGCCGTTTTTTTTTTCACAAAAACTCCATTTTACCCCTGGCTTCGGAAGGTGGTCAGTGTCATCGTAAAATCAGGGGCATTTCAGTCATATGGAACAAATAAAAATTTAAAAATCCAATCCCAAAACATCCCCTCCCTCTCTCCCGAGTCCCGACCCCCATTGCTACTCGAACCTTCTCTGATCCTCTCCGGCTCTCCTCCCTCTCTCCGGCGACGGCGTCAACGGCGGTGGCGGACGCGGCTGGAGACGACACCGGCTTTCTCTCCTAGAGCCTCGAGGTACTCTCTCCTTCCTCCTCTCTCTCTCTCTCGGAATCCCCTGTGGCTTCGCCAATTCTTGTTTTTTGTTTTTTTCACTGGGTTTTAAACAATTAATGGCGTTTGGGGGCTTAATTTTTTTGGTTTCTCGGAAAGTCTGAAGAAATTATGAAAGAAAAAAAAAAGAGGAACTTTGGTCCTGGTTTTGATGATTAATTTGTCTGATTCGCTTTTGATATTCGATTTCCCTGATTCCTTGGGTGATTTGAAGCTGGCTTTTTTTTTGTCCCCATTGCCTCTCTCAGTCTGATATTCTTCGTCGTTATTGTCATCAAGAAGCACGTGAACTGTTAAGCGGCCAGCATCCTGATCCTGCTATTTAATAATATCTCCCTATGGGATTATATTTATCAAGATTAATGATGGCTTCAACAAGCTTCCATATGATTTTAATGATAGGCCATTCTGTATCTCAAGGATTCTTCTGACTTAATTACTTCTTTATCTATGCATGATTACCAGCATCTTCTAACAGGTTGAGTTTTGCTACGAAACTTAGCTAATGAAGCATTCGAAGATGGTTGCGTGTCTTCATCCGCATTTTCTAATCTTTCATCTGCAAGTATATGTGTTCGTGTTTGCAGGTCAGCCGGCAGGTGCATGCGTGAGGTTGTATCTCTAACATCTATGTAGTTATGGACGTGGGCAAGCTAGACAGTGCGAGCATCCCCACAGCCGAAGCCCGAGTGGCAAGCATGGCCACGACGGCGGCGGTGGCGAGGAGTGTGGAAGGCAAGGTGGCGCTGGTTGCAGGCGCGACGGGGCTGGTGGGCCGGGAGCTAGTGAGAGCTCTGCTCCTCCCAAGCTCTGCATGGAAGCTGGTGTACGGCGTTGCTCGAAGGCCCCCCGACGACGACGACGATCATGAACGGTACCGGTTCCTCACGTGCGACCTGCTGGACCGTGGGGAGACGATGGAGAAGCTGTCGCCGCTGGCGGAGAAGGTGACGGACGTGTTCTGGGTGACATGGGCGAGCCAGTTCCCACTGGACACCCGGGAGTGCTGCGACCAGAACCGTGCCATGCTCTCCAACGCCCTCGACGCCCTCCTCCTCCCTGTCCCCAGCCCTGCCCTCGCCCACCTCGCCCTGCAAACTGGCACCATGCACTACGTGTCCATCAAGCAGGCCGCCGCCGCCGGCTGCCATGTTTATTATGAGGAGGAGAGCCCGCGGGTGGGGGAGGAGGACCACAACTTCTACTACGCGCTGGAGGATCTCGTCAAGGAGCGATTGGGAGGTGGCGGGAGGAGAATCGCCAGCTGGTCGGTCCATCGCCCGGGGCTGCTGCTGGGCTCCTCCCGGCGATCTCACTTCAACCTGATGGGGAGTCTATGCGTGTACGCCAGCATCTGCAAACATCTTGGCCTGCCCTTCCGCTTTCATGGCCTCAGGCGTTGCTGGGTGGAGCCCTACATGGATGCCTCCGATGCCCGAGTCGTCGCTAACCAGAATCTTTGGTGGGCATCGGTGGTATCTTCTTCGACATCCTCGTCACTACCGTCAACACCATCATCATCGTTATACTGTCAGGCTTTCAATGCTGTGAACGGCACCGCCTTCACATGGAAGGAGGTCTGGCCGGCGCTAGCGGCCAAATTCGGGCTCTCCTTGCAGGCTGACGACGACGATGAGTTGGTGTCGGAGGAGACGAGCTACAGTAGGCTGATGGAGGACAAGGGAGCAGCGTGGGAGGAGATCGTGGCCAAAGATAGTCTGCGCCCCAGCCAGATGGACGACCTCGCCAATTGGGCCTTCCTCGACATGGTGTTCCGCTTCCCGGCGAAGATACTGGTCAGCTCCGGCAAGGCCCACCGCCTCGGCTTCACCACCAGCTACGCCGCCCTGGAATCCCTGCTCTATTGGGTAGATCGGATGCGAGAGGAGCGCCTCATCCCTTCTTACTGATTAACTTTTAGAAGGATTGGTTTCTTTTAGTTGTGGATCATTCCGGCTTACCTACCCAAACAACTAAGTCACTACCCTTGTAGGCAAAGAACTCAGCCAATGAAAGAAGAAAACTTTCTAGTACCAGGATATATCATGTATAATGGCTTTCTGATCAAGTACTTTCTTGTGGTTCCAGTCATGGATAACAACATAACGTTACAGCTTTCTTATTTTTATTTTTTATGACGACATTACTAGCTACTAATATTTAAGAACCACTATTCTATCCTTACGTCAATTTGACAAAAGATTTGGATCATAGAATAGTTCTTGGTTTAGATCACTTTTCTTGCCTGCTATGTGTATTATGGTGTTATCATGCAATTGTGTAAAAGAATTTTCAAATACTGCAACATGCATCCTAGTTGCATACCTTGAGTCGGTTATTTGGGAGCATTAAAGTTCCACCATGCTTATCAAGCAATGTATACTGAATGTGATTACTTGTCATAATTAAAGGGTATGTTGTCCTTGTTGCCATTGTTGATCCTGCTTACGTAATAATGACAAAAATGATTTGGTGAACGCTTGAAAGATAAATATCTATTATAATTATGCAAAAACCTCTTAGTGGCTTTTTAATATATAGGTGCTCTATAAACGATTCATTCTTTACATATAAATTCCTTTTCCTCCCCTTCTTTCACGGAATTAGGTTTAGATCTGTCTCCTGAGAAGCTAATGTAATGATTGATTGGCTTGCTGATATGGTAGATTGATCAAGTCGATCAGTTGAATTAGGTTGATCAAAAGATTTAGGTTTGACTTCTCTTAGTTAAAGGACTTTAATTTTTAACAGGAAAAGTTGCAAAGAATTTTTCAAGGTGGATGGTTATCATGCTAGAGAATAAGGATACAAGAGGAGGTTCGCTGGTCCCATAGAACTCCTATTGCAATTATAAGCAGAGACTGGGTAGATGTCGAGCTGAGGAAAGTAATTGACCAAGTCTTTTCTCTTTAAGCTCGACAAATACAAGGATCTAATTCTGAGGAAGCATTTCCAAACCATCTTATATATTTTATATGCCACTAAATAGCAACCATGATTATTTGTTGTCATAAATCAGCTCGGATAAAAAAGATATGATAGAAATACTACGACTATGTTAGTGCAGTCCAGGATCAAAAGTCTACAGTAATGTTTGTGCAGTTAGATATTGAACAAGAACAACCATGCAGCCAATTTTTGATGCCAAGAACCATGATGTACATTAGATCATATCAATTTGCGTCCAAGTTAAAAAGGAAAACACTACTGGTGAGTGCCACATTGTTAATCCACTTTGGATGGCATAAACCTTGCCATTGGATCTCTATTTGCTGCGATAAGGACCTTAAGGCAAAGATATATTGTTCTAGTGGATTTTAGGATTTGTTCTCAAGTTTTAGTCGAGCTTTGAGGGTACCTACTCATCTTGTCAAGGGAAGGGGCCCTAAAGCCAATAAATACCTCCCTATTTACTTTTTTTTATATATATTTATATATATTTATGAAAGTTTGTTTCCTTTCAGTACACACTAGCTCATAATTCTGCTTATAATTTTTTTGCACAGTGGATTTTGCATGGATCTTGTGTATGTCAGAATAAACATGGTGGATTGTCAGAATTGGTGGGAGTGTGTTTGTAGGCTTCAACAAGTTATGGTCTACTTCAAAGTCTTCAAGAAACAAGTTATGGCAAGGGCTCTCAATAGTAAGGTGACCCATTAGTTATCCTTAATTAGCCTTTAGGTTGTATTTGGTGTATTGTCAGATAGTGGTAATCTGGATTATCTGTAATTTAGATATATTGCCAATAATGTTGATTACTGTATTTAGTACATGCTGATAATGTTGTAGTAAAATTACTGAAAATTTTGATTGACATGTTTAGTATGACAATCAGATTACTGATAATGTAACATCAAATTTTTAAAATATCCTTAAATCAAATTTATTAAAAATCACACCTCATGTAAAAAAAATTAACTTTTTAAAATAAAAGAATAAAAATATATTATATATTATAATATATAATATATATTATATTATATATAATATATATTATTTTTTTATTTTTTTTTCTTCCTTCTCCTTCCCCCGCATGCCCCAACCCCCCCAACCCCCAGCTGCTCCACCCCCAGCCGTCCGCCCCCGACCCTCCGAGAGTCGCATCTCTGACACCGCCCCTGGCCCCCTATCGTCTGTGCCACCCCCTACACAGTCCCCTGGCCCCCCCGACGAACCCGCACCCCACGTCCTCCGCAACTGCCTCTATTATTTATTATCAAAATAGAAGATTCGATGGCTATTATTATTATTATTATTATTATTATTATTATTATTATTATTATTATTAAGATAAATTATAAAAATTCTTCTAAGGTTATGTCGAAATTACAGTTAAGCTCAATAGTTTGAAAAACCTATACTTACGCCCTTGACGTTTACTTTAACCCTACAGTTTAGTCCTGACCGTTAGGCAGTCCGTTAATCGAAAATAGGACCAAAGTGTCATGTAATTAAAATTTTTAGAAATGACAGAAATGCCCTTCACCAAAGGTCTAGACTATCTAGTGGGATAAAAATCTTTCTTTCCTTCTTTCTTTCTCCCCTCTAGTCTTCACTACCTCCATAGTTCCCTTGCTTCGATGCCATTGGGTGCTCCATTATTGTCGTGCTCTAGTGGTATTGAGTGAGGAAGATAAGTGGATGCATTATTTCCAAATACCTCCACCCCCCCACATCTAGGTCTCCACCGACCTCGAGTCCAAAGAGCTCCTCGCCTTCTGCCTCCATCGCCGCAGCAAGCTCCTCACCCGCCTCGTCCATCTCATTCACGTCGAGTTCATCTAGACCGACCCCCACTCCAAGCACCTCCACGTCAAGCTCTGCATCCGCCGTAAGGTCTTCTACGGTGCCATCCTCAAGCAGTCTCACCTCGTCGACATCACCGCCCACCACCAGCTCTGCCCCCCTGCTCCCACGCCCACCCCGACCCCGACTAGTGGCCTGCTACCGTCCAGCTCCGCCAGCATGTCACCCACTATCATACCTTTTTCTTCCTCCAGCAGTTCATAATCCACCATGGCGCCGCCGCCTGTGCCCTCTATATCACCGAGAATGACTGTGACCTCGACTTCTTCTTTGGCAACCGCTCCCACGCCGTCAGGTTCATCAATTTCATCTCCAACATCGTCTCCATCTGCTCCCGCTATGACAAGTAGCTCATCTCTCAAGATTCCAAGATCAATATCTACAACTACAAGCACACCGTATTCGTCGAGATCTGCCCCATCTGCCATGAGGACCTCATCTGTCTCCCTCCCGACGTCGCCCCCAGCCTCAGCTACCTCATCATCTGCACCAAGATCTCCAACTCTATTTCTCTCCTCGATCCCTTCACCCTCCAATCTGCCTCTCTCGATGCCAGGCAGTATTGGTGGGCCCCCTTCAAGGCCTTGCTCTCCAGCCACCAGCTCATCAAGTACATTGTGCTCGACTTCGAGGTGACGGAGGTCACCGTCAGGGGTCCCTTGCTTATGCCCAAGTGGCTTGGGTGTCCAATTTTGAAAAGAACGACAACATCTTCACCATCCAAACCCATTTCAGCAAGATGATTCTACAAGATTAATCGCACGGGATGGATGGATTTGTTAAGAAGAAACCCTATTCTTCGAAAAAAAGAAGAAGATGAGTGGAGAGAAGGGGAAGAAGATGGTGAAAAAGATTCTGATAAATTTCATTTACTGAGTTATAGTGGAGGGTGATTTAGTTATTTTAGATTTCTAAAACGGTTTGACTAACGACGTTAAATTTTAGGGGTATAAGTGTATATTTTAAAAAATAGTAGGTATAACTGTAATAAAGATAAATCTCAAGGAGTTTTTGCAATTTATCCTTATTATTATTATTATTATTTGATAATCTGAATAACCATTCTTCCTTTAGATAATCCAGATTATCTTCTGAGAGGTAATCTGGATTGCCAAGATAATCCAAATTACCATCCAAAGAACATACCAAATGCAGTAATCCGATGGGGTCCTTTTAAATTGCCAGCAATCTGGATAGATTGCCAGCTACCAAACGCAACCTTAGTTACCTAGTTATCTTTATATTTATAGTTTTTTAATGCTAAAAAATATTTGCTTAATTTTTGCTTAGAGTAGTTTAAGCTCCTATTATGTTGCTTTGAAGCTTGCACTAGACCTCCCATCTTATGTCAAAGCCACAATCTCAAATATTCATGACTACACCAGCAATACATCTATTATACCCAGAACCTAAGATTTTGCTTCTTTATCAGCCAAACATTTCTAGAAGCAGGTATATATATAGTGATGCAAGCCTTAAGATCTAATATATATAAGAAAATAGTTAATCAGTGAAAAATAATTTGCTAAGAATCATAATTTGTTGCTAATAACCATCGTAAGACAATAAAATAAAAGATTCATCATGAAATATTATTTAAATAATATTTTGGCAACAAAATTATATTTCATTGCTAATTTTTGTAATAAATTTGTGGTGCCAAATCCTCCTACTCAGACTTTTGGTGGAAAACTTTTGGCAACCATTTATGATATTTTCGTAATGAAAAATTATGGTCACAAATATCATAAATTTAAGTGATGATATATTTTTGTTATGAATTAATTATTAATTTTGACGACAATGTTAGAATCATTTCCAAATATATACTTGTGGATATATAATATTAATTAGTAGTAATTTTTTCTAATAAATTTAATTCATCACTAATATTTCTTATATTTGACATCACAATTATATTTTGTCATAAATAGATCATTATTTTTTGACGAGGATGATATTTTATCACTGAATATTTATTTATTAGTGACATATACAATTTTATCACATAATATAGATTATTTAGTAAAGAAGTAGTATTTCTCATACATTTTTTAATATACAAATTTATAACATAATTTTTTTTGCTACTAATTATCTAATTAACTTTTATTAATAACAATATTTTATAGTTAAATATATTTTTATTGACAATATATATAGTTTTGTCGTAAAATACTAACTATTTAATGATGAAATAAATTATATCACTTATATATCATTATATAGCTTTTGTGATGGAATAGTTTTTATTATAAATTACTTATATAACTTAGCAATAATAGTTTTTCATCATTAAATATAAATTTATTGATAATATATATTTTATTATAGAATATTAACTATTTAATAATAAAATAGATGTTGTCATCCATATGTTATTTTATAACTAATAACTTTTTATGCTCATTATTTATGATTTATTTCATCACTATAGATTAGAAATGAATCAACTATGTAACCAAGTAATATTCTAAGATATAATTATGAAACTTGCACAGAGAATAATTTATAAAAATAATTAATTATTAAAATATAAAATATCTTAATATATTTGAAATAAGTATATTTTATTGTAAACATATTTTAAATAAGTATAATAAAATATTATTTTATACCATAATCAAATATTGTCATAATGGTTAAGTAGTAAGTTATAAATCAAGAGGTCATAGGTTCGAATCTTTGTATGAGTGGGTGTGTGTTATGTGTGTGTATATATATAATCTCTAAATTTAAAATTATAAATACATGTCTATCACATATATGTGATATATACGTGATATATACGAATCTAATTAAATTAAAAAATAATTTTTATTTGAATTTAATTAAATATTTTACTCATTTATAGTCCTAATTTATAATAAAAATATTCTTATCTCTAACACCTGATTTTAAGTGATAAAATACTACTGTTGTTAATAGCCATCATTTTATAATAAAAAAAATTTATCATCAAAATATTTTATGATGAAAATGCTTTCATCATGAAAAAAATATTTTTATAGTAAAAAATAATGTATGTGACCTTTAGAACTGAGTTTTTACAATAAAATAGATATTTAGGTAACATTATTTTCTCACTTTTAGTGTCTAATTAACAACGAAGATATTTTTATCTCCAACACCTGATTTTGAGTGACAAAATACTATTATTGCTAACAACCATTATTTTATAATAAAAAATTTTATCACCAAAATATTTTGTGATAAAAATATTTTTATTATAAAAAATATTTTCATAGCAAAAAATAATGTATGTGATCTTTAGAACTGAGTTTCTGCAATAAAATAGATATTTAAGCAACGTTGTTTGCTCACTTTCAATGTTGAATAATTTTGTTAGAAATTATGTATGTATTCGAAACAAAATTTATTTCATCATAAAATATTTAATATTTTATGATGAATTACTATTTCATCCTTAATGACTTTTAGTGATGAGACATTGGCTATGAACCAAGCAATGAAATTTATTTTTTAGTAACAAATTTTCTTTTATAGCTAGACATATAAAATTTTTGTAGTGAGTGCCACAAACAATTAATATTTTATTGTAAGTGTTAGATTAATAAAAATTTGTTAGATATCATTTGTTTACCTTTGCACTCATTTGCTTCAAGATCTCAATTGATTGCTAATAAATAATTTTTGATTTTCTTTTAATTTATGCTTGTCGAACTAAATTTGTTTAAATCATACACAAACAACAGGGCATATTTACTTAGAATTGATTTTTTCATGGCGGAAGTATGAGCTTTCTATCTAGAATAAAATGCTCTAGTTTGTTGATATTAAGTGATGATAGAAATAGCAGCTATAATAAGAAAAAAGAAAAAAAAAAGATTAGGCCAACTACCAATATTGGAGATGCAAAATTAGCAAACATGGGATAAATGCACTAATATTATTATATGATACAAAATTATATCTAATTGGAGGTTGGACTCTTAAAAGAAATAAATAGATAGTTAATAATTAGTAATATTACAAATAAAAAAAGCAAAAAATAAAATCTATAGCATGCATCAATGAATTAACTTAATGTTTATAGTAATTAAAATAATACATATATTATTGTTAGCCTAATCATTGGATTGCTACAAGAAAAATATATGATTTTTGTAGCTAATCATTTTATCTTTTATTATCCAATAACAATAAGAGGCTTACCAAATACTAAAGTTATAATCTAGGAGCATACATAATACATAAATCCAATCCAAATGATCCAAAATTTTTAGCTACCAAAGCATGACAATATTGGTTCCTAACAATAAAATGATAATTTCTACACACATTTCGGTCCAAAAGTAAATGACCATCCAATTCCTAAATAAACCTACTATAAGCTTCTGAATTCTTTTCTGATCACCAATCTAAAATACAAAAATGGCCTATTTTACAAATCCATAAGCACAATATAACAAACCCAAAACTAAACAAAGTACCTAATCATATGTGATCACAATAAAAGTTATGTCAAAAAAATTAACAATTCTTTTTATAGGAGAGGTAGCCAATGTTTCGAAAAATATAATAAAATATTTTAAAGAAAAACTTTGAAACCAATCAAACAACAAATTTTTCAAATCAATATCCAAATTAATTACAATAAATTCCTGAAATTTTGAAATTAGAAATAAATAATATAGATTCTTGCCATTGATTTCTCACCTCTTAGAAATAAAATCAATGGTGATGAAGATGGAATGAGTTAAGAATCTTAACCTTTAGGCCATTTTCTTTAGATTTTTCTCCATCCTTAAATAGAGTTGGTGATAGCACTTTTGGTAGCTGCAAAAACAATACCTTCTCATTTGAACATTTTTATATACTACCAAAGGAATATTACCTTTGTGGATAGTGATCGAAGTTTTATAGTAGCATTCTATATATTGTAATTTCACTATTTAGTAAGTTAATTTAATAATTGATACATAACAAGCATCCTTGCACTACATCAATGGCAAGTGGATTGAGGTCTCCTGCATGCATGAAAGTGAAGAGTCCATCAATTCCTTCTAACCTAAACCATGTCATAGCATACCATCAAGTTATGTCCAAATATAATTGCCATACAACCTCTAATTGATTCCTAAAAAAAAATATGAACTTATTTTATGAGGTAGAAAAGACCAACCAAAATTAATGACATCTCACGGACATAAACTACTTTATTACTTAAAAGAAATGAAAGAGGAATAAAAATCATATGAGGCGAGCACTAGAGAAAAAAAATATAGAGTAAATTTTTTATTTTGCCATATTTCTCTAATCTTACAAAAAAAAAAGGTCAAAGGCTCCTTCTAAAGGAGCTGTTAGTCTCATGATTAAAAATAAAAAAATATAATTTTTTTATCCTCATTTTTAAAATATATTTTTTATCAATACATACTACATAGTTAAGTGATACACATAAAGTAAATTAATCATTAAGTAAATCAATACAAAGTTCTAGATAAATCTTTACATACTATCTGAAATATGGAGTTTACTAATATACAATGTACAACTACATGATATACATTTAGTAAATTAGTCATTTAGTAATCCAATAAATATTTTTAAGTAAATTGATATATAGTTCTAGAACATTATGTTCACCGATACATACTATATGGTTTGGTGATACACACTCATTGATTTGCTGATATATACTGCAAGCTTCTGTGATACATATCTAACAGATATTTTTAGGTAAATCAATACATAATTTTTAAAATATACTTGTTACCTAACTATATGTATCAAATCATTGTTAGATGTGTATTGATGAAGCTCGCAATACGTATGAGGAAGTAAACAAATGTGTATCACCCAATCTTGTAGTGTGTATATACTATTTCAAAATTTATGTATCATTTTTTTAAAGATGTGTATTAGGTTGCTAGATGACTCATGCTAAATTTGTATCACATGAAGAATTTCATGTTCTGAAAACTATGCATCAATTTATGTAAAAATATATATTGACTTGCTTGATGATTAATTTATTTAGTATATATCACTTGGTTGTGTACTACATACTAGTAATTATTATGCTCTGAAAACTGTGAATCATTTTAACCAGAGATGTATGACTCGTTAGATAATTGATTTGTTTGATATATGTTACTTGGTCATGTAGTATATATCGATAAAAAGTACATTTTGAAAACAAAGAAGAAAAAGGATGTTATGTTTTTTTTTTAATTATGAGATTAACAGTTCTATTAGTAAAAAAGAAGTCTTTGACTTTTACATTCCTCTTAAAGATGGATATTAGGAGAAACATGGCAAATCGAAAGTATATCCCACTTTTTTTTCTTCGATGCCCATTCCATATGATTTTTGTTCCATGAAAGAGAGATAAAACACAATAAAATTAAATAAATAGAAAAAATCATAAAAAAGATGATATATTGTACACCTACTTGTTAAAAAGATGGAGCCTAAATTTATGGTCATGCCTACCACAACTTGAGCCTAGCGCACGTGAGCAAAGTGACCTTTACACCTAACTTGGAAACAATAATACATCACAAATAAGCCCAACATGAACTCTGAATGCCTTGCAATATGGTGAAATTATGGCAAGACGAGCACAAGGCTTGACATGGAAAAAAAAGGCTCTAATGAATATAGCTAGGGATGGCAATAGATTGAATATGGATCAAATTGATCAATACCCATACTCACCCTATAATTAAGAATGCCATATCTATTCCCATCTCGTATCTATCTTGAGTTAGGTTGGATTGCATTGAATAGAGATGCAGTCAAATCAGGTCCAATAGATAAGAGAGGTCGGGTTAAATCGGATCCGAACGGTTAAGGAACTTATCATGTAAATGTTATAAATTAATTATAATTTTAAAATATATATATATATATTAAGGTTATATTGAATCAGATTTAGATTGAGATGTATATCATTATCCATATTCGATCTGAATTATTTTTCTAAAATCCATATCCACTTTGGGTTTTAATTGAATCGGATAAAATCCATATCATTCAAGTCAAATTGGATCAAATACCTACTAGGTCAGATAAAATGGCCTTCCCTACATGAAAATTATATCAAACAAATTATTAGCCATCCCTAAATGAAAATTATATCAAACAAATTATGGGCACAACAACCCACGTAACTGTTAGACTATAAGTTTGTTTATTGTTATTTTCTTTTGTTGAAAGGTTATGACTTTTCGTAAAGTTGTATCTTTTGGATTAGGGATGTGTCTCTTTATAAGGTTGTGTCTTTTAGATGATGTATTTTTTTATGAAGTAAGACACATCTTTATAAGCATGTGTCTCTTAATAAGTAATTTTTTGGGAAAAATTAAATCCCTCCATTTCTATAAATAGAGAGCATGTATTTTATTTTGTATTAAGTCATTTGTAATTGAGTTAATTATTTATTTAAATAAATCTCATTTTTCTCAACCATTACATTTAATAGTTCATAAATTAGTAGGCCTACCAACATTTGGTATCAGAGCCTACGGCTGTTAAGAAGGAAAGATTCTGTTAAGAAATGGCCAATCCATTTCTCCAAACCACCAAATCCAAATCTCAAAACCATTAAAAGATAATTATGAGAATTGATGCATTTAAATGAAAGTACTATTTGGCTTTCAAGATCTTTAGGAAGTAGTTAACAATGGGTATCAAGAATACACAAAATAAGAAGAAGATGCATTAACTGCAAACCAATGAAATAAGTTGAAGAATATAAGAAAGAAGGACAAAAAAGCTCTTTTATCTTTACCAAGCAGTAGAGGAGTCAACATTCAAAAAAATTACCGAAGCAACTTCGAGCAAAGCGGCATGGGATGTCCTTGCTACTATCTTTAAAAGAAATAAAAGAGTAAAGCAGATTCGTCTATAAAAGCTTTGAGTGGAATTCAAAGCTATCTGTATGAAAGAGTCCAAAAATATTATCAATTATATTTCTCGCATTTAGATTATTGTAAACTAAATGAAACGAAATGGAGAATAACTCAATGATGTATAAATTATAGAAAAGATCCTTCACTCCCTATCACCAAAATTTAAGCACATTATTATTGCCATAGAAGAGTCAAAAGATATCACTACCCTCTCCATCGACCAATTGACTGGATTCCTCCAAGTACATAGGCAAAGATTGCAAAAGAAATCTGAAGCTGAGTCAACAGAATAAGCTCTCAAATCAAAATTAAAACTTGACCATCAAAAAGGCAAAAATCATGGAGAAAGTAATAATAGAAACTAGAATTAAAAGAGATATGATCATGATCGAAAAAATAGCAACAAAAATGGTCACAATCCACGAAGCAGGATTGCCCCCAAAAGAAGCAGACACAGTTATGGATGCCCAGGTTTGTATGGTGGTACAAAATTTAATATCCAATATTATAATTGTAAAATGTATGGACACTATAGCAAAAATTATTAGCATAAGAATATTGAAGGAATGAATAACTACGTCGATGGTACAATAGAAGAAAGAAGGAGAAACTACGCTTCTACTCACATGCCAAGAAAAGGTTGAAGATCTACAAAACATATAGTTTCTTGATTCCGAGGCTTCAAATTATATATGTGGTAAAGGTGAACTATTTATTGAAATAGATGAGGATACACATGGTAATATAAAATTTGATGATTCATCAAAAGTACCAATGAAAGGAAAAGAAAAAAAATCATATTTAAATCGAAGAGTGGTGAAGAAGAATACATCTCAAATATGTACTATGCACTCAAGTTAAAAAATAACATACTAAATATTAGACAACTATTGGAGAAAAGTTATACTGTTCATGTGGAGGACTCTATCCTAACTTTGAAAGATAAGAACAAAAGGGTAATTACAAAAGTACACATGTCAAAGAACTAAATATTTTTCATGAATATTAAAATTGAGATTGAAAGGTGCTATCAAGTCTATTTGAAAAAAGAATCAAGATTATGGCATTTAAGGTATGGATATTTAAATTATGAAAGTTTAAAGTTATTATCTTTTAAAAGAATGATGAATGGACTTCCTATTATCAAACACTTAAAAGAAGTATGTGAAGGCTGTGTAGTTGGAAAACAAACTATTTTTTTTTTTCTTAGTAGCAAGGTAAAGCATGCATCAGTACTTCTAAATTTAGTGCACACGGATATATATTTTCTTTCCCTGAGTCTCATGGAGGTAACAAATATTTCATTACTTTTATTGATGACTATACTAGAAAAGTATAGATTTATTTTAGTAAAAAAAAATCTACAGCATTCTCTACATTTAAAAGATATAAAGCTATGATAGAAAAGGAAAGTGAAAATAAAATAAAGATATTAAGGTTTGACAGAGGAGGAGAATACACTTCAAATGAATTTAAAAATTACTGTAGCGAAGAAGGTATTTAACAGTAATTCATGATGGCATACAATCCACAACAAAATAACATAGCTGAGTGAAAGAATAGAATCATTCTGGATATGACAAGAAGCATGATAAAAAAAAAAAGATTTACCAAAGTCATTCTGGACGGAAGCAGTTGCATGTGCAATATATCTATTTAATAAAAATCCAACAAAGAGTGTGAAGAACGTAACACTAAAGGAAGCATAGAGTGGACATAAGCTAAGTATTAAACATCTCAAGATATTCGGATGCATTGCATATGCACAAATTTCTAAGGAGAAAAGAAAGAAGTTAGATGATCGAGGTGAGAAATGTAATTTTATTAGGTATAGTGAGCATTCAAAAGCCTATAAACTCTACAACCCAATTATCAATAAAGTGATAATAAGTAGAGATGTTATTTTTGATGAAGATACTATATGGAATTGGAATATAGAAGAAAAAATCTAAAAAAAAAAAATAATGGATCAAAAAATTGAAGAAATTGAAAAAGTATCAAATATTTATGATCCTCCATTGTCAACTACTCCATCACAAAATATTATCAACTCCTATTTCTTCATCCTTAAGTGTCTCTAGAAAAAGTTCAAGTGAAAGATCTAAAATAATGAGAAGACTTGAAGAGATATATAATGAGACAGAAATAATAGATGGTAATAATCTATTTTATCTACATCTTAATCAAGAACTATTAACTGTTGAAGAAGCCATAGAAAAGGCTGTTTGGTGAGCAGCTATGAATGAAGAAATAAGAGTAATAGAAAAAAATAAGACTTGGAAATTAACTTCATTGCCTAAAGGATATAAAGCTATCGGTGTAAAATGGATATATAAAATTAAACATACTGCTGATGGAAACATCAAAAGATATAAGATGCAACTCATCACAAAAGGATACAAACAATAAAAAAAAATTGATTATGAAGAAGTATTTGCACTTGTAGACTAATTCGATACTATTCGACTAATTCTATCTCTTGCAGCATAACATCGCTGAAAAGTATACCAAATGGATGTAAAGTCAGCATTTCTAAATGGTTACCTAGAAGAAGATGTTTATATTGAGCAACCCAAAGGATATAAAATAAAAGATACAGATGATAAAGTTTATAAATTATATAAAGCTTTATACAGTTTCAAGTAGGCTCTTCGAGCATGGAATACTCATCTTGATAATTATCTTCAAAATATTGATTTCAAGAAATACCCTTATGAATATGCAATGTACATCAATAGAAATAAAAAGGAAGGAATTTTAATTATTTGTGTGTATATGGATGACTTACTGATCACCAAAACTAGCAAAGATATGATAGATGACTTCAAGATTATCATGATAAGAGAATTTGAAATAAAAGATGCTGGTCCTATATCTTTTTTTCTCGATATTGAAGTTAAACAAGATGAAAATGGAGCTTTTATCACTCAAAAAAGGTATGCTAAAAGTATACTAAAGAAATTTAAAATAAAAAATTGTAAAGAAATTAGCACCCCTGTTGCTCATGGAACAAAACTTAACAAAAATGATGAAAGAAAAAAAATTGATTCAACTCTTTTTAAAAGTCTTGTTGGAAGTCTCCACTATTTGACAATGAGTAGATCGGATATAGTTTATGGAGTTAGATTAATTAGTCGATATATGAAAGATCCAAAAGAATCTCATTGGCAAGTTGCAAAAAAAATTTTGAGATATATAAATGGTACCATTGATCATAGGTTACACTATACAAATTCAAAAGATTTAAAATTAGTTGGATATACGAATAGCGATAGGGCCGGAGATCAAGATGAAAGAAAATGCACTATAGGGTATGTTTTTTTTTTGGGATCTACAGCATTTACATGGAGTTCAAAGAAACAGAAAATTATAACTTTATCGACGTGTGAAGTTGAATATGTGGCAGTGGCATCTGGTACATGCGAAGCAATTTGGTTAAGATGTGTATTAGAAGAATTGAATCATACTCAAAGTTCTCCGATCCTGATATTTATCGATAACAAATTAGCAATCGAATTAGCTAAAAATACTATGTATCATGGGAGAAGCAAATACATAGATACCAAGTACTATTTTCTTCATGAACAAGTCAAGAAAAATTAGATTAAATTAATTTATTACAACACAGAGATACAAATAGCAGATATTTTTACCAAACCCTTACAATTTAAAGTCTTCATGAAATTTAGAAAAGGACTTGGAGTATGCTCTATGTGATATTTAAAAGAAAAAAAGAAGAAACATTTGAACCAAATTGACTAGTGCAACTCTTGAAGAAAGGTTTGGCTACTGATTAAAAAAAAGGGCATGGTGACTGTTGCAAATGCAACTTTTGAAAAGTAGATCAGTGCATTATGTTTGTTAGTTGTAAAGGTTACTACATGTATCTCTTGGATAAAAAATAGTTAATCTGTGTGTCCCTCGGTAAAGGATAGTTATCTTTGGATCAAAGATAGTTATTAATAGATATCTTTTCATGCCTATATAAAGTATTAGAAAGATCCATTTCACTTAACAGAGAGTGTCTACAAAGTGAAAAGTATGACTAAAGTTTTGGATGAAGTAAAAATCTTCTATAAGAATTTACAACAAAAATTTTGTCAAAAATATCGCAAACTATTACCGCAATATTTAACTTTCAAGAAAGAACTAGATCATATGCCAAAATTTCATTCTGAAATTTCAGTATGTGAAAATTGTTATATGGGGAATATAAGGTCGACAAAGAAGAATGCCAAACAAGGTGCTACAGAATTTACTTTTAAGTATATTATAGGTCCTTATTGGCCTGAGAATAATATCAATTATTTACATACTTTGGTGAAGAATCTGAAAAAAAATAAATATTTCTTTAGAAAAGGAAAACATGGTGCTAAATATAGCAAACAAATTCTTGGAGAATGCAATCAACGAGCAGGTGTGCAAGATTAAAACTCTAATTATGAAAAAGATAAATTTACAAGAGAAGCTCCAAGATTATGAAGACCCAATTGGAAAAGATGAAGGTAGTTATGCATAAACAAGCTTAAGAGGGAATATTAGACTAT
Source organism: Elaeis guineensis (assembly GCF_000442705.2). Lineage (NCBI taxonomy): Eukaryota > Viridiplantae > Streptophyta > Magnoliopsida > Arecales > Arecaceae > Elaeis > Elaeis guineensis. The sequence continues at coordinate 121,994,924 of NC_025993.2, forward strand.
AAGCTTATTTATTATTATTTTTTTATTTTTTTTTGTTGAAAGGTTATATCTCTTTATGTCTTTTAGATTAGAGATACATCTTTTTATAAGATTGTAGCTTTTAAATTAGAGATGTGTTTTTTTATGAAATTGAATATTTTTTTGTAAGAATGCATTTCTTAATAAGTATTTTTTTATGAAAAAAAAAATGTATCCCTCCATTTCAGATATATATTTTATTTTATGTCAAATTATTTATAATTAAATTAATTTTATACTCAAATATTATTTTTTTAAAATTATTATATCTAATAATTTATAAATTAGTAAGTCCATCGATAACAGATGGGGCTAACAGTTCGACAACCAACTGACCCGATGGATAAAGCCCTAAATTAACTACTCCGGGGTCGGACTGAAGGATTTCTCAGTCCATAGGCTCTTGTCTGAAGGCCCCTTGGCGCCAAGCTAAAACCACCATGATCTATGACGTCAACTCTCCTCTCTTCCGCTCCTTTCTCCGCCAGAAGGGCGGCGTCTCTGACAAGAGGTATTCTCCTCCACCTCTCATCATGAGATTTCGTATGTGGTTTGTTCTCTGTTGATTGTTGTTTGGTAACGCTCTAAAATCGCGTAGATTTGAGCTCCCATCTGAAGGTCAGGCCTTTCAATATCTATCTCTATGATTGCTTGTAATGCATGGAATTTTGTGGCTTTAATCAGTGCCACGGGCTCGTGGGATTCCATTTCTTGCTATTTTTATATGAATTTCATTACCTAAGATATTGTTTTCTACGCTTAGCGCTTGAGTTTCTGATGGCTGATCGTTTCTGACAGATTGGAAGCTGAAAATTTTCTTTAGTTGATGATAAATTAAGGATTTTGGTGTCTGTTTTGGTGTTAAAGAAATATGTCAGGATAGATTCGATATATTGAATCAAACAATTGTAGGGAAGTATAGGGTGGGTGGTGATCTATTAGGTCAAAAGGTGTTTTTTCTTTGGATTAACCTTTCTACTTCGAAACATTATTTGACTGATAATGTTTGTGCTAATAGTATCTCTATAACTGGCAATGGGGGGATGTGTGTCTTTATATCATGCTCTGACAAAATATTTAGTATTCACAAATAAAACTAGAGTTGTAGGCTACTAATAGAAATGGTTATTGCTTAGGTTGATCCATGGAAAATCACATGATGAGATTTAAAATATTGAATATGTTAGAGATACAAAGTGAACAACCAAAGCACTTGGGAGAGTGCACGTTAAAGCATTTACATATCCCTTTACTTTTGCTTACAGTTTGTAGGGATGGGGGCATTACGTATGCATTGGTTTTGTGTTTTGTTGGATTTGTACATATGATGTGTTGGTATATGGCTGAGACTTTACTACTCGTATGCATTGGTTTTGTCTTTGGAGAGATGACCAACTTGAGATGGGTTGCCACCAGCGAATGATATCATGCATTATCTTATTGGAGCAAAAATTCTATTCACAAGATGTCTCCTGTGATTTATGAAGCAGAGAAAGAGAGACAAAGAGTATCAAAAGATACAAATCAAGGGAGTTGTACCAAATTCTTCAGTGAATATTTCTCATGTAGCATTAGAAGGTTGGATCACCATCATGAGAAATCAACAATTCTAGGTATTTAGTGGTGATTATGGCAGGGTAATATCAAATTGGGAAAGAAGGATGAAATTTCTCACTTCTAGGTGTGTTAGGGAGGAGGCAGAGAACCCTTTACACATCCTAATGCTCAAGGTATTGCAGATATGGTTTCACTTGGATGGAGACAATCTGCTCTGTAATATTTGTTTTTGACAAACCTTACTGGATGTTAATGTAGCATGAGAAGAGAGAATCAATTTTTTCTTGCAAATCCATGTGTTTACTTATGATGTCAACTCAATTCTGGCACATCTTAAATCAGCATAAGCTATGAATACTGCTATTATCTTTATGGTTAAGTTTCCTTGGTTTCTTGACTCAAAAAAAGATGCACACTAACAGGAAAAATAATGGAAAAGAGGAATACTGAAACTAGGAAAATAATCATGTGGGATCAGCATGTAAGTACAGAAGCTTGTATATCATACTTTTCCATAATCAATGCTGCTTTTACCTTCTCTGCTTGTTATGTATGTCTTGATTGAATAAGGACTATTATTTTCCCCTTATCTTGGAGAATTGAAGAAGTGGGACTCAGAGCATGCTCTACCCTTCTGTAAATATAGGACAGTAGCTGGAAATGGTTATCATGTCAGGTTTGTTGACATTTGCTTTCTATAAGGAGGATGGGAAATATTTTAATAGATGTTAACTTTTCAATGTTGAGCTGGTTGTCATTTCATCTTGGATTTCGAGGTAATTTATTAAAAGATTTTTAGAGGGTATTACTTATTTATAGAATGGTAGGGTCTAATTCATCCAAGACCAGATCTGCGCATTTCTGAGGCCAAGATGGTCTGGGCTAGACTGATGCTCTAAATCAACAGAGAATGGCTAGAAAGAGCCTAGCCTAGCCTATCTTGGGGTTCTATAGCTTGGGCCTATCCTCATGAGATAAGAGAGTGCTCGGACTTGACCTAACTCGGCACAAACAAACCTAACTTAGCTTAATATGAGCCAAGTTTGACGTGAGCCTAGTAGCTCCAACAACTAGATTGGGGGGAGAAAGAAGATAGATCAGAAGAGATCAGTGAGAAGGGATCTACCGAGCAGCTTCGATGGCCAAGGGGAAGGGATGTGAAGGAGTGGGAGAGGAAGGGATTGGTTGGGTTGGGGGGGGGGAGAGAGAGAGAGGCCTCAGCGTCGGGAGGGGGCTATAGTGAGGGAGAGGAAGGGATCGGACTGATGGGAAAGAGAGTGAGAGTGGTAGTTCCAAGTTCCAATGCTAGGGATTTTTTTTTTTTTTTTGGCGGGGGGAGGGAGGAGGGGAGGGGTGGGCTGAGGCTGGTTTTGCTCAGTCTATGCAGGACCTGTGGCACAAAAATTGTAATCAAATTTGAGATTCGATGGTAACCAGAGACAAGCTGCAAGTGTTACATTTTTTCTACATTACTTTTCTTCTACAATTGGATTATTGTCCTCCTCTTTTCCTTCCTACTACTGGCTGTAAAATTGATTAAATGCTGAAAATAATTATGTCTGCTGTCAGTATTAAGTGCACCCATATCCCGTAATTTAACCTCTCCATCTATCTCCAAAAGTTTCTCACTTTCAGTACCTGGAAAGGTGCTTAAATGGGGCAAAGTTATTTCACCTCTCCAGGTGAAATAAGTTAAACCTAGAAAGCTCTCTCTTCTCTCTCATATGTTTTCACTTTTGTCTATACCCTATCCCACCATCCCGCAAACTTCAACCAAACAAGAGATGTAACTAGCCCAGGAAAAAATGAATAAATAAGAGTTATCCAAAGGATGAAATAAATACCCTAAGGCTAGTTGTCTGCATCCAAATGCAGCCATATCCGTCAAAAGGATAAACTAATAGTTCTCATCATGTTGGTATGCAAGAAGTAATTTCCTAATGCAAATATGGATTTCAAAATTAGAGATCCTTCTTTATTTAGAAGAGTGAAGCTTGAGGCTTTAAAGGCAGATGTCAAGAAAAGTTTGTGTTACAAAGGTGAACTATCACCTAACACCTGTAGGTTCAGCTTCTCCATTTTATAAGGCTCTTGGTTACCAAATGTCTAGACCATTTGACTTGAATGACAAAGGAATGGAAAATATAGATATAATGGATCTAATAACTAAGTCAACTTCATCTTTATTGTGTTTGAGGTTTAAAAAGTTGTTGCATGGGGGTGTAATATACTATATCTATCTCTAGAAACTTGTGAGCAAGGAAGGAGGAATCGGAACTGAGACCCATGCTGACCAGCAGGCGGTATGAGTCGGTATGAGTACGTACCAAGTCTTATCGGTACTGATCGACACAGAAGAGAAGGGATCTGGGCAGGAGGAAAAGAGAGAAAGAGGAGAGGGGGAGGGAGGGAGAGGTTGGCCAGAGGAGACACCAGTGGTGGCTACAGGCATGCCGCAAGCACACTCGAAGGGCCGCCAAGCCCTTGGCTAGCTTCCTCCAATTCTCGGCCAACAGAGAGAGAGAGATAGATAGAAGGGGGGAGGGAAAGAAAAGAAGGGAGGGGAAGCCGTCAGAGAGACCATCGGAGGGCCTCCAACTGGCCATTGTGGTCATTAAACGGCACAATTGCGGCTTGCGGTGCCACGAGCGTAAAATAGGGATGATTGTCCTTGTTTTATGAGATTTTTTTAAAAAAATATCGACCATCGTGAAACTAGTAATGGGTTTGAGTGAAGCCAGTACACTTATTGTCGATTTTATTGTTTTAAGATTTTTTTAAAAAAAATTCTCAAACAATGAAACCGGCAAACCTATTGTCAGCTTTACTATTCATCGTCGTTTTTACAAAAGCAAAAGCATGATTACCGAACAGGGGTGGTTGCTCTTGTTCCGCGGCAAGGGTCCGTCCAAGTATTTCTAGTGCTAGGTGGCCACGGCGGCTACTTGATGCCCTCCAACAACCTCTCCACTGACTATGCCTCTCTCCGGTACCATCGCTTCCCCTCTTTCTCTCTCAATTAAATGTCCTATCAGGCAATATCAAGCTACGGAGGCTTTCGTGGCTCTCTGATGGCTTTAGCGGGCCACCGCTGGCCTTCGATAGCATCGTTCTCTCTTTTCCTCTGCTCTTCTCTCTCTCTCTCTCTCTTTCCCTCTCCTTCCTCTAGTGTTTCGATTTGTCACCGATATGGCTTGAAATGTCCTAAACCGTTCGGTTCAGGAAACACTAACTGTTGTAAGTAATTTCTTAATCTTGGATTATCTTTCACACTATGAGGCCCTCGCATCCACCACACCACTCCCTCCCCCTCCAAACCCCTGAAAATAAAATTTTTCCTCTTTCTTTACTTCTTAAAGAGTGCAACAGAGTAATTGGTATTAGAAATCTAAGGATGAACTTTCAAATATTAGTGGTTTTTTTGGGGAATTAATCCCTGGGCAGTGGTCTCACTGCCACTTGGCAACTACAGCCTGTCCATATTTAACTTTAGTCTCAGGTATGCATTCTACACGCACTTGTGCCTTGTTTTTATACACTCCTGTGCTTGTTTTATACACACTTGCGCGTGTTTTATGGAAGGTCCTTGGACTAAAATTTAAATGGTTATCAAATCAAAAACTGAGAGTATTAAATAATTTTTGGTGAGAGACCCTGATGATTAAACAGCGGGCAAAAGCAAGGACCAAAAGTTAAGTTGCCCTTTTCTTTGCCTTCTTGAGATATAAACATCCTAAATTTATGCTGAACTGGAAAAATCCAATGGTCAAACCCTCTTGTGGTAAGGAAGCAATACTCATGGAATAGATATGAGTTCAACAATTGTTATGGAATTTATCTTTAAAAAACAAGATATAGGATGTGGAAGTTTATGCATGAGTTTATATTATCAGTACTAATAATATTTTGATCATATTATTCAAAATTATCAGCTCTATGATTATTAGCATGCTTTAAAGGCTCATTATTTCATTCCTTCTTTTGCTTCTAACTTATATTCTCATACCTGGCACATTGACAAGCTATGACTTGGAAGATATGCGTTTAATTGTTTGTTTTGTTTGGAATTTAGTAGCACTGTAAGAAATAAGAATGGGATGTTTTAGGCAACTTAGTCAAGTTGATTGAGGTGAAAAGAGGTTCAATTTTTGCTACCATTTGTCTTTCTTGCTATTGTACCATTTGTTTTGCCTCTTTTGCCTTTCTTGGTATCCCATGAAGCTTATAATCGGAGCCTTTGTTTGAATTGGCTTATTTGAGGCTCGCCTCACCTCATCCTTCTAGATGAATCTTTCAAAATTGTTGGGAGGCTTAGAGGTGCGGCTGTATAAAAGGAGGCATATACATCATGTAGAGGCTCAAGTGAGCACACATCTTTAGGCATATACATCATGTAGAGGCATATACTTGACCATTTTCCCAAAAGCTTTGCATGATGCCATCATACATTTACAACTGTAGACCTACTTATGGTAAGGTGTCATTGTATGCTAAATATCTATGGTTTGTGTACCTCTGGTGTTCTCCAATTTAAACTGCTCACTGTGTTTGCAGGCAAGTCCTATTGCAACATGTGCATCCATCACCTGGCCTTCTTTAGCATTATTTTTTTTGCTGTTCTTTAACACATCAAGGAATAACATTGAGCCTTATGCCTCTCCTTGATGAAAGCTCATATTTTGGCCTATCCCTCTGCTTTTGAAACATTGGTTCTAGCATTAAACTTTGGAATTTAGTCCTGCTTGCCTCTAAATTTTGGCTTTTCTTGTTGAGTTGGAACAGATTTATGATAGTAATACCTAATCTTGTTTGCTCCAATCTTGAAACCCTTGCGCTTGGGCTGCATATAGAAACATATTTTATTTACCTAAGCAGGTACAATTGTTCTCCAGTCATGCAGGGCTGGCATCTATTTTGAAAATCTGTGATCATTTTTCATCCCTGTCCTGGATTAGAGTCTGTGGTTTTAATAAAGATTTAGCCTGTGATACTTTAGAAACAATCTTCCATGGGAAAGGTGCACAACTCAATGATGGTACCCTTTTGCATATGGCATTGGAGGCAACTTGAGCCTTTTACTTTACTCGTCCCTGGCTGCAACAATATTATCTTTGTACCATGAACTAAATGTATGTTTGATTTTGTGCTCTGATTGGCTAGAAGTAGGAATTTGCACTAAGATGTAGTAAAATTTCCATCGAGTAGTGAGCGATTATAGGATGCTTACTTGAGGGCTTTCCTCGGAAAATAGTTGAATGAAGTTAATATGCAATGTCCAGGAGGTTTAGTTTAAATTTTTCAAGATTCGCCCACTCTATTACTATATTGGTATGGGGCCGGTTTAGCATACTGAGTGGTAGTACACTTCTTGTACTGCATATTGATGTCGAGCTAGTATCGTACAATACGCCCTATACCATCTAGTTCGGTATGGTATAGCAAACCTTGGAGTTCTTTATTTCGGATGTTTAGTTTTCTCAATCTTAAATAAACATGTTGATAGTGAATGGACTATACAAATAGAGAGTATGAAAAATATAATACCAATAACAGGAAAAAAATACCCGACATCCACTTCCACAGCACCCAAGATTGCACCTGTTCATTAAGATTGAGCCTTATGTGGTTGGTGCTCCCAAGACATCAATGGTGTAAATGTTGGTGTTGTCAAAAGTGTGCTAGCAAACATTTTCATGACAAGTTTTAGAAGATAATAATCCGTCTATTGACTTTGATAAGTGGATTTAAATATGTGGATCCCTTATGTATGCGCAAGATATATCTTCTTGTTTGTCATGCCTTTTCTTTCCTAAATCTGAAGATCTTACTAGAGTTACTGTGAACAAAGAAGTTTGCAAACTGAGGCAAAACATAGTGAATCTAAATCTAAGAGCAATGTGATAATCCCACCAAATCATGCTTTTTTCTTGACCAAAAACTGGTAGGTTTCAGTGATGGAACTAGTGTGGATGCTGCAGTTTCATGAAGCATTTTCCAAATGAAACAACTGTATTTTTGAATATAACCGGTTGCTTTTGAATGAACAAAAGCATTTTTGTCTAAAATAAAGCAAACCAGTTGGTGCTTTGAACCTTAAAAGAAAATCAAGAAGTTTAGATGTAATCTTTGCCATTTTTATGGTCATTACTTGTCATATTTTCATTCGTCAATGTGGTGTCTTTCTTTTCCCTTTTTTTTTTTTTTTTTTGTTGTGGGGTGGTGGGGAGAGGGTGTGGAACGGGCGATTAACATGGTCAATGTGGTACTTCTGTGTAACTTTTCTGGCTATAGTGTATTATGCACTTTTGGTCATATCACTTAGTTAACACTGATGATATGTGACTTTGTTCTGATATGTGGAAAACCTGTTCTTGTAAGACATATTTCAGGTTTGATGGCCATTGGCCAGTCACCTTTTCAAAACAAGGTTTATTTTAGGTTTCTGATATTCTTTTTTGGTAAAAAGGGACAGCCGGAGCTGCTTTTGGTTTAGTCGATCATACCAAATAAATTTGGTAGACTCGCTATTTGATAGAATGAGCCAGCTCTTTACAAGCGTGCTGACTAAAAATTGTGTACTAGAAATGGGGAGTGGACACATTGTTGACTGAAGTGTAGAGATACTGGATCTTGTCTAGTTGTCTGAGTTGATATATTGCCATTTTTCTTGGAGAATTACTAACTGTGCTAAATTCTTAACATCATAGTTATTTTCTTAGCTTATAGTTTCTTTTGTCATTTTTTCTGGAATCAGGTGATCTGAAGAACAAAAGCCGAAGGAGCAGAAGCCAAAGGCTAGCGAGAACAAGCCTGTGATGACAGAATGAAAATGTTGCGAGCGCGTATGCCTGACCAACCAATGACAACGGATATACTTCTCTTTGCTGATGGTGGACCTCTTAATTATTCTATATTCTAGGTTGGGATTGTGATAGGTGTAACCATCTCTTTCTAGCTTAAACTTTATACTATAAGAATTTATATGTTTAGCCATAAAAAAATTATTACTCAAAAATAAATGTTGTCATCCAAAGTAGATGGCGATGAAAAAAATATCCTCGCTAGGTTCGTAGCCAATGCCTTATCACCAAAAGTCATCAACGACGAAAATAGTAATTCATCACAAAATATTCAATATTTTGTGATGAAATAAATTTTGTCCCAAATACATGCATAATTTATGGTAGAATAATTTATCACTAAAAGTGAGTAAACATTATCTAAACATTTATTTTGTCGCAAAAAGTCGGCTCGAAAGATTACGTGCATTAATTTTTGTTACGAAAATAATTTTTTCATGATGAAAATATTTTTATTATAAAATATTTTGATGATGAATTTTTTTTTATTATAAAGTGATGGCTATTAGTAGCAATATTATTTTGTCACTCAAAATCAAGTATTGGAGATAAAATATTTTCATTGCAAATTAAGAGTGAAAATAAATAAAATATTATACGATCGAATTTATTTCCGTATTCAGTATGCTATTGAATTTAGATGGAAATCCTTTGCTAAGTCCAATCAAATTCATATATAATTCTAGACATATGCTTATAATTTTAAATATAGGGAAGAAATTTTTTTATTCATATATACATCTATGCAAATGTTCAAATTTAAAACCTCTTAATTTATTACCTATTGCTCAACCACTATGCGACGTTAGTTTGTAATATAAAGTTATAGTTTATTATGCTTATTTAAAACTTATTTATATTATTAAATATACTTATTTCAAATATATTATGATATTTTATATTTTAATAATTAATTATCTTTATAGAAAATTCAATTCTCTTCTTTTTAATAAAAATAAAAACATAAATAAATTCATTTTATTCTTTATTATATTTTGAAAATCTTTGGTTGAAAATAGTTTCAACATATTTCTATAATCATATATACTTGATCTAAAATCCTTTAGAAATAGATAATCACGATTCTTTTTATTAATGCTATAATTAAAAAATAATAGCATTTAATATATAAAAAATTTAATACTTTATATTACATATTTTATACAAATAATTTTAGTTTTTAATATATTTTTCATATAAATTAGGTTGGATCAATAATACAAATATTTGGTTAAATCAGTCTCCATACAAGTTTCATAATTATGTCTTAGACTATTACTTGGTTTCCAGATATTGTCTATAGTTTTGATAGTTGATTTTGTTTCTAATCTATAGTGATAAAAATAAGTCATAAATAATTAGCATAAAAAAATATTAGTTATAAAAATAATTTATAAATGACAACATCTATTTTGTCGTTAAATAATTAATATTCTATAACAAAACTATATATGTTGTCAATAAATATATATTAAATGTTGAAATATTATCATTGTTAAATCATATAAATAATTTATGATAAAAACTATTGCATCATAAAAGCTATACAATGATATATAGATGATAAAATCTATTTCGACATTAAAAAATTAATATTTTATGATAAAACTATAAATATTGCAAATAAAGATATGTCTAACTATGAAATATTGTCATTGCTAAAAGTTAGTTAGATGATTGGAATAAAATGCAATAAAAATAATTTATGTTATAAATTTATATATTAAAAATACATCATGAAATACTTTTCATTATTAAATAACTTGCATTATGTGACAAAACAGTATACATCACTAATAAATAAATATTCGGCGATGAACGCCAAAAAATAAAGATCTATCTATAATGAAATATAATTTTGTTGTCAAATATAAAAAATATTAGTTATGAAAAAAAATTATTACAGAAAGTTTCCACTATTTTTTAAATTTCATATATTCATATATAAATATTTGGGGACAATTCCAACTTTATAGTCAAAATTAATAATTAATTTATAAAAAAAATATATTGTCACTAAAATTCATAATATTCGTGACCATAATCTTTCGTTGCAAAAACATCATAACTTGTTTCAAAAGGATTCCCACCAAAAGGTCGAAATGGGAGTATTTGCCACCACAATTTTGTTGACAAAAATTAGCAATGAAATATAATCTCATTGTCAAAAATATTACTTAAATAATATTTCATGATGAATCTCTTATTTTGTTGCTTTCTGATGCTTATTAGTGGCAAATTGTGATTCATAATAGACTATTTTGTTGTTGATTGATCATTTTCGTATAGTAATTGAGTATGTAATCAGAGAGTTATGATACTTCAAGAGCTGTTACACTTTCATTGTAGTATATTAAGCGGTTGATCTTGACTTTTCATGCTTTAAGGTAAAGATTAATGTGAAGTCAGTGGCATATAATAGCAAAAACTGCTGGTGGCTTATTACCTGCTTGTTTCTTTTCATTGGTAGCTGGGATACATGGGCTTTACTGCTGATGACCACTCTCTTGTTGAGTCACAGCGAAAGGATATGAAAGGGCTCCTACCTTTGGGGTTCTTTAACGTGTTGCGTGGAATCCAAGGTCTCATCAGCTTAACAGGTGTGATCCAGTCAGATCTCTAGTTCCATTCACATGATTTTCCGTTGAATACTTTAATGGTTGATTGAATTGCATCCTTTGTTGCTGAGCACAGCGAAGCTTGAACTTGGACAACGTTTTCCACGAGTCTTACAAAATATTTTATTTTCTGACTTTTTAGATTGTATTTATATTAAAATGGTGTGATCACCCATTTGTACCAAATCAAAAAAAAAAAAACATTCGCTTATCCATTTAACTACCAACGCCATTTATGTTACCATTTACTCTTTTGGTGAATTTTATGCTGCTGTCTTTGAGAACAAATGGCAGCCCAATAGTGCTCTGCATCATGGGTACTGCTCGGGTAAACCAACTCAAGTTCTTGTGGTTTCTCTAGGCCTTTTATGAGGGACACATCTAAGGAATGGAAAGCTTTTTAAATGTAGAAGGATGTACAAGAAGAGGACAGGAATGGTATCCTACTTGCTTCCATGGCAATGGGATTACCTTCCAGTCTACCACTAATCACAAGATGAAACAATAGGTGCTACAAAACCATTCTATGTCCATACAGGCAGAGTATATTTCATTAGAAATAGAAGGGGGGAGTGAGGAGAAATTGGTGGTGGTTGCAGTGGTGGGGGGAGGATCCCAGGTGTCCAAATTAATCAGAAGGGAACATGTGGGGCACTAGGAAGAGCCAAAGCAACAACCAAGGACTAGAGGTTGGATAACTTGTGCTTGGGCTCAGGGGCATTCCCACTTGATTAGAGAGATAGGGAGAGAGGCATCATCAATGATATCCATGTGCATGTACTAACAACTCTTCCATGCCCTCCCTTCTACACTCCTCCCCTCCCATCTCACCTTTCCTTTTCCTTCTCATCTCTTATTCCCATAGGATTTTTTCATCCCTCTCAAACTTTATTTTAACTTCTTTCTTTTTCTTGTGGACTCTTACCACAACAAGTCAATAGATCAGTGGGAAGGAATCATCATGTTTGGCTTCTTCAATGTCTCTCTACCATCCAGACTTCCTCCTATTGACCATATCAAAAGAATGCTACATTGGAAAGCAATGTCCGTCTGAAAGGTGCTCTTGGTAGTCTTTCCCATCCCCACTTTATTCACGCCACCTTTGCCAGCCCAATTCACGCTTGATTATCTTTTCCTCTTCGAAAAGCTGCTCCACAATTACCTTCTCTTCTTCCACCTCTTTCCCATCCTTTCTCCTTCCCCACCCTGCAACAAAGAAAGCTGAGGGGAAGAAGACATGACCCAGCTGTGCATCTCTGACACCCATCTCCTCCTGGGCCTCCTCTTCTATGACTTGCTATCCTTGTGCTCCTTCTTAGCCTCCCACCCCCTCCACTTGGCCTACTTCCTCTTCTTCTTCCCTTACCTTGTTCAACTTCTCTCATTCTTCTCTCCTCTCCTCCTTTCCACCTCCCTCCTCCTCCTTGTCTTCCTCACCATATCCCCTCAGCTAGATGATCCTCCTCGCGCACAGCCCGGATCACTCGGAGACACGTGCTCCGTTGTCCTCAACCTTTTCAAGGCTAAGCTTGGAGGCTATGACTCTGTTGGGCTACTGGAGCAACTGGCCTCGATGGTTCTCACACCAATTGACGATGCAAGGCCATACTTCCAAGAGCCTGTCATGCCGGCATTGGTTGGTAAAGAGGTGTTTGAGCTGGAATTTGGAACCATGGGTGACTTCTACAATCATTCTAGTGTAAGCTGTGTGGTAGAAGAGAGCCAAAGTAAGCCTGGACTAGAGAATTCTCAAAAGAGTGAACCTTTGGCTTCCAATTATGGAATTGGAGATGACACCTTTGATAGTGAATTAGGAGAGAGCCATCTTATGGATGCTTTGGAGGATCCTAAAGAAAATGACCTTTTGGTACCCCATTTTGATGGGGCACAATTAACTAACAAAGTTGCAGAAGATTCGTCGACGGCTTTTGTGCTCGGAAACTCATGCAGGATACCTGAACCGGCTGCTGACAGTGTAGGAGGAGAACTTACGAGATCTACTTCAAGAAGAAGAAATCAGAGTACACATAGAGGTTCAGATGGCCTTCAAAGAGATAATTCTATGAGAAAGGAAAAGGAGTGGAAGAGGACATTAGCTTGCAAGCTTTACGAGGAGCGTATGACATATAAGCTATGCGAGGAGCGAACGATCGTTGAAGGAGGTGAAGAGATGGATTTGCTTTGGGAGGCTTATGAGGTTAATGCTACCAAGGATGATAAGTTGAGAAATGGAAAAGAAGGAAAGAAAGATGAGCAAGAAGATGAAGAAGAGGAAGATGAAGGGACGGTTGGGAAATTATGTTGCTTACGAGCATTGAGACTATCAGCAGGAAAGATGAATTTGGGAGTTGGGAGGCCTAATTTAGTGAAGATATCCAAGGTCTTGAAAAGGATATCAATTTTTCATCACGTTGGCAGGCATAGTAGCAGCAAGGGATGAAGTTGAGCTTCCTAGAGTGCAGAAGCTTACATGATCAGGTATTAGGAAAATAATAAGCTTGATATATGATCGCCATATCTTTAGATGCACCTCCATTTTTTTTTTTTAATGTTATTAAGGGACCATGTCCATAGCTTATAGCATCCTAGAATTTGTTATCTAGATGGATATATTTCCTACTATTCGCTTCTAATTCTTCTCTTTTTTCACTTTGATCTTTGAAATGGCCTACTGGCTTCTCTCTGATCATTTTTTTTGTAAATACGTTTTTGCAAAGAACAATTGGCTCATTTTGATCCCGTGACTCTGAGTGGAACTATAACTATGGTTTTGTGTCATTATATATTTCCATGTCCTCGTGCCAGAGTTTTTTTTTTCCCTTCAGAAGAGTACACCATAATAAAGTTTGTATTGATTCAGCTCATCAGACCAGGTGGTCATCTCATAAATGACAATCTTTATAGTTTTCTTTGTTAATATATTTACCCTGTGAGTGTCCATTTCTCATGCTTGAGTTGATACAGAGGTCTTGATCATAGCAAGAAGGTTATAAACAATAAGCCTGCATGTTGATTTAATAGTGAGACAGTGTACTTGGAGCATTATCTTTTTCCTTGACTGAGTGGACCATATTAAGGTAAGAATATCATTTAATTACATACTATTGATTTAATCACATTCCAAGCGACTCCTTTAGCTTCTTTTTGCCTGGTTGTGGACTTTGTTGCATATGATAGGAGCTCAGATGCGAAGAAAGGTGAATTTTTGGTCCGCATTTGTTGATCCCTAAGGAATATGGACAAACTCTGGTATTTTGTGATCATAATGGCCTCGATATTGTTGCTTTCTAGCCTCTACACTGATATCCTTTACATTGGACTGATAGGTCACTGAAACTGGCATGACGGTACCCAAAAGATGCCCATCAAGGGTCCCTTCTTTTTCTCTCACTTGTCCTCATCATGCTGATGGTTCTCCCATGACTTCGCTTCCAGAAGGATCACCTACTGGCTACTGCAAAAGGCCCTAAGAGCATGCTCTCTGTCCATTAGATTGACTACCAACTTTGCAAAGGCACTTTTAGCTACAAGTATCTTTATCTCCTAAAAAAGATTCATAATTAATCGCAAACTCAGCATTGTCCATCATGATGCATCCCGGTTTGGATTGTACCTTTCACACGAAAGAATGATTGATTTTCTTTCACGACATGGACTATCGAATCGTGCCCCGCATAAATCTCCAAGCACTCCAAACTCTCCGTTTATCCATCTGCATCGATCTAGATGTGACAATTGCATGATCCAACGAATCTTTATTTCATGCAACAGATACACTCCCAACCTGATGCACCTGCTCAGATTGTGATGGTCCCTATTTCTTCATGAAGATTAACTTCATGCCATCCAAACCTATATACTAGCTTAGTAGCTATTTATCGCATTATAAGTTAACAAAAATGACACATTTTTTTTAATGCTTTCTATTTCTTTCGGTATTTTGCACAGTTTAACACAAAACTTCATGAATCAAGTTGAAGCAGGTTAGCGTTCGGCTTAGTTCGAATAAGATTCCAATATGGGTCAAGCTTGGACTATTCCAAAACAGCTATCTCAAAAAAGGAAAAATTCTTTGTACACTACCCACAGTGTAAAAAATCTAACGTAGAGTGCACCATTTTGTTCGATTGGGTCACCTAGCGATCGCTTTCTAAGCAGTTTCATTTTTTTTGTTTGAAATTTTGAATAACAAAAATATCATTTTTTTTCTGAAAATATTATGATATCCTGAGTTGATATTATGACATCCTGTATTGAAATTATGACCTCTAATACAGACTATCATAATTTTTTTACAGGATGTCATAAAGAGGGAAAGACATTTTTATGATTGAAAAATTTATAACATTTTTATGTGATGAAAATATTTCTACCAAAAATATGACATTCTATAAAAAAATTATGATATCCTGTACAGGAAGTCATGATTTCAACGCAAGATGTCATAATATCCACACAGAATATCATAACAAAAGAAGATAAGCATTTTTGTCATTCAAAATTTTAAATGAAAAAATAAACTGCAGACATTAAATGTGTTATTAAATGCGTATTGAAAAGTGACGATCACGTGCTCTAATGTGATTGGATGGTGCATTGCACGTCATTTTTATTGCATCGCATATGGTGCACAAAGAATTTATCCTCAAAGAAGGGGCATCGAAGAGTGGGATTTGTTGGGTCGGGCCTAGGCCCAAATATAGATCATAGCCAAAAGGGAATCATCGTCAAAAGGGAATGAGAAATTTGTTGTGCACTGCGAGTGTTATAGAAAATCTGACGTGAAGTGCACCGTCTCATCTAATTGGTCCACATAGTCACTGCTTTCCAATACGCATTTAATGCCTATAGGTCAGTTTTTTCGTTTAAAAATTTTGTATAACGAAAAAACTCCTATCTTTTGAAAAAAATTATGACATCCTGTGATGTAATATATCCCAGAATGTCATAATATGACCTTGGATATCATAAGAGGGATATTTTTGTCTAATCACTTTCCAACGCGCATTTAATGCATGCAGATCGACTTTTTCATTTGTAAATTTTGAATAATAAAAATATCCCTATTATTTAGAAAAAATTATGATATCCTATACATATTATGAATGTAGGATGTCATAATATGGACATAGAATGTTATAATTTTTTCAAAAAATAAAAATATTTTCATCATATAAATTTTTTAAATAAAAATTCGACCTGCAGACATTAAATGCGTATTGAAAAGTGATGACTACATGGATCAATCGGATGAGATGGTGCACTCTATGTCGGATTTTTAACACCGCCCATGGTGCACAAAAAATTTTGCAAAAAAAAATTTCAAACTGATCCGATTGGCTTGTTTAGTATTACTTTTATTTTCTATTTTCATTAAATAAACTAGGCTGAAGGATGCATACGAACAATCCTTTTCTTTTACTCTCTTTAGACTTTTTCAGCAAAATTTTATTATTTTTAAAAATAATTAAAATAAAAGTAAGGAATAGCTAATACTATATCCAACATTAATTTTCATATAATATCTTTCTAATTTATAAAAAACAAAAATACAAAAAGAGTAATGGCACCAAACAGGCTCCTAACCTCGGAAATATTCGGGTTTCTTGGGCGAATTTAAGAGCGGCAAGTATTGCTTACTTGGAATTTGCTGATCCTTCTTTATAAACTATTGTTTGCCGGAAGCCTCTTGTAACTTTTGATGGTTCTATTCGGCCTAAATCTGGTGGTGTTGATTTTATTACCCAAAATCAAATGGGCTAAATATTATATGCTGCGTCTATTCCTATGATTGAATTAGTGGCTACTTGGTATGGATTAAAATAACTACATCTATATTAAAGAATAATAAAATCACATTGGAAGGAGATCCCATGATAGTGGTGTTATGGATGATTAATTATAAGATAACCTCGCAACTTCGACATTGGGAAGTACCAAGCATATCCGTTCCATTTTGCCTAA
Source organism: Elaeis guineensis (assembly GCF_000442705.2). NCBI lineage: Eukaryota > Viridiplantae > Streptophyta > Magnoliopsida > Arecales > Arecaceae > Elaeis > Elaeis guineensis. The sequence goes on from NC_025993.2 coordinate 122,011,941, forward strand.
CTTCTTCTACACTTACATAATTTAGGAAGCTAATCAAATAGCAAATTGCCTGGCCAACATTGCAAGCTTAGGACAAGCCGGAAGAATTTAGTTTAAAAATTTTCTTCCTAACCTACCTTATTATATTAGAGCGGATGCAGGGGCATCCCCTTCATTCAATTGCAATGAATTATCCCACTTTGCAGTTACCTATATATATATATATATATATATATATATATATATATATATATTATCTGAGTAATTAAACAATCTGTTTCATACTCATTTCGAAAATATATAATTTTTTATAATTTTTAAAAATAAAAATAATTTTTATAAAAAAATTATTAATACAATCTATCCCACTCATCCTAACTAACATATCCTGTTTCATCCCACTCCACCTCAAAATAAATATAGGATGGATATAGTTATTTATATCTGATCCTTCCCTATCGAAAAATTATGAGTAAGAAGTATATTATCAGTGTATATTGCATGGCCCAATAGTAAGTCAGCACAATTTTTTTTCATTTAAAACAATAAAGCTATTAATTATCCAACCATAGTTAATAATATTTTTGTATTTAAAATTTTCAACCAAATTTAGATTATGATATATTTTTTTAATAATAAATGATGTATTGATTTGTTACTAAATGGTACGGGCTACGGTAGGGTTGTTCTCACCAATAATTTCTATCCGTGACCCTTTCGGCTTTCAGACGACCATGAGCCCAGAGGCCTGTTAACCGCCGCCTCTAATAATGGGGGTGTCCGGAAGCCGGATCCACGCTAGGCTGGACCGGTTCCGAACCGATCTACGGTCCACCGACACTACCAATTAAAATATTAATCACAACCGCCAATAGCCGCGTAAGCATATCCGGAATTCGGCTTTTTAAGAGACAGCTGTCTTCCATTTCCGCATCTCGCGGCGCACCGTTCTACTTCTCCGCGCGACATCTCATTCATTTCCATCTACCCAATCATACGCTCCGTTTCCCAAATGGCAGCACGCCGGAAAGCCGGCAAATTCCCACTTTATTCTCACGGCTCACCTTAACCTGAACTAATCCGCCACTCTACCATAACAAGCACTTTCCCTAGTAGATCTATTAATTAACCATCCATTAACACTAATCTGCGTACTAATTGCATGTTATTCTTTAATAATTCATTAATTTAATTATAAGCTTTTAGTGCGGAGCTGAGAGAAGCTCCAGCGAGATCGAGCGGCGCTCGCTCGTCCTCTCACTACTTCGCAACCCCCATTTCGATTCGAAGCCCTCAAAACCCTAAGAAAAATGTCGGTCTCCGATCGAAACCCTCTATTGATTCCGCAGAGAAACCCCAATCGCCAGATTCGGCGCTGCCTCCTCCTCCTCCCTGCCGCCGCCGCCGTCCTCTTCCTCCTCTCCACCAGAACCTCCTCCGCCGCGGGGGCGACGGAGGGAACCATGGTTACCTCCTCAGATCCGTACTTGGCCAGGCTTCCTCGCATCCGGCGATCGGTCCTTGCTGTCCGATCGGACCCCCTCCGGGAGCGCGCGAACCTGATCCGCAAGCAAGCCGGCGACCACGCGGCCCTCGCGGCGGCGTACGCCTCGTATGCTCGCAAGCTCAAGCTGGAGAACTCGAAGCAGGTGCGTCTCTTCGCGGAGGTCAGCCGGAACTTCTCCGCCCTCCTTGCCTCCGCCCGGCCCCTCCTCGACCCCGCCACCCCGCTCGATGACTCCTCCCTCCGCCACTTCGAGCACGAGGTTAAGGACCGCATCCGCGCCGCCCGGCAACTTATCACCGACGCCAAGGACGCCTTCGACAACCAGCTCAAGATCCAGAAGCTCAAAGACACCATCTTTGCCGTCAACGAGCAGCTCTCCAAGGCCAAGAAGCAGGGCGCCTTCTCCAGCCTTATCGCCGCCAAATCCATCCCCAAGAGCCTCCACTGCCTCGCAATGCGCCTCATGGAGGAGCGCATCGCCCACCCTGACCGCTACGCCGATCCCCCCTCCCCTCCCCCCGAGCTCGACGACCCCCGCCTCTATCACTACGCTATCTTCTCCGACAACGTCCTCGCCGCCTCCGTCGTTGTCAACTCTGCCGTCCGCAATGCCAAGGAGCCCTGGAAGCATGTCTTCCATGTCGTCACCGACCGCATGAACCTTGGTGCCATGCAGGTCATGTTCCGCCTCAAGGACTACAATGGCGCCCACATCGAGGTCAAGGCCGTCGAGGACTATAAGTTCCTCAACTCCTCCTACGTGCCTGTCCTCCGCCAGCTCGAGTCTGCCAACCTTCAAAGGTTCTACTTTGAGAACAAGCTCGAGAACGCCACCAAGGACACCACCAACATGAAGTTCAGGAACCCCAAATACTTGTCTATGCTCAATCATCTGAGGTTCTACTTGCCAGAGATGTACCCGAAGCTCCACCGGATTCTGTTCTTGGACGACGATGTGGTGGTGCAGCGGGACCTCACAGGGCTGTGGAAGATCGATATGGATGGGAAGGTGAATGGGGCGGTGGAGACGTGCTTTGGGTCGTTCCACCGGTATGCGCAGTACATGAACTTCTCGCACCCATTGATCAAGGCGAGGTTCAATCCAAAGGCTTGCGGTTGGGCGTATGGGATGAACTTCTTCGATCTTGATGCATGGAGGAGGGAGAAGTGTACTGAGCAGTACCATTACTGGCAGAATTTGGTGAGTTGCTATCTTCTTTTTTGGTTGCCTTTTGGTGAATTTTCTTATTTTAGGATTGAGTTGTGGCTATATATGTGCTTTCTATTATAGATCTTGCTTATTTTTCTTCCGAGATGGTAAAAACTAAAGCATGAGCTTGATGTCAAAGCTTGTATTTTTCTATCTGGAATGTGTTATTTTTGCTAGCTTACTTGCAGTGTGATGGTAAATTGGGTTAGACTGATAAGTGACTCCTGTTTGGGATTTAATCAACAGTTTAGTGAGTTGCAAGAATATGATTATGTTAATTTCGACATGCTTTATGTTTTTATATAACAGGGATTATACATAAAAAAAATTGCCCACAGAAATTTTCTAGCTTAAAGAATTTGGATATAATTCTTGATTAATGATTTATTATAAGACCAAGAAAAAGTCAATGTTTATTAAAAAGAGCACATAAATTAATGTTTGAGTTAGTCCACCAAGACACAGATGTATGGAACTTATATTTTCCTGAGACATCGGTTCTCTTCCAGGTGAGACATTGTGTTTTCTTAATTGATGCATATCAAGACATGCTCCATTTTATGTATTCCACTGCCAATTGAGATTGAACCATAATGTTGTTCATGAAAAATCTTCTTGATCATGTTATTCTTCATGTGGTCCCTTACTGTTGTATTGCATTTCCTATGTGGATAATCTGGGGGTGCTTTGAAATTATTGCAGAATGAGAACCGAACCTTGTGGAAATTGGGAACCCTGCCACCAGGCTTGATCACATTTTACTCAACAACAAAACCCTTGGACAAATCTTGGCATGTGCTTGGGCTTGGATATAATCCAAGCATAAGCATGGAAGAGATAAAGAATGCTGCTGTCGTCCATTTCAATGGCAATATGAAACCCTGGCTAGATATTGCCATGAACCAGTTCCGACACCTCTGGACAAAGTATGTGGACTATGATATGGAGTTCATCCACCAATGCAATTTTGCATCATAAAGGAGAATGTGCATAAGCCAAAGCATCTATGAGAATCAGCGAAGTATGGGAACAATTATCACAATTCAACAACCTGTATGTGTTGTTGAGGTTTTGTTGCAGTCCTTAAATGACTGGATGCTCTTATTCTTATTCATCACACTTAGGCATGTTAAAGTTTCTCTCCAATTGTAATATTTCATCTTTCCATTTAAAAATATTGTGCCTTGTCCACATGCATCTAGTGTCATATCTTTGACTTGCTAATCTGATAACATTTTCAAAAAAGGTCTCTTGCCCTTAGATTTGTAACATACTGAAGAAATAATATGATGTTCTAATTTAGCTATCTTGCGACATTTTGCATTTCTCTGTGCATTTGTTGGTAGTGGTACTTGGAAATGCCATGACCTTATTATCAGTGTGTATTTTGTTCTTAATGGTGTTGTTTCTCTTCATAATGTCGATTATAAAAGTCGTTATACATATTTTATTTCCACTATGTTTTAATGCATGTCAAGTATTTTTTTTCATTATGCCTGCATAATGGGTCCTTATTTGCCAAAGCTTCTATATGGCTGTAATTTTCTTGCATTAAATCATATACTTTGTTATTGATTATGAATATTTATGGGTTTCCAACCTAGTGTATCTTGTAGTCAAATTCTGGTGGCAATGAAAAGCTAAATTATTATGGGTAATGATGAATGCATGCTTGTGCACCCCGGAAAAAGGTAAAAGCTTAACTATGCTTCGAAATTCCTCAAGCAAAGTTGAGATTCTTGGATAATCATGGATCTCTCACTGCATGCACGTAAAAATCCATTCAATGCACAAAACCAATCGGAATGGCATAACACAAAATTTATAAACTAAAATTTATTATTTCCTATTTTTCTGGAGTTATATTGTTCATGAATTTTATTATTCATGGCCTTTGTTCAATGCACCTTGTGAGTCACACAAGAATTTACAATCTGTTAGATTAAAAATTTTGGCCAAATCATGTGGAATCAGAGGGAAAAGGGAAAAGGAAAAAAAAAAAACACCTGAGATTTAATTGAAGATATAACATACTATTCAGTTGATGTTCGTAATTTTATTAGTAAGACTTAGTGCTGTGTATTCAAGAGCACTTTGAAATTTTCAGTGATTCTCCTAGTAATAAGCACTATGTGAAGAATTCTGTAACATTCAACAAGCTAAGGTGATCAGTAATTTAATCATGAGAGTGTGTCTGGACAATTCAGTTTATTTTGGTGCAAATCTTCTAGAGGTCTATATTCCTAAGAGTTGAAGGTTTCCAGCGGAAGGTCTGGATCATAAATGTTTTTACCTTCCTTCACTTTGCAAAAAGTTGGAAAATTAGAATATTAAAATATTTATTATATTTTTATTCTTTAATGAATGGCATTAGGCTTTATTATTGAAAATTAAAATTGTAGCACAAAAGAAGTGGACTTTTTATTTGTTTGAGGAAAGAGAGATGATTTCATTGATGAAACTTAATATTTGGTACAACAAAAAGGATGGTTAATTGGGACATAAGAAGACAGGCCTTTGATCCCAATATACAGTACAAAAACATGGATATGACATTAAAATCTGGAAGATGACATGACTCCTTAGTTAGAGATCTTGAAAGTTAATCATCAGCTGCTAGAAAAGCATGTACATGTTCCACTCTAATATGGTTGCAGGATTTTGATGAGAGCCTTTTCATGAATGTGTTGTGAATATTCTGTGTGTCAGGACCTTATCTAGCCCTGTCTTATCTATCTCCACTAACTCATGACCAAGGCTATACCCTACAAGTGAAAAAACAGAAAGGATTGACTCCTTCTTGTAGGCCTTGACCTGACTCTGCTAATAATACAACAGAAGTCACTCATGTGTCTATTTCGTAACATAGGAAATTTTGCTAAACTAAAAAAAGACCTGATCACAGAACTTTGAACTCATAAAATAGTATGCATTTGCCAATATGATCTGGTAGTTTTGAACCTGTGGAGAATGGATATAATCATGGGCCTCAACGAAACCAATCTGGACATACATGCTGTGTCTTAGTTCATTCTCGACAAGAAGACATGATGATGCAGCAGATAGTATTGGGTTGTAAAGCTCAAATCAGGACTTCTGTTGGATCTTGTTTGGAATGTGAAGGAGGCTCACATTGTGGGCATGCTGTTGGCTAATAAAACAAATAAATATTTAGAAATTAGGCTTTTCTTTTTTATTGGGAGGGGTTGTGGGAGAGGTGTCAAGCAGTTGTTTGATCACAAGAGATTCTTTTTTTTTTTTTTTTCACTTTTTTGTTAACAGTAACAAACATCAATGAAGTCATTTTTGTGACCAATTATTTACAGATTGGTTTCAGTTTCAGTCCTCTAGACAGGGTTTTGGTTTTGGTCCCCTAGGTAGAGTTATGGTTTCGACAATTTTGGCAGTTTTACATTTGGTCAAAATAGTCAACCTAAAAGATTAACAATTATAAAATCAAGAAAGGTTATTTCACTTTATTGATTGTATATATTTATTTAGGGTTATTATTTGTGACTATGGTAGTTCAACTTGAAACTAAAGTTACTAAATTGTTTTGAAACTTGATGAATTAGATATCTTATATTACTTTCTAATTTTTATAATTATCTTATACTTTCTCTAATTATTACAATTTCATACACAAAATTGAAAATGTCTGGTAGACCGTCTCAGATGAAACAGATCCATTTCAGCTGAAATGGATCTGTTTCGGCCAACAAACTTGTTTCTCATGGAGTGAAACTCTAATCTCAAGTAAGTTTGCACAGTTTAAAACCCATCCCTTGTTTTCCACAAAACCTTATTCTTCCAACAAACCTTAATATGTACAAATCCTAGGTTATAAATCCTAATATTTGCCCCATTAACCCTAAATTTAAAGTTTGAGCATTGTACACAACCATTACCATCGACCCTTGTCCCAACTCCTAACTAGTTGGGGGTGGCTCTAAGAATCCTTTTTTGGCACCATTCCTACTAAGAGCTACTAGCTGTATCATTACAAGCTTTTCTAAGTCTATACTCACGACTTCCATCCATGAGAGCTTATGTGTTTCCCTCCATTTTCTAAGTCTAATATGGAATCAGGAACATCTTACTCTCTGTTTTAGATATTGTTCCACACTTTTTCTGTCCCAAGTCTGGGTAAAAATATGGTTGGAGGCTTGATAATAGGTTGACATTCCATTAAGTCCTGTATGTCATCATAAATAGTCCCATGAGTTGCTTTCCTTGCCCGTGGTTGATCAAAAGCTGCCAAGGCTCATTTTAAGCTCTGTCATGAAAAGGAATTAGATTGGGTGAGCTAGGCGTTTTTCAAGGTGTTCTGAAGCTTTGTCCCACTGGTTGTATAATCTGAAGAGTTTGGGAGGCAATTATATGTTCCTAAATGTTGCATTCTTGTTGCTAGAAACTAAATTGATAACATTTACAAGCATATATATGACTCTGAAGGCTGAGCACCTTTAATCAGAATGTATCTGCTCTATATAAATGCAATGTGAGTTCAATCTTATCTAAACAGCTTAGTTGAGCTTGAGCCCTTTTAAATGTTCGAATTGGACTGGTATCACTTGAAACACCTGATGTTTGAGCATTGGTGACCTCTAGAGTTTGGCGTGGAAAAGCCTACTAACACTTTTTTCAGTATTAGGTTTTGTCCATTGCCCCCTCCAAGGGTATCATTTTCTACTGTAGTTGATTTGCCTCTAAAACTTCTATGTTGTATAAATGTTAGTGCTGTTAAATATATCATCTACATGTAATTAGGAAAATAGGCCTTAAAACTTGCTTCATTCTCCATTATTGGGTTGAGGAAGTCTTTAACTCATCTTGCAAGACAGACCAAATAGTGCACGGGTTTCAGTAACTTTAAGTTGCTTCCAAGTGAAGTTATTTGGTTGATTTGAACTAAAGTAAGGTATAATTTGCCTTTTGTAGGTTTAAGAGATGTAGGTGAGATCTGCAAAACCAGTACCGAGAATTATACCGGTACATTACCGGTTCGGTAGGTCTGGTTGATACGGTCGACATCGGTTGTTTGCATCCATAGCAATACAGGCTCTCGACACTTTTTCTTACTCACTGCCATGTTACTGCTCGAAATTGGCAGTATGGAGCGGTGCTACTCGATTCAGATCAGTACGGACCAGTTTGGATCATATACCAAACCAAATCTTGGTACTTTACCAGTAAGTCACCGTAAGGCCAATACAAGGGTTAATACGATAGATCTTGGATGTAGGTCTACAAAATGCCATCTCCAGTGCCACTGTGTTTTATTTTGAATAAGAAGCTAGGTACATGAACCACTAGTCTAAGGAATAGTTGATATTATTTTTCTGATAGAACCGATGCATGAATATTCTGGATGGGATTATGTTGATTCCATGAAAAATGGAGGAACATGCATGCATTAAAATGACCCTTCTCATTTGATGTTGTGGTTGAAGAATAATATGAATGATAGAGAATGTTATATGGGTATATATTAATATATATTTATATAACTAATTTATGTTCTCTGTCTTTGATGGGAGAACTTGTAATTAAAGGATCAGGCTTATCTTTGAAGATTCAAGGTATATAATCATGTATGCCTCCATAGCACTCACATGTTGTGTCAGCATTTATGTCAGTGGCTGTTTCTCCAATTAACATATTATTGCATTTCTGGACTTTCCTGTATTTTGTTTCAATAACTTTGGTAATGAAGTGAGGGATTGTTAACTTGGGTGCCCTGTGAAAACTTCATAGACCTATTTTTTGACATTGACTTGTCAGTAGTTTCTAATTCCGCCAGTAGGGCGAATTTTCGGGTAGCATTCTCGATATCTGTATGCTTTATTGGGATATTGGTGCTAGAGATTCATCATACTCTGAAGCTTGTTTATTCTGCAAATGTTGCGATTTGAAAATTTGAACGAATCTTTGGTTTCATATTTTCTCCTCCTCTTTTTTTTTTTTTTTTGTCGGTTTCTCCGGATGGATCAGACTGTTTTTGAATGGATGCATCCAACAGAGTCAGCAAACAAAATATCCCAGAGCTGGGACAGCATGGCAGCATGTCTCCCATCTGACGTCCCAGTTTGCTCAGACACAAACGCAGCCAGTTCAAGATTTTCTCAAAGGTCACAAAATGTATAGGCAAAGCAAGCCCATATCTAAAATTGTAAATAGTTGAAAGTGATTTATCTCGTGTTTTATCCTAGAACCTGCCGCCTCCACAATGAGCACGCCTGCTTGTTATCGTTTGTGGTCTGCTTCAAGAATGTCCTGAGTTCAAGTATTTTTCTCTCCGGATTAATTTATTTAAGTCTACTTAGCATTCTCTTTGAGATATATATGGATTTTGGATCCTGTAGATATTGGGATATATTGATTATCAGAACTAGGTGCAGATCTCCATTACATTTTTTTCTTTCCCTTTTTAATTTTCATGATGAATCTAATGAAGCATAGCCATCATTGAAAGAAAAAGGAAGAAAGCAAGCTGGTCATTCTCCAAGGTGATACTTGTTTAGTGTTTATAGGTTGTGTCTTTAGGCTGCATGGTAACGTAGTTCGTTTTATGTCAACATATTGATTTTTGGAATTTCCGACGTCTGGTCTGATTTTACATTCGTTGGTACTACCAAGCTACAGGTGAATCCGCTGTTAATTGATCTTTGTCATGTTTTTATTCTGAAATTGCAAAAACTTGTACATCAAAACAGGGTTAACCATTGCAATTGTGGAAACCATACTGCTCCAAATTGTCGTAGTTTTGACTCTTGTTGATAACGTTTGATATTCAGCATAGAAGAAGTTCATTGTTAGTGTTATGACTTGCGTAGAAGGTTATATTCGTTGCTATCTTTCAAACCATCTTCCCTCGAATATGGTTCAGTTGACACGCCAGTCAAAATGTTGGATATCATCACCCTAGTACTCATGAGGATGCTAGCGCTTGCCTTATATCTTGTTTGAATCAGATGTAGGCAAATTATTTCACCCATGTATTAAAATTAAATAGGATGTTTACGGATAAAATTTAACTTGATTGAAACTTGTGAATAATTTGACCGAATACACTTTAGGGTGCAGCTTCTTGATGTCAAAAAATGGGGAAATTGATGTCAAATATACTACAGACTATTTTCTCTAAGTTTTTCTTGGGAAAGGTGGGTGTATAGAGAAAATTTTGGAGAAAATCCTAAGGCTCCTAGGCACGTAATCGCTATCTTTAAATTATTATTTATCCCCACTTGAAAGAATTTATTAACGGGTTTAAAGCAAATATACTCTCAGGAAACAAAGAAATCTTTCGGCTTCTGCAGATAGCAATTATAAAGAATCTCCTACACCTATCTAATTTAGAAGCTAAGGAAGAATCAAGGTTTTAAGATGGAAGGAAGAGGATTAATCGATTGCTGTTTTTGGTTATAGGGCTCTAAATTTATAGAGTTCGAATAGAAGCAAAGACATCTTTTCTGAATATATAATTTATTTTTTTTTAATATGCAACTTTTAATCCAAAAACACATAACCTTTCAATCATAGAAATGTGTTTCTTCAATTTAAACTGAATTATAATGCCACATCTTGTTTTATAATGATGAAACAGTTGTAAATACGTGACTCTTCAGTTTAAATTAGAGTCTAATACCAAAAATTATCTTACTATGGTGAAACCTCTTTGAGAGAAGTCTATCCGATAGAGATATTTTTTTCAATAAAACTCTTCAAAAAATAATCATAAACATCCATTAGTTCTTTTTTTTTTCTCTACTTTTATTTATTTATTTTTGAGAGAAGACCATATGACACCGTTAGCCTTTCCTTTTCTTTCTTCTTTCTTTAATTAAATATTACAATCTCTCCAACATTCCCCCACTAGATTGTAATATTAATTTTTTTTACTTTCTAATAACCCAATCATGCATACATGAAGATATCTTTCGATTTAAACTTCCAATTAGTGTAAAACTTTCAAAGTCCAGTTTTGATGGCTATTCCCTTAAAACAAAACTTTGATGTTAAAATCAGAAAAACCCACACACAATCATGTCCAGTTTTGATGAGAGATTTTTAAGTTGCTTTACCACTATTATGGCCATGTGCTTATTTTGGTTTCATGAATATTTAAAAGAGTTAAAATCCTTAAATTTTTGTTAAAAGTGGCACGATTTGTATATCCATATAGGTTGAATCCCTTAAAAGGTCCCTGCTACTTCGGATACATTGATTGGATTTCATTAAGAGAATAACTCATCCTCTCAATTTTGTAGCAATCAGTACAAATTTCTTTCTTGGGACTAACATAACTTCCAATGCCATCTCAATCATATATCGGTAACTTGTTATTATTCTTTAAATATTAGAACTAGTTTTTGCTAGAACATGATTGGGTTACCATTACTGGTGACGATAAAAAAGGGTTTTAAGCCCATCCTAAGGTTTCCATTTTGTCTTGTTTGATTTACCCTCTGAGGTGGTTAAACAGGCAGTTCTTGCAAAGGAACCTTGATCTCTTGTAGGGCAAGTGATGGCTCTGGAAAGTTGGAGACCCAACTTCCGACTGGGGAGAGACTCTATAACGAAAGCCAGATTTTGGATCTAGCTGCCAGATGTACCACTAGAGTTATGGGAAAAGGATAAAATTATGAAGATAGCTTCATGGGTTGGAGTTCCTTTATTCTTGGATGTAGAGGTGTAAGTGGATTGGAGAAAATTCAAAGTCTAAACCGATCTAAATGGAACTAGAGGATTGGATTGGATTTTTGGACTTTGATTTTGGATTTGGAGTCAATTTTTAAAAATTTTGGACTTTGGACTTTGGATTTGGATTTAATGTTATAAAATCCAAATCTAATCCAAAGTTCAAACTATGGGTCCAAACCAAATCCAATCCATTCTTCTAGTTTGGACTTTTGGATTTTACATATATGTATGTGTGTGTTTCAAGTTAAGCTTCTTTTAAATGTTATGGAATTTATTATATTTTGGCGATATAGTTTTTCTTGAAAATCTAGAATTTATGTTTTTGATATGATGCTATTATAGCATGACTTGTTGAGATCCTTGGTATTGAAATTTATATTTTTTATTTTTTATCTATTGCTATTATAATATTAGTTGTTAGATATAGGGTGATATTGTAAAGTACCTATGAGTCGTATATGTTTTGAATTCATATAACTTGTTTTTGAATTACGATCCAAATTGCAGTCTAATATATGTAAAAGTCCAAAAATCCAGTCCAATCCAATTCGAACTTTTCGGACTGGATTAGATTGGACTAGTTGAATATTCAATTCGAACTTTTCGGACTGGATTGGATTTGACTAGTAGAGTATTGAGTTCGATTTTGGAGCCAAAATTTCAAGTCCAAAATATTTCATATTCGAGTTGGATTTGGATATAATCCAATCCAATCCAGTCCATTTACATCCGGATCTAGATGAGTGGACGGAGACATTGGTTAGGATAGGCTTTGCTAGAGTGTGTATCTTGGTAGATATTTCTAAACCCATTTGCCCTAGGGCCAACATTTGTGTTGAGGACAACACAGTCTGGCAACAATTTATATATGAGGAACTATCAGAAATATACTACACTTGTGGAAAAATTGGTTGTGGAGGGGTTGAAGGGGCATGTTCTAGGGTGCAAGATGCGAAGCTAAACCTTTATATGGATCCTAGATCAGGGCAACCAAAGTTTCAATTTCAAATATCATATCTATTGCTAATCTAAAATCATCATCAGAACCAACAAAATAGCAATCACAAGGTGATTGGTAGCAGCCAAAGAAAATATTCAAGAAAAGCTCTAATAACTTAGCCTCTACCCAAGTACCCACACAAGGTGCTTCTACTTCTAGATTTAATCCCTTAAACTTGGATGAGGAAGCTAATAGTGAAACATAGAAGATGGATACAAAAGCTATTTCTCCAGATAGAGCTTACCCTTCTCCCAAAGAAAAGAGAAAAAGGTCTCCAACTAAGTCTACTAAGCAAACATCTTCTTCGAGTTCAAAATCACCCCCACAAACAAAGGTGCTAATTTTGGAAGATCAGGCTCAGGAGGAGGCAGTATCAAAAGCAATAGTACCATCTCCCTCCATTCAAAGAAAGAAGGTATCAGTTTTGCATAATCAAAAGGCTATCTAGCAACCAGTTGAAGATGCTATTAAGATGTCATCAATAGTTTTAGCAGGGTTGGAGATTGTACCTGCACTGCCAAATACTGGTAATATTTTTCTAACCCATGAAGTATGTGTTCAAAGGTTGCATTCGGCTTTATATCAGGCTTCTCACCCAGGGTGGGAAAAGTCTCCTTCCAACCCATTGTCTTCCAATAAATCATCCAACCAGGAAGGAATTTGGCCGTTTGAGGGACTCAATAAAGGGGATTTGGAAGAACACATCTCTGTAACTCAAAACCAATGAAACTTTGACTTTAGAATTGTAGAGGTGCAACCAAACCCTCCTTTATTAATTAAACCAAGACTCTTATTCACAAACATTATCCGTCTATTTGCTGTTTCTTGAAAACTAGACTTTCTAAAATTGCTTTATCTAGAATTATCAAAATCATGGGCTCCAGGTGGGACATCTACATGGTGCCTTCAGTGGGACTTTCAGGGGGAATAATTATATGTTGGAGGAAGGACATGATAAAATGCTCTTTCTTTCATACAGATAGATAGATTATTTTTGGTGTCATAACACCACTGATGGGCTCTTCATGGGTAGTGGGTATTGTATATGAAAGTACCAATGAATTAGATCCTCGTAGACTTTGGGATGCGGCTACTACAGTATCCAATTTGAAGTTACCTTTTTTTCTAATAGAAGATTTTAATTGTATTCTCTCCTCTAAGGATAAAAAAGGTGGTAGACCTTTTACCATAAATCGTGTGATTTGTAAGTTTCATACATTCCTAAGGAGGACTCATTGATTTGGGATTTCATGGGTCCCAATTCACTTGGTGTAACAATCAGAGTGGACTTGCTAAGGTATGGGAAAGAATTGATAGAGTCTTTGCTTTTGAAAGTTGGCTTGATCTATTTTCTGAAGCAACTATCCAACACCAAGCCCGATATGTCTCTGATCATTATCCTATTCTTCTCTCAATGGACACCTAGGTGTTCAGAGGTCCTCTCCTATTTCGGTTTAAAAAGTTTAGGCTTCATTATCATGGTATACAATAAGTAGTTCAACAAGCTTGGTAGTGTCAGGAGCATCATTCTCTAGCTATCAGACTCACAAGACTATTGCAAAATACTAAAATTGCCCTTAAACAATGGAAAAGGACTATTAGGCACTTGTTCAAAATGGGGCAGTAGCTTAATCAAAAAATCCAGCAATTACAGATCTTAGAAACCTCTCTTGAAGGACTTCCGGATAACTTTTTTAATCATCTTATAGCTCTTTTATGATAATTCCATCAAAACCTCCTTAGGCAGGAGATTTTGTGGAAACAAAAGTCTCGGACCACATGATTAAAGGAGGGAGATGCTAATACTAGATATTTTCATAGATCTACCATTTTTCGGAGAAGAATTAATCATATCACAAAACTAAAAGATAATCTAGGGCAGGTAGTGGATGATCCGATCTTAATTACTTAAATTCTTCTTTATCATTTTCAGTAACGATGAGAGGCGGCTCCTGCACTACCGATATTTGATACCTCTATGGTTTATCCTCAAATCACATTAGAGCAGAATGATGCTTTACTTCAAGATGTAGATGAAAGTGAAATCATTGAGGTCGTTCATAGTATACACCCAAATAAGGCCCCTAGTCTTGATGGTTTCTGACATTGTTCTACCAACAATTTTAGCATATTATTAAGAAGGATGTTGTCAAAGTAATCTAATTTTGCTTTAAAATAATGAAGCTACCCATAGATTGGAAGAAAATATTTATAACATTGATCCTGAAGATACTTAACCCGGGGAAAGCTGAGGAATTCAGACCCATCAGTTTGTGTATTACCGCATACAAGATAATAGCCAAAATAATTATCAACAAATTAAAGCCAATTCTCCCTTCGATCATTTCATTAGAATAAGGGGCCTTCATCCAAGATAGGCATATTTCAAATCAGATTCTTCTTAGTCAGAAAATCATGCACTCTCTCCATTGCGCTCTGTGTTCTCGTAGTCTGATGATGATTAAATTAGACATGGAGAAGGCCTACGATAAAGTACATTGGGCTTTTCTTTTTCAAATAATGGCACAATTTGGGTTCAATGAAAGGTTTATTAGACTGATCAAAAAAATCATGTATAATACTACTTGTGCTTTGCTGATCAACAGATCTCTATCTAATTGGTTTCCTCTATCTCGAGGCCTCAAGCAGGGCTGTCCTCTTTCTCCTTATCTGTTTATCTTATGTTCTGAGGTGTTCTTCAGATTTTTCTATCAAGCTATTCATTGTCATCTATTGAGAGCATACAAGCCCTCTCATGATGATCCTTGTCTCACATCTTTTTTGCAGATGATTGCCTTTTAATCACACGAGCAACAACTAGAGGCTGTATTTCACTAATGGCGATCATTGAGACCTGCTGTGATTTATCATGTCAGACTATTAATGTAAACAAATCTCATATAACTTTTAGTCTGTCAACCCCACATTCTATAAGAAATCAAATCAAGATAATTTTCCATGTTCAGGAGATAAGGTCTAGTTGGAAGTACCTTGGAGTTCCTCTATCTGGTGATCGGCTTAAGGCTATGGAGCTTAATTATTTAGTTGATAAAGTGAGTAGTTGTATTACCAGCTAGAAATAGAGTCTCTCCTTTGTTAGAAGAATTAATTTGGTCCAATCAATATTGTCTTCTATACCTGTTTATAGCCTATTATCTACTTCAGTGCCCATATCCACTATTAAGTGACTTGAGAAAGATTTTCGGACTTTTTTATGGGGACATGATACAAATTATAGTGGTCTCCATCTTATCTCTTGGAACCAGATATGTAAATCCAAAGTGGCTGGAGGGCTTGAAATTGTGGATCTTCATACTAAGTGTAAAGCATTTATATGTAAACTTGCCATCCAGCTCATCCTTCATCCGGAGTCCTTATGAGCTAAACTGGTATATGTGGAATATCATTTCTCAGGCAATTGGTTTGATTATTAAGCCCTAAAAAAATATTCTTAAATTTGGAGGGACATATCCAAAAATGGTTTATTAGTTCAACCTTATTTTATATGGATGGTGGATAATGGTAATCAAGTTAACCTTCTTTGAGACCCTTGGATAAATTCTATTCCTCTATCTAAATGGCCAACTTTGTTCAATATTGACATGACTGGATTGGACTTACTAATCTGGAAGTTTATAAATAATGATCATTCTTGGAATCTATCTAAATTAGTTGACTTATTCCCCATGGAGATGCAGATTTACATATCTAGAATTCCTCTAGCTCATGATGATTGGACTGATCATTTGGGTTGGGGCCATAACAAACTAACTTAAATTTCTACTAGGGATATCTATCTTTGGATCAAGCCCTATTTACCATTGGTGAATTCTCTCAATTTTTCACAAATCTAAAAGCTTAAAGTTCCCATGAGACTCAAAGCTTTTCTATGGAAACTATTTTGGGGTTGCTTACTATCTAAAAAATTGCTGCATAATTGGAGAATGTTGGCTTCCTTGGATATCTGTTGTGACATATGTCCCTCTATAGTAGAGGATATAGTGCATATCCTTATTTTTTGTCCTTTTGCTAATGCCTATTGAAATGAACTACAATAGCTTGATTATTTTAACTTCTTACCCAATTCTTGGATGGCCTTTTTGGAGCACCTGACAATGAGCCACACTCCAATGGGGGAGAAGGTTATCTTTGCCTATGTAGCACGATTTTTTTGGGGATCAAGAAATGATAGACTCTTTCAACATGCCCACGTGCATCCAATCTTACTAACTCGAAGTGCTTTTTATTTTTAATTGACTAATCAGACTACTTTGACACACCCACCAGGGTATTGGGATAGTCCTTATATCTCTTATTTTACTCTAAATCATGATGGTGTCTCATAGCTTTCCTCTCCCCTTAGGTATATCAAAATAAACTTTGATGTAGCTGTTATGAATGATGCTACTGCATTGGCCTTTGTTATTCATGATCATACATATTGCCTACTCAAAGCTCGGGGAAGATGATTGAACCCTTTCTCAGTCCCCCAGGTCAGAACTAGTTGTGGCTTGGCTTGGTATGTCTGTTGCAGTTAATGAACTATCAGGCTACCATATCTGGTTAGAAGGGGACTCACTTACTGTAATCAGATGGATTACTAACTCAGCCAAAAATCATAATAAAAAGAATCTACTTGTAAATAATATTATCAATTGGTTGGCCAGATCTCCTAGATCTAAGATAACACATGTCCTTCAGTAAGCCAATAAGCCAATAAGCCAGCTGATTTTAAACTAGTGTTACATGGAGATGTTAACTTTTCTATTGGAGATGTTTTGCCGTCTGTATTTTTTGACCTTCCTATGGATGACTATAAGGGTGTACCATTTTTGAAAAGAAGATAATGCCATTATCTAATATAATTAACCAATACACACCTTCTATATTTTCTTTTGTAATACAGGTTTATTGTAGGAGGGTATGGTTCGGCATGTTTTGCATAATGAATAACCTCAGCAAGGCTCATGATACTTTTGGCATGATAGGTTGTACTGTATGTACATCACTCATTTCACGGAAGCTAAATCATTTTTTGAAGAGGCATATCTATTCTCTATTGCTTAGATTGATGCCTATGAGGTCTTTTCATATAAGTTGTTGCTTTTTGTATATATTATCTGTTTACCCACCAGCAGTGGTTATGCCTAGGATACTGACAATGGTTTTTCTATTTTTACCCAACTGCTTTCCTAAACTAGTTTTCCACTACAGTAGCTATTGTATGACCTCAAATGATGGTTCTAAAGTTCATGGTTCTGATGGGGTCTACAGCAGTGTTTATAGGAGGTCAATATTTAAATATATGGTGTGTAAGCTGGGTTACATTCATCATCTAGTAGAATTGGCTTCTCTTGATTGGAGATTAATCTTCTGCTATGGTTATATGTTGGGCCCTACCACTCTATAACCCATCATAACCGACTGCTTAATCGTCCCTTTGAGTTCTATTGTCCCATATGATGCTTCCCTCTTTAAACAAGCTGATGGGAGAAATTTTATATAATTTTGTAACAGACCTTGCTATTTAAATTTCTTAGCAGACAAGGGTACTCTCATAATCATACCTCATATAGGAAGATTTGGCTTTATTATTTACATTGCAGTGGTTTGAAGGTGTTATGGATCAGGCTCATTTCACATATGCTTTTTCGAAGGTCTTTATCTCTCAGTTTATTTATAATAGTTGGTTGTAACCAATTATCTCCATATTGTCTTGGAGAATGGAATTCAAAACATCCATATCATCTTCTAGTTGCTGTGGGCTAGAATTCACACTCTGGTTAGTTGACAATACTATTTTTGAACTGCTAAGTTCTTCTATATTATATTGTTGTTAACAAATACAAGCTACTGGCTCATCAATGACTTCTTCAGGATTAAAGGTCGACCACTGCTCTCATCTTAGCACACTGAAAATCTATTGATTTTTTGGACTCCTTTCTTTGGATATGTTACTATTGTATCATCATCTCTGTTTGTATTTTAATAGCAGGTGTTTTATTTTCTTTGATACCCATAAGATGTAATTATTTATACTCAGCTATACTCTTCTTACTTTCCTTTAATATAAAGCCACTGGCTCCATAGTTTATCAAGAAAAAAAAATCATACTTTTATCATATCCATTAACAAACCTTTTGTTAATGGATCTGATAGATTATTGCTTGACCTAATATATATAATAGTTACTATACAATCTACTATTAATTGTCTTATGTACTCATATCTTAAACTTGTATATCTTGACTTATCACTGCAACCTTAGATAGGGTAGCCTCACTATCACAGTGAAAGAAAATAGTTGGCATAGGTTGTGGCTACAACTTAATATCCAGTAATAATTTTTTTAGCCATTTTGCTTCTTTGCTTGCGGCTGCCAATACTACAAATTCAACCTTTATTGCAGAATGAGAGATGCAAGTTTACTTTTTAGAAGCCCAACTAACAGCTCCACCATCAAGTATAACTATCTAATTTGATATAGATTTATTATCACTTGCACTGGTAATCCAACTTGCATTTGTAGAACCTTCTAATACAATAGGATAATCACGATAGAATAACTCAAAATTCATGTGTTTTCTTTAAGTAGCCTAAAATCTTGTTAATAGCCTTCTAGTGATTTATATTAGGTTTACTAGTAAACTTTGATAATTTGCATACAAAAAATGCAATATCTAATCTGGTGCAATGCTTATTAGATTTTCAATAGTACTACCATATTCAGACTATGCCACTGCTCTACTAGGATTTTCAATTAATTTAACATTGAGATCATATGGGGTACTGCTTCCTTTATTCTAAGATATTTAAACTTTATCAATAATTTTTCAATATAATGAGATTGATTCAAAGCATAATCTCCACTATGTTTATTAACCTTAATGCATAAGATGGTATTTACTTCATTAAAATCTTTCATCTGAATTTAGAATTTAGATATTTCTCGTTCTCAGATACACCTTCTAAATTGGTCTCAAAAATTAACAAGTCATCCACATAAAGACAAATGATTACACCATAACTATCAGCAAATTTAGAATAAATGTATTTATCAGTACCATTATGTGGGAATCTATTTGACAAAATTATTGAATCAAATTTTTCATAGCATTGCTTTGAAACTTGCTTTGAACCAATAATGATTTGATCAATTTACAAACTTTCTTTTCATTTTCAGGAAGGATAAAACCTTTTGGTTGTTCTGTATAGATTTTTTCATTCAGGTCATGATTTAAGAACACTATTTTAACATCCATTTGATGAATATGCAAATTATAAATTAAAGCTAATGCAAAAATAACTCTAATAAATGTTATTCTTACTACTGGTGCATATATATCAAATAATCTATGTCTTTCTTCTATGTATATCTCTTAGCTACTAATCTATCCTTGAAAGTTTGTAAAGAATTCTCTGTATTATATTTTCTTTTAAAAACCCATGTGCATCCTATTGGTTTTGATCCTAAAGGTAAATCCACTAAATCCCACATATTGTTTAACAATATTGAATCCATATTATCATTTATTGTCTCCTTCCAAAAAGCTCATCTCTAGAGGCTATTGTCTCACTATAAGTGTTTAGATTATTTTTAATGTGTAGCAATATGGGTATCTTATTGAGCACAGTACTTCTACTTTCTTCAATTAGGGAGACTATAGATTGAGAAGAAATAAAAATTTGGACCTAAATTCTTATCTTTCCTCATTCTTTGACTTCTCCTTGGTTCAATAGTAATGTTATTATCCTTTCTTTTATTTTCTTGATCCCTAGACCCCTCAGAAAATAAATCTTGTGGTTGTGCTTGTGAATTTTCTATAGTAGAAGTAAACTCAATTATTGTATTTTTTATAGTATCTATTATTTCAATAATAACATTAGACTCTAAGTCTAATAATCTATAAGTTTTAAATTTTTGAGCATATCCTACACACATACTCTTTATTGCTTTTGGTTCCAACTTAGTTTTCTTTGGATCTAGAACTCTATAAAAAGTCAACCACCCCCACACTTTAAGATAGTCTAGTTTTGATTTTTTTTCCTTTCTTATATCTATATGGAGAAACCTTTATTTTCTTCAATGAAATTCTGTTATGAATATGACAAGCAACTAGTAAAGCCTCCCCTCATAAATTAAAAGATAATTTGGTATTTTAAATCATTAAATCAACTATATTCACTAAGGTATGATCTTTTCTTTCTATCAATCCATTTTGTTATGGAGTATAAAATACTAAATTCTGATGTATTATACCTTATTCCTCATAAAAGACGTCAAAATTTAGTAGAAAAATATTCTCCACCTCTATCACTATGCAGGATCTTAATTTTTTTTTTATTTTTAATTTTTAACTTCTGCTTTATAATGTTTGAACATATTAAAATATTCAGCTTTATTCCCTATTAAATACACATAGGTATATCTAGGCATCATCTATAAATGTTATAAAGTATCGCTTGCCACCTCTTATGAGAACTCCATTTAATTCATAAATATCAGAATATACCAAATCTAATATTTATGTATTTCTTTCTATTTTAGGAAAAGATTTCTTGGTGATCTTTGCTTAAATGCATATTTCACACTTATCATTACCATCATTATGTCTAAAAGAAATATAACCATGCTTATGCATACATTAAAGAGACTTAAAGTTTAAATATACTAACCTAGCATGTCATGAAGAACAAGAATCCATAATGTAAGCAGAATTAGCTTTCACTTTATTAGTCTCATCAAAATTGAGTTTAAACATACCTTCACAACAATAACCCTTGCCTACAAATAGACCATTCTTAGACAAAATAACCTTATCAGACTCAAATATGGCTTTAAAGCTGTTGCCCAGCTATGCAACCCAAGAGAGGGGGGGTGAATTGAGTTTTTAAAAATTTAAACTTAACTTACAACTATGAAGAATATTTAACAATGAGCAAGATAAGTATGGAGAGTGTAATTTATGCAAGGTGTAGAAGTTGGATACAAGAATGTAAGAGGATAAAGAAATTTAAAAGGAGAGCAAGTAAGCACAACACAAACAAGAAGATTTATAGTGGTTCAGTGCCAACCTTGCACCTACATCCACTCTCAAAGCTCCTACTTGAAAATTCAAATCCACTAAATTGTATTCAATCTGAATACAGCATCGGAACCTCTGACTCTAGCTATTCCAAGCTAGAACACTTATTTCTCGGATACAAGCCAACCCAATACAACGTTGGAACCTCCAACTCTAGCTATTCCAAGCTAGAATACTTGTTTCTCGGGTACAAGCCAACCCAATACAATTCGATTCAAGATTCGGATCAACTTTTTTACATTTTGAAATCCTTCCAAAATAAAAATAACAACTCAAAAGGAGTATGACAGTTAATTGCACAGAAATACAGATGTAGCTCCTTTAATGAACAAATAAAGCTTTAAATACACTTTACACAATAAGAACGAAGCTCTTCTAATTTCTCTCAAGATGGTTGAAAACTTGAATGAGCTCTTGAGGGATTGGTGAACTTGAAATGAAAGCTTCTTTAACTTCAAGAGGGCTCTTGCTTAGGATTGAAATGAATGCTTGAAGAACCTTTTCAAAATCTTTCTCTCGTTCTTGATTCCCTCCTTTAAGTGCCTTTTATAACTTTTAAATGATGGTAGAGAGTAAACTAGATTGAAATAGAGCCGTTAGAGCACATTAAATGGGCATTAAATGCTACCAGAACGAGCAAAAAACTAACCGTTGCGAAGTTTTTCCGTCGCAGGGGTCGACTCATGGGGTCGACTCATGCACAGGGGTCGACTCATGGGGTCGACTTCTGTGGCACAGAACAGAAAATGATTTCTGTAAATTTGGCTTATACTGCAGCAGAGGTCAACTCATAGGGTCGACTCATGCACAGGGGTCGACTCATGGGGTCGACCTCTGTGGCACATAATAGAAAATGACTGTTTTGTAAGTTTGGCCTGCACTGCTGCAGAGGTCGACTCATAGGGTCGACTCATACATAGGGGTCGACTCATAGGGTGTGCTAGCCAAAAATTCAGCGTGTCGTTCAGCCTCTTTTGCCATGAGTCGACTCATGGGGTCAACTCAAATATATAAATATAATTTTTTTTCAAAATACACATCCAAAAATATTGAAATTACCTCCAATAGATTACAAATCTTCAGCTCTTACTCTTGAGGCTTCCGAATCAGAACTTGGTAAAATTATGATTTTGCTCTTGAAATATAATAAATCTTTTTTCAAGCCAAAATCGTTAGTAATCCCCTCAAATACTTTGTAATCATCAAAATCAATTCAAGGAGCAACAATCTCTCCCTTTTTGATGATGACAAAATACTTGAGCAAAAGCATATATAAAGCATTGAACATGAATTTCAAATTTATGAAGATGCATCACTTCAATATCATAGTCAAGTATTTGAACGAAATACAGCATAAGCAGTTTGAAGATTAATTTGAAATTTGCTTATAAGTTCATTTGCTTTGAAAATTAGATAAAAAAAGAAGCTGACGATTTTAGTTCTTTGACACATTTGCTTAACAATTTTGCTTATTACTAATTTTTTTATTGCTTATTGCTCATTTCTTTATTACTTATTGCTCAAATTTGATTTTGATTCTCTACTCTTCCTTTTTGACAGCATCAATTAAGATTCTCTACTCCTCCTTTTAAGGAATCTTGAAAGGATAAATTTTCTTTACTCTCCCTTTTTGATAGCATCAATTAAGATCTTAAGAGATTTTAAGGATAGAGAAAAGAAAGATGACAAAAAAAAAAGATATATTTTCTTTACTCCCCCTTTTTGATAGCATCAATTTTCTTTACTCCTCCTTTTTGATACCATATTTTACTTCTTTAGCCCCCTTCTTTGATTGCTTATTTCTCTACTCTCTCTCAACATAGCAAACATAAATGATATATCAATTTGCTCATGTAGAAGATATTGCAATTCATAATATTTTTCAGCACTAATATGAGTTATTTTTCATATCTCATAATTAAAATAATTTAACTTGATCACATTCATAGACATTCATTGAAAGTTAAAGTACATATACATATATATATATATATATATATATATATATATATATATATATATATATTCAAAAGTGACTGAATACAAAATGTGTCCCAATACACATGAGTCAACTCAAAATACAAAAGTCATGGATAGAAACTATCCAAGAGTTAATTAGCCAACAAATATAAGGCTCATAAGATAGATCCTAGACATAGGAGACAAACTAATCTAGATCTAATAGATGTCATGGCTAGAGGGATCAGAATCTGAAGAATCAAAGAAAAGGTGAGGAGATGTAGGATCAAGTCTACGAGCACGACCTCGACCACGTCTGTCTCGACCACGAATAGAGGTACCAGCACAAGTAGAGGGGTGAGAGGATCCTGGAGCCTGAGAAGCTACGGACTGTGCAATAAGAGAAAGTCTGATGGTGTCCAAAAGATCTAATGCTCTCGATACAGACTGCATCAGGATATTGAACTGAGTAGAAGCATTCTCACTGGAGCCCTTGATCTCTCTCCTTAAGAAGTCAAAGCCTCTCTCTAAAACTCCTCAAAGTCTAGCTGCCTCTGCAGATAGGTCTGAGACCTCTGTGATATCCTCATGTAGCTGGGGATGGGCTAAAGCTAATACTTACCTCTGCAAGTCTAATACTCTGCCTGTCAATCTCAAAATACATCCCTCAAGCTACTCAATGCGTACCAACTGATCAGTAAGCATCTGAAAAATAGTAGAAATGTGAGGGATCAAAGTCTGGTCTGAGTCATCATGGGATGTCGATCTCTATGCAAAGACTAAAGTGACAAACTGCTAAGATAGAATGGAGGCAACACGCTGGGACATCATCTCAATATGATCATCTGCTAGTCTGAACTCTGAAGGATGTACCCTACTCTCTGACTGTGGAACTGAAGCATGCCTCCTCACAGACTCTGAAGGACTAGCCTCGTGATCAGATATGAACTGAATATCTGGGGATGCTCTGTGATCACAAAGAGGTAAAGATGGTCCCTCCTCCTCTGCTCTATTCTCTGCTCTCTCCT
Source organism: Elaeis guineensis (assembly GCF_000442705.2). NCBI lineage: Eukaryota > Viridiplantae > Streptophyta > Magnoliopsida > Arecales > Arecaceae > Elaeis > Elaeis guineensis. Next base: position 122,036,413 of record NC_025993.2, read on the forward strand.
CAACACTCTTTGTCCAACCGCCATCAGTCTTAGAAAAATCCATGCGATGCAGTGGTGGTGGTTGATGGTGTCAGAATGGGATAGTCTAGCAACTGCCTTCCCCTCAAAACTGACTCCGAACCTTCTAAAAACTAAGGTGAGTGCCATACTAAAAGGCAAGTGAGCCTTGGACCTGTTCAGGATTTCCCTCATGGCCTCAAACATCAATGCTGGAAGGTTCAGGGGGGTTTGGGTGATCACATGGTACATAATGCAAATGTCCCTACCAGATAAAAGGTCGTGTCTACCACTCCTAGGGACAAACAGTTTGGTTACCAAGTGATGTAACAGCCTCATCTCAACAGAAAGAATTTTTGCTTCCAATTTATTTAGACTTCCAGTATAGGTTCTCCCTAAGATAACATTAATTCATTCTTCTTTAATAAGAAGCTCCATATTGGTATAGCCTTCACAAAGCAAATGCAGTATCTGTCCCAAATATACTGGATCAAGAAAAATATCAATATCTTTTACTGTAGATTTCACTGTTCCATTACTATAGCTCAAATTTAAGTAAAATTTTCTGACTAGATCGACATAAGTATTTTCTTTTAAAGAGCAGTAAAATTTTCATCCTTGATACTTAATCTTCGATCCAATAGTGAACCCTTCTTTTTCAAAAAATTTGAAATCAATATTTTTTTCGGCTTTCACTTTTCTATCAAAGAGGGGTACCTTGCCTGGGCTGATTGGAGACTGAGTTGAAGCTGAAGCAGGACCTGGAGCAGGGATTGGAGTAGGAGAGGTTCGGCTACTAATCTCTTTCTGCGCACACTCTCTTCCAACCTGCGAACGGATTTTCTCCTCTGCGGTAGCTTCATTTTGGGAGCCATTTGCACCAGAAGGACTTGCATGGAGCTTTGGAGACTAAATGTGAGGCAGAGAGGAAAGGATTTTGGAAGGAAAAAGGCAAGGATTTGAAGAGTTAAATCACCGGTTTGGAGAAGAGGGGATGATTCTAGGGTAAGCTCGAACCGCCCCAAATGAAGAAGGAAGAGGAGAGGAACTTGGTTCCTAAACGGGCGATTTGAAGAGTGAAAATTGGTGGGAGGAGATATTTGAGAGAAATCTTCGATTTGAGGGAGAATAGATGGAGAGCTTTTAGTCCGATGGAAGGAAGAAAATGAAGGACTGAGTCAGCTCAAGAAAAAATTTTTAATAAGAAGAGAGCACCCGAAGGGTTTTGTCAAAATTGCAAGTTTACCCTAGAGTCGACCCTGGGGGTCGACTCATGGCACAAAAAAATTCAAAAGAATGATGGGATAATTTCAAAAAAATTTAAAACTCTGAGAGAAGGATGTTTACCCAAGTATTGATCATGTGAATGATAGTTTTGAGCTTTCGAGCTCTTAAGAAAAATGAGAATTGAGCTCAATAGATTTGGTTCAATGAATTTTTGGCATTAAGAATTTAGAATCAGAGAGATACTTAGGCTGATGGATCAAGGATTCCTAGTTCTCTTCTAATTTTATAAAATCTATCTTCACTTAAGGCCTTGGTAAAGATGTCAGCCAATTGATTTTCAGTACAAACATAATCAAAAATTATATCTTTATTTTGAACATATTCTCTAGTGAAATGATGCCTAATTTCAATATGTTTTAATCTAGAATGCTGAATTAGATTTTTAGTTAGATTTATAGCACTGGTGTTATCACATCTTATGGGAGTTTCATTGAGTTTGATGCCAAAGTCCTCAAGTTGTTGCTTAATCTACAAGATCTGAGCACAACAACTTTCGATTGCAATGTATTCAGCCTCGGCCGTAGATAGTGCTACCGAGTTTTGCTTCTTGCTAAACCAAGAGATTAAGTTAACTCTAAGAAATTGACAAGTTTCACTAGTACTTTTTCTATTTAATCTATATCCAGCAAAATCGGCATCTAAATATCCTATCAAGTCAATTAATGAGTCCTTAGAATACCATAGTTCTAGAGTTTGTGTACTATTTAAGTATCTAAGGATTCTTTTAACTGCATTCAAGTGTGATTCTTTTGAATTTGATTGAAAGCGAGCACAAAGACAAACATTAAACATAATATCTGATCTACTAGCAGTTAAATACAATAGAGAACCAATCATGCCTCTATAAAATTTTAAGTCTATATTTTTACCTCCTTCATCCTTGTCAAGCTTACATGATGGGCTCATGGGTGTACCAATTGCTTTGGAGTTCTCCATTCTAAATTTTTTGAGTAGTTCTCTTGTGTACTTACTTTGGGTGATAAAGATTCTTTTCTTTGTTTGTTTGATTTGGAGTCCGAGAAAGAATGTAAGTTCTCCCATCATGCTCATCTCAAACTCCCTCTGCATGAGCTTAGCAAAATCTTGACAAAGAGTTTCATTAGTAGACCCAAAAATAATGTCATCAATATATATTTGTATAACTAATATATCATTTTGATTTCTTTTAATGAAAAGGATTGTGTCTACATTTTCTCTTGAAAAATTATTATTAAGCAGAAATTTACTTAGCCTTTCATACCAAGCCCTAGGTGCTTGTTTCAAACCATATAATGCTTTGTTTAATTTAAAAATATGATTAGAAAAAGCATGATTTTCAAAATCTGAAGGTTGTTCTACATAAACTTCTTCAACAATATATCCATTTAGAAAGTATTTTTGGCATCTATTTAAAATAACTTAAAATTCATAAAGCAAGCACATGCAAGTAGAAGTCTAATTGCTTCTAATTTAGCAACAGATGCAAAGGTCTCATCAAAATCAATTTCTTCTTCTTGATTATAACATTTTGCAACTAATCTTGCTTTATTTCTTATCACATTTTCATGTTCATCTAATTTATTCCTGTATACCCATTTTGTGCCAATTATTGAATAATTTTTAGGTCTTGAAACTAAAGTCCATACATTATTTCTTTCAAATTGATTAAGTTTTTCTTGCATTGTATTATCCAATTATAATCTTTTTCAGCTTCATCTATGGTTTTAGGTTCAAGATAAGAGATAAAAGTAAAATAATTGAATGTATCTTTAAGTGAAGAGTGAGTTCTTACACCATATGTAGGATCACCAATGATTAGTTTCTTGAGGTGATTATGATCATACCTCCATTCTTTAGGTAGATCATTTGTACCTGCAGATTGTTCTTCACCTTCTTCATCTTATTTATCTTCATGTTCTTCATCATCTTGAATGGTTGAGTCTTTTAGAGTGATCTTCTTTATCCCTTCTATAAGAGGATCTGCATCATCAATACCTTCATTCTTTCTTGAAGGAAGATCGTTAGTTTCATCAAAAACAACATGTATTGACTCCTCTACTACTAAAGTTCTTTTGTTGAAAACTCTAAAAGTTTTACTAGAAGAGGAGTAACCAAGAAAAATCGCTTCATCAGATTTTGCATCAAATTTTTTTAGTCTTTCTTTACCATTGTTCAAAACAAAACATCGACAACCAAAGACATGAAAATATACAATGTTTGATTTTCTTCCTTTCCAAAGCTCATAGGAAGTTTTCTTTAAAATTTATCTGATTAAAGCATGATTTAATATGTAACATGCCGTGTTAATTGCTTCCGTCCAAAAATATTTTGGAAGGTTACTTTCACATAGCATGGTACGGACCATTTCTTCAAGAGTTTTATTTTTTCTTTCTACTACCCCATTTTGTTGGAGTATCCTAGGTGCTGAAAAATTATGATCAATATCTTTTTCATTACAAAACTTTTCAAAATCTTGATTTTCAAATTCGGTTCTATAATCACTTCGAATATTTTGAATTGAAAAATTTTTTTATTTGTAACTTTTCAATAAAATTTTAAGAAAACATGAAAAGTTTCATCCTTATGTGCCAAAAAGAAGATCCATGTAAAATGAGAGAAATCATCAATAATTACAAAATCATATCATTTTTCACCTAGACTAGTAGTTCTAGTGGGTCCAAATAAATTCAAGTGCAATAGTTCTAATGGTCTAGAAGTTGAAACAATATTTTTAGATTTGAATAAGACTCGTGTCTACTTATTTGGCATGCATCACAAATTCTATTCTTTTCAAAATTCAATTTGGGTAAGCCGATAACCAATTCCTTTTTAATAAGTTTTGAAAGTGAATGCATGCTAATATGTGCAAGCCTACGATGCCAAAGCCAACTAGTCTCATTAATCTTGGCATTCAAGGCTACTAGGCATTGCATGTTTATTTTGGAAAGATCATTCAAATCTATCATATAAATATTATCATGTTTATGCCCAACAAATTTAATGCCTTCATTAATAGGACTAGTTACAATACAAACTGGTTTCATATATCAAATATATGTAGTTTCAGATCTAAATAAAAATGCATCACATATACATCAATTTTCAGATCTAAAACTAAATTTATACATATCAAATATATATATAATTAAATCTAAAATAATGATTAAGATATTTTAAAAATATCTTTTCAAAAATTGATTCATATCAAACTAGGACAACCTTACAATATAGGGGGTAAACCCTATATTAGGACAACCTTATATCTGTTTGATGTGAATTTTTTAATCATTCTAATTTTAGAACTAAACTTAAATTAAGCATATTATATATGCTAATTTTTAGATCTAAAAGATTTTATTTAATTATGAAGATTTAAAAATAATTTTGTATCCTTTATCATAAAATTGACTGATGCTTAATAAATTATATTTTAAACCATCAACTAATAAAATATTTTCAATATACTTGGAGGGAGTGATACCAATGTTACCTATACCGATGATCTTTCTTTTGCCATTGTCTCCAAAGGCGACCATCCCTCCATTTTTAGCAACAAGTGTGATGAATTTGGATTCATCACCAGTCATGTGTCTTGAGCACCTGCTATCAAGATACCTCTCCGGTTTGCTCTTTGGGATGCAAGACACATCTGTACACAAGAATCAAGTTTTGACTTTTGGTACCCAAATTTTCTTGGATCCTTTTTGGTTAGTCATAATGGTTCCTTTTGGAACCCATATTTTCTTTACATTGAAATTTTTAGATTTGTTAGAAAAATATGAATAGGATTTGTGTCCTATTCTACCACATTTAAAGCAAGTTATATTTAAAAACTTGTTGTATGATGAGTTTACAAAGATATGTTTCAAAAATTTCTATTTCTTTAAAGGGTTATATCCAAGACCGACTTTATCATAAATGGTCTTTTGATTGTCAAGTATCATGTGAAGTTTACTTGAACTTAAAGTGAACTTTTCAACCATTGGTTTTAACTTGGCAATCTCATTTTTTAAATTCAGATTTTTTTGAGACATGATTGATTTTTCATTTGAAATACTCTCATTTTCTTTTAGTAAAGATTGATTCTTTGATTTTAATTCTTTGTTCTTTACCCTTAGCTTCTTTAGTTCATCAATTAGATCATAAAAAGCTTCATGAAGTTCTTCAAAGATAAAGTCAATAGGAGTTTCAATATTTATCTCATTTTCATGTGTCATAAGGCACAAGTTGGCTTGTTCATTTGACTCTTCTTCTTCGAAGCTTGACTCATCACTTCTGCTCTATGTAGCCATCATGGTCTTTTTCTTGTACCTTTTGAGATCCTTCTTTAGTTGTGGGCACTCAGACTTAAAGTGTCCCGATTTCTTACATTCATAACAAATAAGAGGTTGGTCTTTATCCTTCTCTTTGCTATGTTCCCCTTTGTAGGTGGCCTCTTCCTCATTCCTTGTCTTCTTTTCTTCAAAAATTTTTTAAACCTTCAGGTAATGAGAGCCATTTCTTCATCTTGCTCCTCATTTTCTGTATCATCAATTTTCTCATCAAGTTGAGCAGTTGATTTGAGGGGGATTATCCTCTTCTTTTTGATATCTTCTTCTTGATGTTGTTTCATGCTCAGCTCGTGAGTCTTCAGCGATCCTAGAAGCTCTTCCAAAGGTAGAATGTTCAGATCTTTGGCTTCTTGGATTGCGGTCACTTTGACCTTCCAAGTCCTTGGTAAAGACCTAAGAATCTTCCTCACGAGGTCACTGTGAGAATAAGACTTACCAAAATTTTTTAAACCATTAATAATATCAGTAAAATGAGTAAATATTTCATTTATTGACTCATCATGCTCCATTTTAAAAAGTTCATATTTATGCACAAGCATGTTGATTTTTGATTCCTTCACTTAGTTAGTTCCTTTATGAGTTACTTCTAATCTATCTCAGATTTTCTTAGCAGACATGCATGTTGAAATACAATTGAATTCATTAGCATCTAGAGTACAATACAAAATATTCATGGCTTTTGCATTTAGTTGAGCCATTTTCTTATCAACCTCATCCCATTCTCTTTCGAATTTGGTTGATTCCACACCATCAATTATTTTAGTGGGTATATGTGATCCATTTACTATGATATTCCACATATCATAGTCAAGTGCTTGAATAAAGATTTTCATCCAAGCTTTTCAATAGGTATAGTTTGACCCATTGAAAAGTGGAGGTCGGTTAGTGGACTGCCCCTCGGCTAGTGAAGCACCAACTTGAGTTACCATAGATCTTTAGCTCTTTGATGGTTAAATCAAAGTAGAGCTAGAGCATCGAGCTCCGATACCACTTGTTGTCCAGCTATGCAACCCAAGAGGGGGGTGAATTAGATTTTTAAAAATTTAAATTTAACTTACAACTATGAAGAATATTTGACAATAAGCAAGATAAGTATAGAGAGCATAATTTATGCAAGGTGTAGAAGTTGGATGCAAGAATGCAAGAGGATAAAGAAATTTAAAAGGAGAGCAAGTAAGCACAACACAAACAAGAAGATTTATAGTGGTTCGGTGCCAACCTTGCACCTACATCCACTCTCCAAGATCCTACTTGGGAATTCAAATTCACTAAACTGTATTCAATCCGAATACAACGTCGGAACCTCTGACTCTAGCTATTCCAAGCTAGAACACTTGTTTCTCGAGTACAAGCCAACCCAATACAACGTCGGAACCTCCGATTCTAGCTATTCCAAGCTAGAACACTTATTTTTCGGGTACAAACCAACCCAATACAATCCGATTCAAGGTTTGGATCAACTTTTTCACGTTTTGGAACCCTTCCAAAACAAAAATAATAACTCAAGAGGAGTATGACAGTTAATTACATAAAAATACAGATGTAGCTTCTTTAATGAGCAAATAAAGCTTTAAATACACTTTATACAATAAGAACGAAGCTCTTCTGATTTTTCTCAAGGTGGTTGAAGACTTGAATGAGCTCTTGAGGGGTTGGTGAACTTGAAATGAAAGCTTCTTTAACTTCAAGAGGGCTCTTGCTTAGGGTTGAAATGAATGCTTGAAGAACCTTTTCAAAATCTTTCTCTCATTCTTGATTTTCTCCTTTAAGTATCTTTTATAACTTTTAAATGATGGTGGAGAGTAATCTAGATTGAAATAGAACCATTAGAGCACATTAAATGAGCATTAAATGCAGCCAGAACGAGCAAAAAACTAGCCGTTGTGGAGTTTTTCTGTCGCAGGGGTCGACTCATAGGGTCGACTCATGCACAGGGATCGACTTATGGGGTCGACTTCTGTGGTACAGAACAAAAAATGACTTCTGTAAATTTGGCTTATACTGAGCAGAGGTCGACTCATAGGATCGACTCATGCACAGAGGTCGACTCATAGGGTCGACCTCTGTGGCACAGAACAGAAAATGACTGTTCTGTAAGTTTGGCTTACACTGCTGCCGAGGTCGACTCATGCATAGAGGTCGACTCATGGGGTTGACTCATAGGGTGTGTCAGCCAAAAATTCAGCATGCCGTTCAGCCCCTTTTGCCATGAGTCGACTCATGGGGTCGACTCAAATATATAAACATGATTTTCTTTCAAAATACACATCCAAAAATATTAAAATTACCTCCAATAGATTACAAATCTTCTGCTCTTGCTCTTGAGGCTTTTGAATCAGAACTTGATAAAATTACGATTTTGCTCCTGAAATACAATAAATCTTTTTTCAAGCCAAAATCGTTAGTAACCCCCTCAAATGCTTTGTAATCATCAAAATCAATTCAAGGAGCAACAAAAGCCTTTCTTACAAAGGAGACTAGTAGACATAAAATTCTTTTTTAAATCCAGCATATGCAGAATATTCATTAAGGTAATTTTTTTTTTGGATGTAAAATTTGGTTCCATCATTCCTTATCCAAGCACCTTGGTTGAATTGTGGTTGCCCATATGCACTTCTCTCTTTATAACTCTTGGATTATTCTAAGTTATTACAAATATGAATGGTAGAGCTAGAATCAAGCCACCAGTTAGAGGACTTGGCTATAGTCACCATATGTAGTTCAATCCCCATATCAATATGTAGTACTTTCATTCCTTTAGTAACCATCACAATGAGATTCTTGATCTCTTTCTTTATCATGTTTGTCTTACTGGCAGAACTAGATTCTTCCTTAAAAGCTTTCACTTTCTTAAGAAGTTTACAGTCTTTGATGTAATGGCCTTTCTTGTTACAATGATAACACTTTCGATTTCTTTTCTTATCTTACTTTTTTTTGAAATCAAAATTTTTTCTCTTTTGATCTTTCTGATTTTTCTTAAGCTTACTTTCAGAAATATAATTTACTTTAAAATTATTAAGATATGCAGTATCACATTTTTGAGTTTCCTCCTTAATTCTAAGATGCCTTTATATTTTTTCTATAGTAAAGTCTTTTGTTATATATAAAAATTTCTTCCTATAATCGTTTTAAGTAGAAAGCAATTTCAAAATTATTGCTTCAACATAAAGTAATTTAGAAACAACTACTTTCAGATCACGAAGCCTGTTAACCAATACTTGCAATTCATGTACTTGATCCATGATGGGTATGTTGTTAGTCGTCTTAAATTTCAAATACTTCATGATTAAAAACTTATCAGTACCTTGCCTCTCGTTATTGTATTTCTCCTTCAGCATGTTCTAGATTTTTAGTAGAGACTTGATGGATATGTGAAGATCATAGAGGCAATCTGATGGGATATTTAAGATTTGCCCTCGACAAACAAACATGTCTTTTTCGTGCTTCTTATCTGCTCAGCTATTTTTGCCTTTACTTCTAGAGTTGTATCTTTTTTGGGATTATTAATTGGCTTAAATGATCCAGAATATGTAATGTTCAGTGTAGTGAGAAGGAACATCATATCTTTCCAGCGATTGAAATTTGTTCTATTAAAGTGATCCAATTTCACAATGTCTTGATTCACAACTTTGAAAGTTGCATTAGCCATAGCAAATAACACTCTAAATTATTGAGAAAAATGGATGTACAGAGAATAATTTTGAAAAAAATCCTAAGGCACCTATACATATAATTGCTATTTTTAGAGTAGTATTTGCGCCCACTTGAAAGAGTTTGCTAACAAATTTAAGGCAAATACTCTCTTAGGATACAAAAAAGTCTTATGGATTCTGTAGATAGCAATTTTGAAGAATTCGCTAGACCTCTCTATGAAATTGTTTAGAAGCTAAGAAAAAATAAAGGTTTTAAGATGGAAGGAAAAAGATTGATTGATTACTGTTTTTGATTATAAAGCTCTGAATTTATAGAGTCAGAATAAATATAAAGGCACCTTTTTGAATAGGTGATTTTTTTTTTAATATGTGAGTTTTAATCCGAAAACACATGACCTTTTAATCGTAAAAACGTGATTCTTCAGTTTAAACTAAACTCTAATACCATAGGTTGTTTTATAATAATGAAATAATTATAAATATATAATTTTTAGTTTAAACTGAAGTCTTATATCAAAGGTTGTCTTACTACAATGAAACACCTCTTCGAAAGAAGTCTATTCAGTAAAGATATCTTTTCAAAAAGTCTCTTCGAAAAATAATTGTAAATATTTATTGGTTCCCTCCTATCTCTGCTTTTATTTATTTATTTATTTATTTCTGAGAGGAGACCATACGACATCTTTGGTCTTTCCTCTTCTTTCTTCCTTTCTTTAATTAAATATCACAATCTATCTAATAGTTTTTTAATACTACCTCGCTTTGATGGCGTAAACTCTTACCCTTGTTTGGTATGAAAGATGGATTGGAGAAAGAATGGACAGAAAAAGATTGGATGAAGAAGAGGATGGATGGATCTTCGTTCATTCTTATATACATTTGGTAAAATATGAAAAGATGGATGGAAATAATTTTTTTTTTGGTATTGAAAGAATAAAAAAAAAGATGGATGATACTTGTATAATAATTTTAGTAAATTATCTTATTAATCTTATGATTGATTTTGATGATTACTAAATTTTGAGTAATTATGAGTCTAATCATATATTTCAAGAATGAATGTAAGATTTTTTAAATGTTTAAATTAAAGAATTCATCCATGAAAAAGATCCTCTTAAAAAAAGCTAAGTCAATGAATTCAAGACTGAATTTTCAAGTTTCAGATTTAGTGGAGTCGATCTTAAAAGGCTGGGAGCCGACCCCTACACTGAAACGAATTGAAAATAGAAAGATTTTAAGTTTCAGATAGTTCAAGAGTCGATCTCAAGAAAGAGGAGCCGACTCTGGCACACTTGGAGAAAACTGGTATGATCTTAAGTCGATTTATGAACAATAGGATGGACTCTTTCAGAGAAGATAGAGAACTACATTTTAGATCTCCAGATCAAGTCGATCCTAGGATAGGTCGAGTCGACTTATAAAGACAATGAGCTGACTCTCTCATAAAAGATAGAATACTGAATTTTCAGATCTTGAGATTGAGTTGACTCATGAAGTGGTCGAGTCGACTCTTGGACAGCTTGAGTAGATCCCTGAAGAATTGGATCGACCCCTAGTATGGGAATAGTAATAACGGCTAGTTTTTTATATTTTTGTAATGACTAGTTTTTAACTTCAATGACTATTCCGAAGCTTCCAATGGTCAAGACTCACTCTCCAGTAACTTTCAAGCATACCAAAGATTGGAGAATCAATTGGAAAGTAAAGTGGATTAAAAAAAAAATACGTCAGTTTGAGTGAGTGTCATTGAATATCATTGGAAAAAAGAAAAGAGAGAAATTTATGCACTAAATTCAGAGAGCTTTCAAGAGTGATCATCTCCAACATCTTCTATATTATCTCATGTATCACTTGAAGAGAAGTCAAGCTTCAAAAAAGCAAATTTTTAGCAACTTCTCCGTGCCCAAAAGAGTTCATTTTTTCAGTTTTATTTTCTATTCTGAAATTCTATCTTGTATCCTATTTTCTTTATGAATTTTTTTAGGAGAAAAAAACTTAAAGTGTAGACCCGTCCAAGCTAGAATTGGATATTATAGGTTTTAGTTGGTAAACCTATAAAACTAACTGAGTTGATTGCGAATTCGAAAAATAATCGATGTATAAATTTTGGTTGGTGATCCTGAAAAATCAACTAGATTTATTGTGAGTTCGGCAAAACAAATATACTGTAATCAGACTGATTATAGTAAAATTTTCAAGAAGAGCTTGTACAGTGGACGTAGGTGCAGGATTGCACCGAACCACTATAAAATTGTGTTGTTTGTATTGTGGCTTGCCTTCTTGAGTTGCTTACTTGCTTTGCATTACTTTTAATTCTTGCATTGCTTTTTTTGTATCTTCTGCTATTGCATATACCACACAATCACTCAAGATAGCTTAATTTGAGGTATTTAATTGTTTAGACTTTAATTTAGTTAAAATTTTTAAAGAACTCAATTCATCCCACCTTTCTTGATTGCTACCTCAATACTTATTTATATTAAAAAACTAATATATAAATCTATAATTTTTATAATTTATAATTATAAAAAAATTATATAATTTTTTAATTTTTATTTATTTTAATCAAATAAATAATTTTATAAATGACTAACTAAAAAATGGTGAATGTAAATAAAAAATAGATGATAATTCTAAATATTTGCCTATAATTATAGAGATTATGCTTTAAAATTAAATTTATTATTAAAAATTAATAGTATAGTATAAATAGTATTGGTAAAATAAAAAATATACAAATAAAATGAATGAAAAAGTAAATAAGTATTAAAGTTTTGTCAAAAAAATTAATTAGGGATAATTTTGTCAATATATATAGAAATCCATCCCTTATATCTTCCACTCATTTTTCATTGTATATTTTCAATTTGGGAGAATGTAAATTGGTAAACCAGGATGGATGGATAATTCTTTTTTTTTATCTATCCTTTCTGAATTTTTGTTGAACCAAACCATAGATAGAAACCATCCATTTTTCTAGCCCCATTCATTCTTCCTTTCATAACTCTAACTAAACATAGGGTTAGCCCAAACATGTTCACTACTCATGTCTTAATAGTGTGCCCTCATTCTTGAAGCTGCTTCCATTGCGGCCCTCTTAAAATTTGGAATTTTGATATGTTCATTAATAAATGCTAGAATTATATTATTCTATTCCAATTCCTCTTTTTTTTTTTTTTTTGATGTGGGGGTGTGGGAGAGATCTTGTTCAGGTGATAGTGCTTCTTATGCAGTGGTAAGATATGTTTTTTATCCATCCACAACTGGAAAATCATGATTTGAGAAGTTATGCAACATGATTTTAGAGGCTATGCAAAAGATGGGGGAAAATTATTGTTAGTTGTCCTCCTTAACATTTGGTTAAGACCACTCATTGCTAAACTTCTTTGATCCAGCTAACTAGTTGTTAGATTATAAAACTCAATTTGTTAGCTTTTGCTGGCTGGTCCTAGCTTAGCCTGTTGGCATCCTTGCATGATTCTATTTTGGAGGGCTTTCAGCGTTGGGACCTCTTGGTGGCATTAGCATTTTTATTTTTTAAGAAAAAAACTACCTTTTTAAATGTGGACAAATAACTCTCCAAGAGAGTTAGCTAATATGGTATTAGCTTGGTTGGTTTGGCATCAAAAAATGCTTCAGGTTCTTACCAAAAAAAAAAAAAGCTTCAGGTCCCAACTTTGTGTGTGTGATCCGCGTATATACATAACGAATAAAGCAAAAGGTCGATGCACGTCGACTCCACCGTGTATCGTAACATGGGATGGGTGAGAACCCTGATTCCGACGCTGTTAGCTCGTGCCCTTTTATGATTTTTTTTTTTTTTGGTTGGGTAGACAATGGGTGGGATCTCTTTAATGTTTTTTTTTCTTTTTTTTCTTTAAGCTACTATTCACGTTTCTTTTCTAAAAACAGAGAATTCAAATGTTTTTTTGGTTTAATAAAACAAAAAAAATGAGGGACCAACTTTTATGCACCTAAAATATTCAATATAGAGAACTAGAGATAAATCTCTAGCTCTATTTTCAACTTAAAAGCAGAATTTTATGTAAAAATAGCTATCCATTTCAAATATAAATTAAAAGTAACTATCTATTTTTGACTGAAATTATCCTTATACTCTTATATCCTTATATCCTTTAAAATACTGCAGTATTACATTATCATAGTGCAGCATTCCTTTATAATAAGGCAGTATTACATTATATTAGTATAGTATTCCTTTACAATAATGCAATATTATTTTATTATATTATATTAGTGTAGTATTCCTTTACAATAAGACAGTATTACATTATATTAGTGTCGTATTCCTTTATAATAATGCAGTATTATTTTATTGTATTATATTAATATAGTATTTTTTTATAATAAAATAGTATTACATTATCATAGTGTAGTATTATTTTATAATAATACAGTATTGCTTTATAATAGTGCAGTATAACTTTATAATACTATAGTATTACTTTATAATAATATAGGACTGTTTTATAATAATACAGTATTATTTTATAATAATATAGTATTGTTTTATAATAGTGTAGAATTGTTTTATAACTGCAAGGACAATTGGATTATTTCATTCTATTTGGGTAGCTGCTTTTAAGTTATACTTCAAATAAAAAAAAAAATTCTTTAAATTTAAATAGATAATTATTTTTAAATTTAAACTCAATTAAATATTTTTAATTAATTTATTCCGCCTAATTTGCTCAGAATGTGATTTTTTTTTTTTCATGAAACAACTTTTAAGCTGCCAAAATGCAACTCTAGTTGGTTTTATTATTCATTCACCAGAGATGTTGATTAGAAAATAAAACCAAACTATACAGGGCTATATTATATTTAAGATAAATTATAAAAATCCTCCAAAGGTTGGCATTTATTATAATTTTACTCATTAGTTTCCAAAACTTATACTCTTGAAATGCAACGGTGTTACTCAAGTCGTTTCAGAAATGTGAAATGGTCAAATTACCATTCTTTCCCACTTCTTCTGTGAATCAAATTAATTTTCTCCCCAATCTCTCTCTCTCTCTCGGATGATGGAGGTTCTGATACCAAGCCTTTCAGAGGAGATCGCTCGGAAGTGCCTCCTCTGCATCTCGCACGATGCCTTCAGCACGGTCCGCTCCGTCTGCAAACTCTGAAAGTAGGAGGTGGAGTCGTCCCCCTTTCACCACCTCCGCAAATCCGCCGACTTCGCCCGCCCACTCATCGTCGTCGCCCAGACGAGCCCATCCGCCACCAAGAACCATGCCACCCTCGCCCCGCCGTGCCGCCTTGCCCTCTTCGACGCCTCTACTACCGCCTTGGGCCTTGCTCCCGTCCATCCCGGGGCTCCACCACGGCCTCCCTCTGTTGTACCAGCTAGCCCAGACGATCCGCTCTCCCCTCTGTTCTGCCAGCTAGCCGCCATCGGAATCGAGCTTGTGGTCATCGATAGGTGGAGCCCACGCACCTGGGCCGCCTCCAACGAGGTGTTCGTCTACGACTTTGTGTGGGTGACGTGGCACTGCATGTGGGCCCCCGCAGTCCTTGGCCTACACGACATCGGATGCGGATCGGGTGATGTTCGTGGCGAGCGGGCACGGCGAGGGAGTGCGACAAGTGCAAGGGCATCTTCTTTTGTGGCACCTTCCATGTCATCGGCTGGTACACCACAGAGGCCAAGGCCGCTTCTCCCCCTCCACAGAGGCCTTCGACGTCACGGCATGGAAGTGGAGCCGAACGCCGTGTGTCCCAACTGTCCATCGAAGCAAGAGAATAATGGAGATAGGAAAGATCGGAGGGGAGAAGAATTTTTTATTCTTCATTTTACTTATCCTAAAAAGTCATTTTGGTTATTTCAGAAAAAATTTATTATGCGACACTTGAGTCCTGTTTTGAGTTAGTGGGCTGTCCAACGGTCTGAGTTAAACTAGATTAAAATAAATGTAAAGGGTGTTAGTGCAGATTTTTAAAACTATTAATTTTAAATGTACTATCAACCTAACCTCCAGGGGTTTTTTATAATTTAATCTTATACTAAAGTCATTCTTGAACCATAGTTCCTTTTACCATCAAGATCTGTCATTTACTATGCTGCAAACAATTCTCCAAAAGAGGTCGTGATCCTCTGCGGTGTATATTTTGCACCACAAAGAGCAGTACTTCTCTTAATGGCTAACACATCATCGTATCACAGAGATAGATAGCTATTTGCCATCATACCACCACTCTTCATCTCCATGGGATGATATGGCGGCTACCGGGAGTTGTACAACCCTCTACGGTGCACACACAATATAAAAAATCCGAAGTCATCCAAAAGCCAATTCTGAGTACCATAGGTTTAGAGACATTGTCTATAAGATGGCTGTACTCGATAGAACAAATGAATAAACAATATAAACCATGACTTCTCGTGAAATGGGATGCATCGTTTGGGGTCATTTCTGTTAATACACATAAGATGATACTCCAGAAAGTTCTCAGATGGTTATTAATGCATCCCAAGGGCAGCCTTTGAATTATCCACCTGGATCTTGGAAAGAAAATGTACTACTCAAATTGCTACATGATAATTATGTGGATGGACTAATAAAGCAGCTCTTCTATGATGCAAGGGGGAAGCAAGCATTTCATCATCACAGAAAAAAGAAAGAAAGAAAGAAAAAGGTCATATGTACATCATCTTTTCTTCTTTGTTTTTTTTTAGTAGAATAGAATTGTCTATCCATCATAGCACAGCGCGCGATCAAAATAAACTCTCCTCAAGAAATCTGACTTTTGCCTCATGGTTCTTGAAAACAATAAAAGCATGTCAAGATCCCTGAAGAGAAAGTCTGGCCTCAAAGTGCATCTACCAGCCAAGTATGAACCCCATTATTATTTTGAATGTAAGCATCTGAGGCTCTTAGCACTTTTAAGATCAAAGTCCATGCAGGGAGTTGTGTATACTGGTAGGCATGAGCATTGGGATGCCAAAGATCCCAAAGAATACGCCCAAAAGGTAAGACTTGGTGAATAGCAACAATCTTAGAAGCATGATGGCATAGATGTTTACTGGTTTTGAAGTTCCAATTCAGCCAACCTAGTTGGCTCCATGGTGACAGAGTTGCCCATATCCTTTGTCTTGTGCAGTAGGAAAGTACCTGACAGAATAGTAACAAAACCACACAGCTCCGTTGCAATCTGTGTTGCATTCTGCGAGTCCCAGTCCTGGATTCAAGCAAAAATAGTTAGATATGAACCTTGAATA
The DNA here is from genome assembly GCF_000442705.2 of Elaeis guineensis. Lineage (NCBI taxonomy): Eukaryota > Viridiplantae > Streptophyta > Magnoliopsida > Arecales > Arecaceae > Elaeis > Elaeis guineensis. The sequence continues at coordinate 122,052,903 of NC_025993.2, forward strand.
GGTGGTTTGTTAATTTTACAAGGCATCAATCAGTAAGAATTTGATCTTGCTACCATTTTTACCAACATGACCAACTCAACTTGGAATATTTAGGATATATCTCAGATTACAGATATAAAGGGATAACTAAAGATATCACAACCAAAGTTGTTGTTACAGGACCAATACAGGAAAAAATATGAAAGCAAGAAATGGCAAGTGATAATTGAGAAAGGACTCTAATGCAAGAATTGGGAAATGTGATCAAGTAAACAAAATATCTTATTACCATGTAAAAGATAAATGAAAACCATAGCAAAATGACTTAGAAATTGATTTTTAAATGGATTGTCACTAGTTTTTCATGTCGAGGTTAATTTGGTAAATAGCTACAAATTTAAATTATGGATATTTATTAAGGAACTCCTATTTTAAGATTATTTCATCTCTTCCTATCGGAAAACAAATAGCAGGGTGTATTGTATCAAGAAATGGAGTGATTTTATCAAGACTATTAAGGAGAATTTTTAATTCAGTTTTTCTCCTTCCCATTCCATTTTATGTCGAACCATGTGGGATTGAAACTTCTAAGGGCCTGTTTGGGAGCTTCCCACATGATCTAGCAGGATAGCCCAGGGGACCAGGAGGGTGGAAGTTGGAGAGTGGGAGAGGAAGAGCCTTGTGTAACTCATTCTCTTCCTCCTATGCAATGTATTTGGGTGATTTCCCTTTTTTGCTATGAAAAAGAAAAATCATCAACTTGTTAAAGAACTTGAAAAAAGGTACAAAGAACGAAAGCGAGTTATACATGAAAGAAGGGAGTGAGGGGAGGTAGTAGCTAGAGAGGGAGAGTTTACAATAAATTGACAAACCAGGTACACCATAAGCAATGGAACAACTTCTCCCATGTAGAAAAAATGTAATGCCAATTTTTCTTGCAAATGAGAGCAGACCAAATCTTTGAAAAAGATGAGGGCTAATTGAATTAGCAGTTGAAATCTTTCTAGGAAAACTCTGGAATTTCTTTCCCTGTAGAAGGTCCAATGAGACTAATGACTAGTTGATCCCAAATTGATCATATCTTTCATCCTTTTTACATGCTAGATGGTCCCAGGGATGTGAGTGATGCAGGAGTACTCTTGATGTAGAGAGAGCATAAAAGAATTTCCTCCAAATAACTTTAATAAAACAATTTCCTCCTTGAGGTGGCCCCATATATTATTAAAATTCATTTTACAACAAAGAGAATTCTCTAATATATTAGATCTATTAAGTGCACAAGTCCCAACGCAAGATTTTAAATACCATGGACAAGGCTGTCCTAGTTTTTCTATGAAATGGGATGTCCTGCATACAAATACTTGGCATGATGACTGTCCCATATAGGCCATTTCCTGACTCATCCCGTCTTGAGATGGTTCCCCACAATGATACATGAGATGGTGGGATGCCCCACCTTCCCACCAATATTTAGAATCTTGCCTTAAAGAAAAGATTTCATACCAATAATTCGAAGAAACAATTCCAAATCACCTAAATGTTTAAATAATCAATACACCATAAATTTATCAAATGACCAAACAATATTTTTGGTTTGGATATTAAAATGTCTTTTAATAGACTATCTTGATGGATTTGATAGGTACAACGGATGCAAAGAACGCTATACAAGAAGAGTCAGTCAAATGGAAAAAGTAATGGAAGTTAGATATGGAGACAACTAATAAGAAAAAAAGAAATAAATAAAATTGGTTTTATGAGTGATGGTCTCCATGACCTAGCAATGACACATCACATTTTAGAGACTGACAGGTGGCATTAATGCAAATGAAGCTACATGTCGGAAGTTTCTCTTGAAAAAGCCCATGTAGAAAAATTAGATGAGGATAACTACCAAGATATCATATACAGAACCACTATTAAAGGGTAGTTATAGCTAGAATTAACTATCCAAAGTAAGCATGCAAGATGAAGCTACTAAGGAGTTTCTTTATAGATATTTGCAGGAGCTATCAAAAGGGGATCCTTACACCAAAATAAAGACAAGATATGACTTCAGATTTCAACATAAGCAAGAGGTTCTAAACAAGATTTGCTAAACCGGTACAAGGACCCATAACGATCGGTTGCTACAATGGTATGGTACATATCCATACCATGCCGTTCCAGGAGTGAACCATTATTTTTTTTTTGTTGTTTTTGAGCTAAAGTCAGGAAATGGTTTGCCGAGTTCACTATAGTAAAGCTAGCAAACCATCTACCAACTTTATTTCAAAAATGACAAAAATAATAAAGGATCCCCTATTTCAAATTGCTTCCAAACAGGGGATCCCTGTTTCAAAATGAAACAGTGGGTCATTCTCTCCTCTTTCCGAGTGATGGGAGAGTCTCTCTCTCGGCCTCCCCCCTTCCTCTCTCTCTCTCTCCTTCTCTTTCTCCCCTTCTCTCCCCAGATTTCTTAAACCAAGAGGTAGAATCGTGCTAGTCCACCCTTGGTATGGTTTGATACACTCCAAATTGGTTGGTTCAGGATAATACAGCTTTCCTTTATTCTAGGCATCGATGCTTTATCCTTTTAAGCACTTTGTCATTTGAGTTATTTTGAAGTCTTTTAATATTTTAAGGTAGCATCTTGTAGGTTGTAGTCATCCATATTTTCTATTCTTTCAAATTTCGTATGTAGGTTATGCTCTTTGGAATCTTTGTAAGTCATTTTATAGTTATGATATTTCAATATTTCAATGGATAATATGCCCTTATAGTTCCATGAATTGTTGAATATGGCATAATTAGTCTCAAATCATTGTTTTGTCTTTTACGAGGTGTTTAAATTAGAGTAAAAATATTTCATTATACTTTATATTTATATAATAAAAGTATTTAATATTTCACTTCTATTTGTCTTATTTTTCTAATCAAAATAAATATTCATGTTAATAAATAATATATTATAAGAATAAATAAAAATATTAATTATATAATAACAATTAATATATTTGTATAAGATTAGTGATAAATAGATTTTTATAGAATATGTTAATTATTAATATATTAATAATTATATTAAAATTTTATTAATATGCTTTATATGATTGATAAATATATTTTTATGGAATATATCATGAGTATTTTTGGTATTATATGGTTAGTGATATTAAATTCCCATGGAATACCAAATAGGTTATTTATAGATATCTAGGGATCTTTAATCACTAAATCATGGTCTACCAAATATGATGATCTTAGATTACCATAGGATTTGGATCGTTGATAATCATAGATCACCATAGTGATCCCATTCGGTTCATCAAATACTAACTTAAAATCATGTGATAACCATATGGAATACCACAAGGAATGGCACAATTAAATCATGGCATTTCAAAGATACTCTAAACGCATGGCAAATTTGAAGTCGTCTTCATTGAGGTATAAAGCACGGAAAAAGAATTGGCCATCAATCTTAAACTAAAATAAATGTGCAAAGATTATCATAATCTTGTTAAGTTTAATTTAATTAGGGCTTGATGTAATGTTAAAATGAAATGGGGAAGAATATTTCACTAGTTGAAAGCTTCTGTACCCAAATTTTGTGAACTTGGTTTATTAGAATTATCAAGAAGAAAAGGAAATATTTTTTGAGAAGGGGCAAGCCTTAAAAGGCTGAAAAATAGCGATCAAGCATCCAAACTTCAAGATTTCAGTTTCACATTTAATCGGTGAGTCTCCATGACATATTTGGAACTTGCCCTTGTTTTTCTCAAGGACCAATGCTCTCCTATGCAGTCCTCTTGCAAGTAAAAGTAGATTAAAATCAAAGAGCTAATAACCACAAGAATATTCTCCCAGAATATATTAGAACAATTTCCAGGTCTACAAACTACTAGTTCCAAGATTTTGTCACATGCAACACAAAATAAAGCATAGATTCTATCCAAGAACTTTCTTCATGGTGGATCTATAGAAAGGAAACCAACCATGTGAGTAGTTGATTGGTAGTTTATCAAACAAAAAGATGGAATGATGCAGAATTGTTATGTAAATCTGCATGGTGGAAGAACAATGGAGAGCCCAAATGAGTGTATGGTAGGGCTTCATGATGTTATGTGCATCTGCATGGTGAAAGGATAAGCGAGAGCCCAATGAGTGTATAGTAGGACTTTCATGATGAATCCTTGTTGGAAACTAAAGCTTCATAAAATTATCCCTAAACTTTTATTAGTTGTGTTTCAAGAAGTGAAATAAATAAAAAACATACAATTTGAAAAAAGGAGGAGAAGAGGCCCAAACATAACTAGTGAGCAGATGTGTTGGTTAATAAAAGGAAAATGAAGAAGAGGATGGCCATGGCAGCAAAAGACAGAACCCTAGAAATGATGACTTCTTGCACTAGTTAATTAGTCGATGAAAAGTGCTTCAAATTTGTTCACTAATCATTTGGAAATCAGATTTGGAATAACAATCTTTTGAAATGATCTTGATCAATTGACCAACTAACAATCAAGTCTTCAAATTCAAATAGTGATGTAAAATTGAGCAATGTCCATTATGAAACCAGATTTAATGCAAACATTATCTTGAAGTGATTTTCAAAAGCCATAAAAGAAATCCAACCAAAAACCTTTTATGTTTGGTTGACATTCACATTTGCAGATACTTGAGATGTTGAAGATATGAGATAAAGTATCAAATTGTTGAGATACATCACAAATATCTAACCACATTGTCTTGAAGCTATACAACAAAGTATTGTTGCTTTAATACCATGAAAGTTTGATATGCAATTGTGGAAGCAACATGTTCCCACAAGAACATCAACTAATATTTACAAAAATGTACATAAGGCATGGTTGCCACATGGTCAATATCAAGGTTCGCTGTACCGGTACCGGACGGCGTGCCGGTGCCAGACCGATACGATACGTACCGGTACCGACATACGATACGTCGAGGCGTACCGGTCCGATACCAGTATACAATATTTTTTTCGATTTTCAAAATTTTTTTTAGGATTTTTGAAGTTAATAATTGATAAATGCAACCTCAAAATGGCATTATATTGCATATTATTGACATATTTGGGTTTAATTTGAAGTTAGGTTACGGTATAAAGACTCTTGATCTAAAATTTCAAACATATATTTATTTACATTATATTTCAACTATGTCATCTTAAAACTAAAGAAAAAATATATAAAATACGCATTAAAATGTATCTAAATATTTAAGTACAAAGCGCAATAACTGATATATGAACCTTAAGATGTACTCTGCATTTAATTTCTTGTCGAATGTCTGTGACGCTCGTAGATGTCTGGATCATCAACATAGTCTGAAGGGACATCAGTCCAACCCTCTAGCCAAGCTGCACCGTACTCTCGAATATTCATCATCCCATAAAGCATCCTCTCTGGATTGTAAGACATCTCAGACCTCTCACTAAAATTCTGACTCTGAGAAGTATCCTCAGGATGATGGTACGGTTGTAGAGGAGCCCATCCAAATATGCCAGTAGCAAAATCTGATTCGTAAGATGCTCCAGGCTGCATAGGGTAGTAACCACTAGAAGATGATGTCTCGGATGCACCATATGCATATGGATCATAAAGTGGCTGTGGATAATAGGATTCATAATGCGAGAATGATCCAGATATATCCATGGACCCTACTCCATATGCAAGATCATTCGCAGCTGCATCATGTGCTGGACGATCTCCAGGAGCCCGTCGTCTATATGAAATCGGCTCTCCACGATCTCTACCGACTCGTCCACCATGATCCCTATCCTGTGTGACACGCATAAACTGACTCACCGATGAATCGAATATCATCCTGTGGCTGTCTCATAAACGATGATCTTCTGTCCTCCAGTTCCTCCCTGATCATCAGATCCATGGCTACTACTACCAATATCATCATCACTCTCCCTGATGTCCGTATCTGAACCAGATAGCTTCTGTACTCTCGAGAGTGGTGCACGTACAACTATCTTTTTCTTTTCCCCCTTATGCCGCTCTGTGATTGAGTTTCCTATGATTGGAAGGATGGATGCCTTCTTGCTGGCTGCCGGAAGGATCGTCTATACATCTCTCGTTCGAATCTCTGGAAAGATGTATCGGATAGCGAGTCATGTGATGAATGAGTCCCTTATGTCCCCTCAGACTATGGCTGATCAGTTGGAACCCTATGTGGAATATTTTTTTCTACCCATTGCCCTGGATCCACCCTGATCTCCCTCGCCACCACACTGGTTGGTCGTGGAGGGGATCCTGGCTCATCAAGCTCTGACTCCTGCTGCTGACTTGCAAGCCATCCGATGATTAGATCGTCATCCTCGTCGGCATAATCATCCAGCGTCGGATCAGTGTACTTCAACTGAACTTCCTCCTGAATATATTTTAGCCTCAATCTCAGATTGTAGTGAACATATACAAGATCGTCGAGGCATTTTTGTGTCAGACGATTTCTCTGTTTGCTGTAGATAAGGACGAAAGTGGATCAATTACGCTCACAACCACTAGTAGAGACCGTCCGAGAAAGAATACGGACAGCCATATGTCTCAAATTTTCTGCTGACATTTCAAAATGAATCCACCATTTAGCTACAAAAGTAAAATTACATATCAAATTTGATGATATTATTAAGTAAAATTATATATCAATCTATATTGCTCATTATTGATATGTAATTTATCTGGATTCATCTGCTTTTTGCTTACGACAGCTGATGGGACTCCAAAACTGTCTGATCCCTCTCTAAACTGTTTCATCTAAAACAAAATATATTTATTATTTATAAATATATCAGATCGAATTCAGTTGAATAATTACATCTGTTTTAAACTAGCATACCTCTTGCAGACACAACGACGTGATTTCTGGATTGGACACCATCTTATATATGACATTGCGAAGAGCAGCAAGAAGCTTGCTATCTATATCCATCCCCGAAATAGTATACTGAAATCTCGGATTCAAGTAATAAGCTACAGATAAATTTCAAGACTGATTAAGTATATTTTTATTTTCATACTTCGAAAAAATATTTTAAAATATTCTTGAATCCAAACTTACCAGCTAGATGCAAATCTCTGCCCATCTGATAGTCCCAACGGCGCTCAATAATGTTAATGAATTCTTGAGCATGCTTGGGATCATTCTCACTGATCTGTTTTTTTGCCCTCTCCATCATGTAATATAGGAAGCCCATCTGGGGGTATCTCTCGCTGTCCACGGCGCAAAGCACCTCATATAAAGACTTGATAGCCTTCATTACCTTCTCAGCCCGCTGCCAAAATGACTGACTCGTCATCAAGTTCTCCATATGACTTCCATCAGTGTCGGCCCTCGCATATCTGCTCTCCTGCCACTCGGCACTGACAAACATCTGACGTAGGGCTATTTTCTTCTGAAGAAGACTATCAAGTGCTATGTAGTTGGTAGCAAACCGTGTGATACCCGATCGTAAGATCTCCCCCCAGTATACGTCTGCATCAATAAAAGAACCTATGTGTGGTTGTAGATGAATCTAGTAATGGTCTGGGCAATCTCCACTACCTGCTGCACCCTGCGAATCTTTTCGATATCCATCAATATAAGATCAATGCAATGTGCAGCACATGGGATCCAGTATATCTGCAGTCGCTGCTCTATCAGCAACTCTCCGGCAGCCTTATATTGTGGTCCGTTATCTGTGATGATCTGCACGACATACTGCTCACCCACTGAATCAATCACCTCCTCCATCAGACCAAGAATATATGTGGCATTGTGCATGTTATCTGAAGTATCAATTGATTTGTGAAAAAATATTTTTCCATCACAGTATGTCAAAAAATTAATGATGCTCTGCCTAGTAGGACCTGTCCAACCATCACACATCACTGTCAGACCGTATGTAGGCCATTTATTTTTGTAAAAAGCAATGCATCTCTGCAGATCCTCTTTGTTGCTGTCAAGAAGCTGACCATAAATATCTTTAGGTCCTGGAGGATCTACACCCTGACAGGCAGCCTCTATGGTTGAAATAGCAGATCGGTAGTAAGGATTGGCTGCTGTATTTGCTGGAATATGGCTGAAATAAAATCATGATCCAATAGCTCGCCACATATCCTTCTTCTTATCTTCTTTCAGCATACTGTCAATTCTCTGCTGCTTTGAATCCTTGCTGAGTAAAGCATGTGGATCCAAATTCTGAATGCTAGCTCCTGCTGGAATATCTCTGGAGGACCTCCTCCTACTGCCAAAAGCTTCCAACAAAGAAGACATGCTGCATCTGCTCCCTCTACCACCAGGCTCTCTGACTGAGGTAGTCTTCTTTAACTCGAATTCTCCCCCACCAGTCGCTGATCCAGATCCTGATTCGTAACATGATGGTCCGAATCGCTCTCTGTACTAGGCCATCTCTTCTTGCTGGTACTGATCCGCCAAGCTCGCCTGAATGGCAATCTCAATCTGTGCCTCCTCATCATCTGGAGCAGAAGCCTCCTCTGACTCTCTAGAGTGATAAGAAGGTGGCTCTGCAGCTCGACGGTCTACTTCGATCTTTTTCTGCTTTATCCTTTCCTTCGCTGCTTTCGAATCAGCAAAGTACTTTTTCATCAATTGTCGGATCTTTTACGGATATTTTCGACACACGGACACATCAGGATAACCACTAGCCAGATGCTGCTTCAACCTAGTCACCCCTCCTCCCTTGAACTCTGTGTTGCACCATTTGCATCTCCAATGATGCCGAGCCGAGAGCATCTCACCATGATCCCAACCAATGTCATGCTCTGGATCATTCTTCTTACTCATTTCTGCAGGTATAACAAAATACTAATTATTTTGAATTAACTGTAATATAACACTAATTACATATATTTTTTATTTGATAATATTTTTTACTATTTAAATATTTACAAAAAAATTTCAAAAAAATCTCAAGTTAGATTCAAATATTTCAATTATTTTGAATCATTCTAAACATTATTCTCAATTTCAAAACTAACTCTGATTTTTATTTTTTTATTTTTTTAATAATTTTTATATAAATAAATATATACTATAAAATAGCTGATTAATTAAAGTGAATGAACATCATGCTCTAAATTTTTTTCTTATAAATATATCCAAGTATAACAAAACATGATAGTTTAATGATAATTAAAATAATTATATATAATTTTAAAATAATTTTAATAATTATTTTAAAACTTATAAATTCAAAATAAATATGTTATATGCTTCAAATAATATTTTTAAATTAACTAAAATATAATACTATTTTTATATATTTTTTATTTTATAATTAAATTTTTTAATTTAAAAAATTAAAAAAATAAATTTTTAATTTAAAAAATTAAAAAAATAATTTTTTAATTTCAAATATTTGAAAAAAATTTTGAAATTAGATTTAAGTAGCTTGAATCATTCTAAACATGATTCTTAAACTTTGATTTTTTTCCTAAAATTTATTTTTTTAATTTTTAAATAAATAAATATTTAAAAATATTTAAAAAATATATAATTAACAAAAATTAATAATTTTGATGTCATCATGTAGATCTTCCAAAGATCTATCACATATAATTAAATCATACCAAAATCACAAGATTTTGGTATGATTTTCTCTTATTTTCATTCTTTCTCATTTTTATCCTATTTTTAACAACAAAAATAAAAAAATATATTTACTAAAAAAGTAACATATTATCTTACCTCCGATCAAAGATCAGCCTCTCTTCGAACCACTCCTGCAATTTGACGGAGTTTTTTCTTTTTTGTCTAATTTTTCGGAGGTCTCAATGGTTTCGTTGAGACCTTCATACGCTTCGGGAGTTCTCTGAGACTTCTCGAGAACTCTAACGCCTCTCAATCATTTAAAAACTCTCCGACCCCACCCCCCTCTCCTCTCCCCACTTTTTTCATGTGGGGATGTCGGCACGGTTCGGTTCACGCCGAACCGGTACCGAACCGACCATACCGTCCGATTTTGGGCGGTATGGACGCGAACCGGACCGAACCGAGTGATTCGGTGCAGTTCAGGAGAATTTTTCAAAAAAAAGATCCGAACCGGACCGGTAAAGTACTGGTCCGGCTCGGTACGCCTCGTATCAGGCGATTCGACCCGGTACAGCGAACCATGGTCAGTATACTACAAAGTATAACAAGCTACAATATGAAGACTATACATAAAAATACAATCAACATGACAATCAACATGTATGTATTGTAGTACTCAATAGCTTGCTACAAATGTTAGCATTCTTTCATTAATATTCATTGAGATGTAATCCAACAATTGACATAAGGATTATCAATGGAAAAGATATAGCATCTTTTATACATAATAGTTACAATCAAGGTCCACAATATCAGAACTGGCACCTATGCTACAATATCGTGCCATTCTGGTGCATACCGACAAAGGGAAACAAGAAAGGAAGGGGAGAGAAAGAAGGAGAGAGAGGAAAAAAAAGGGAGAGAGGCGTGGAGGGCTTGGAAGCCCTCCTCTCCTCCTCCGATCATCCCCAAGCCTTGCAAGGTGGAGCTTTGTTTAACCAAACAAAGGCTCAGCCAAAAGAGAGGGAGTGGGGGGGGGCGCGGGGGGGAGGGAGGGGGAAGGAGAGATGCCGGGAGAGGGAGAAGGGGGTTTGGAAGGCCTCTCCTTCAGTGTTCTATACGGGCCACTGGCCAAATCCCTATTTCCAATGAAATAGGGGTTTGGCCCTGTCTTTTTAATTTATTCTATTTTTTAAGTAAAGTCAACAGGCACAAGGCATTCCACCACCTTCTATAGATTTTCTGATGCTGCTCCATAAATATATTAATTGAGATTTTATAGTCCATCTAAAATTTAAAATAATTTTAAATAATTTACATAGATTAATAGCTTAAAGTAAAAAGTAATTGTACAATAGGCAAGATTCATTTTTTTTTAATTTTAACAATATTGACAAGATCTTGAAACATTAAAAAAATTTCAAATTTTATGATTTAAGATTGATCCTCTGGATTTCGGCTCATCTAATTTTGTGAATCTCTAGTGGTTAAAGGTTGACCTGATGCTTAAGGTTATCCTGAACCCAATTATTGCCCTTTGAAAACTAGATCGAGGTACCATCCCACCTGGGTTTCTAAATGGATGGGAACAAGGAAGTGCATACCACAAAGAAAATCTGCACCATTCACTCCTAACATGTCCTTCGAGTGAAAAGAAGTGTGCTGACTTCACTTAAAAATCGAAAAAATTTAAAATAGATGGTCGAGCCCTTATTTTGTTCAAAATAGGGGCTCCAACTAGCAGCCCATGCAAACGATCGAAAGCAAAGAGAGGGCTTCTGAGCCCCCCCCTCTCTCTCTCTCTCTCACTTTTCCTCTTTCCTTCTCCCCATGCCCCTACCTTGCTGGTTTCTCATTGTAAAGGCTAGAATTGTCCCGGTCTGCCACTGATATGGCTCTATACTTTCTGAATCGGATGGTTCAGGATGGTTCCACAGATCCTAAATACAATTACTCATAGAACAGTCAGATCAGGAGGAGTCCATCAACATCCTCTATTTCAGACTTTATAAATCAGAGAAGTGTATGGATTGGGTTTATCTTTAAATTAGGTTTCTCCAATAATGTGGTCATCAATTGACTGACATCAATCTCCCTCTACATGCAGATGAAAAAGCAATTACTAATCCCAAAATCCATAAACAAGAAAAATAACTAAAGATTGAAACATGAAAAATTGAGTGATTAACAACTTGGAAGGATAAGAATCAAAGAAGACTAAAACTTCTTCTAGAGAAGGCCACAGAAAGTTCACCAAGGGTTTGGTATTGGAAAAAATATATAAATTTTCACCTAACAAAGTCATCAAGATATGATTGGAGGCTTCGAGAAGCTTTGTATGCCAACATGAATTAGTGAGGGAATCCTGAGGCTACAACGGACTAAAACCTAGCACTTGTAAGAGCTAAAACTCTCTAAAGATTCATAAGATTCAAAAGGGGAAATATGCTGAAGACCACATAAAATTGCTGTTCAATGTCTTCGTTATGTCAAAGTAGCAAAATCATAAACAAATCAATTTGGCTTGCAAAGGATCAACCATTAATAATGTTGTTGATGCTCCCTCACCTGTAAAGCATGGACATGTCTTGGATATGACATAATGGAGATATTATTGATATTAAAAACCTTGAAAAAACAGGATATTTATGAGTACGGCCAGGATATGACCATAAATAAATATATTGTTATTGTATATATAAAAATATAAAATATAATTGGTTACAATAATAGCATCGTCAACATCAATGTTTTGAAACTCAAGCCAATCCAACGAGTTTATCTACCCACATTGCCGCCCACCAGTTATTTCAGGTTGGTTCTAACAAAAATCAGGGAAACTGAAATTTCATTTGATTTATTTACCCAGGTGATTCAATTGCATCAATTCCTCGTCAAATAGGTGTCAACTACCTAGATAAATACTTAAAATCAGAAAAACTATGCATATGTGTATCAATGTATATATATAAGATCTAATTTTCTAAGACTAGCACCTTTCAGCCTAAATAGCGTTGGAGTTTTCCAATCTCAAACCCCATCTCCCTCTCAATTTTCACTGCAACTATTAATGCTAGCCTTGCCAAACTTCTAGTTTTCCTCTGCCACAATGGCCATCATTGATAGCTAGAATCAAGGTGATAGCCCATACACCCAATCTCTCCTCTCTCGCTCATTGGATTATTGTTGAAGCTTCATGTATCTTGGCACGTATTATTTCTATCCTATATGAAAAGAGAATCAATATTGCCCATGACAAATGAGATAAGGGATTGGAATTGAGAATGCGGTAAGAAAGGGTGTAAAATTGAAATTGGAAACTCATTCCAACAATGAAAATGGGTGGATTTGGGATATGGATATTTCTCACCCCTTTTTACCTTATTCATGTGATCAATTAGGTCTGCTGTGGTAAAATAGTAGACTTGTGACTTAGGCAATGAAATGGATCAAAATCAGCCAATAGTCTAGAAAACAACATTGTCTACATGCTCCATCATTTAGTCACTATTCAAATTTATAAACCATAATTCATACTCCATGCAATAACATCAACATCAGGCAGGAAAAACCATCATCCTCATTCCTAGAGGTCTCTTATGTGTATCTTGGATGTATCTGGAAGTAATCAGAGAATCCTTTATAATTTAAGAAAAGGATGCTTAAAATGAATTTCTGAGACTTATTCATATGTATCCAACAAGTATTTTGGTCCAATACATATCAAGTATAGACAAGGAATGTAATTTGAAGAATACAGGCATCCCAGTTTCTCAAATTCTTGAAACCCAAGTACATTAGATAATAAATGAATTAGCTCAACTCCTCTGGCAGTTTCAATTATAAAGATTGGCTAAAACACCAACCTAGTTAAAGTTTCATCATATCATCATAATCATGCAAAGCCTAGTGGAGATGAAAGTAGGATGAATTCCTTTTGAAACTAAGCAAAGTTCTCTTGCATTCTTTGGATTCCAATGCCTTGTTTGACATCAGACCAGCAATAGGTCACCAATTTAGGCAATGGATTCTAGTGGCTAACTACAGCAAAAATGAATGAGCATGGAGAGGAGATATGATTCAATCAATGGTTGACAATAACAATGGATTAGTGGATCGCTCATGGTTCCTTGGAAATGGTGGTGACTTTTGTGGTTCCTGAGGGTTTAATATCAAATACTTCAAGCTATAAAGGAATTGCATCAAAGTTAGGCCTTTACACTAAGCATCCAAAGTCAAAAGAAGAAAAATATGTAGGGAGAACACAATAAGCATATGCATGATGCAATGATGTTGACAGCCATACGCCGCTTATCTTTACATAGAATGAAATTAGGTAATATTGGAAGTTTCCCTAAATGATATTACCTTGCATGTGAATTTTTTAATTCACGAATAAGACCTAATAAAAGTGGGTCAAACCTAACTAGCATTTGGCCAGAGTTAGTAGGCATTCCATAGGTCACAATCAGAAACCTTGCTAAGTCACGATCAAAAATCTTGCCATATGATAAGGTTTGCCATACCAATCGATACTGTACCATATCAAGCATATTGTAGGCATCGGCACCAAACCAGTACAAATTCTCATACCATACCAAGACTCGGTATGCCTCATCCTCTCATACTGTGCCATATACCGACACTATAATAGAATGGTACCGATATGGGCCTGATACCAAGATGGAGAACCTTACCACGTATAATGAAAACATTAAAGAAATCCCAATAAAAATTTTACTAGTTGTACAAACATTGTATTATAGCTTCATGAAATGAATTAAATTTAGATAAAATCTTCAGATTTTTAAGTTTTGATACCTAGGCCCATATTAGTACCTTGTCGGTTTGTATGATATTATATAGTAAATCCCTGTACCAATACAATAAACTAATGATATGCTGTTGGGGTTGGAAACCATAGAATGCATTAATACAGGGGTGTATGGCACTGCATACCATACCAGCAGCATTATGGGTACCTTACCCCATGCTGCCAATATGGTTTGGTACTTAAAATACTGTTTCAAACTTCAACATTAATCCACTAGTGAGACAAACTTACAATAAAAAGAATGAATTAAACATGTCCAAATATCACTAAGCGGATTGCTAAAGCCTGCACATGATTTGATTTGTAACAACAACACTTTCGATCCACACATACAGGAACAAATTACTAACATCAATAATTACTAATAGCATCATAAAATTTCATAAGCAACCAGGACTTTTTCAGGAAGTATCCTTCCAATATATTTATTAATTATTGCTAACAGGCTTTTGATTAATAAAATTTAAGGGTAATTTACAAGAATCTAAAAATTCACATACTGCTATGTTTTTTTGAGAACCTAGGAAAAAAAGATTTTCAAAGAACTTTCTCCAAGTGTTCTCATATCAGAATAAGAACAATGATTAAATAAGCACATATATGGTTAAGTTTTACATGCTGCATACAAGATTAAAGATGGTTTCAACTAGTTTGAAGTTTCTTGGAAGAAGGTTCTCAAGTGGATATTATAAAGAAAGCTAAGCATAACTCCATAGTCCATATTACAGACCAGTATATAACCAAACGCACTAGATAAGATAAAATAATAACTGAAACTAATGAGAAAGTTTAAAGGGTGATAAACAATGAAACACTCCTTTTTTCTTTTTTTTTTTTCCTTTTTTTTTTTTGACATAAAGATGGCAACAGCCATCAACATTAAGATGGGTACTCTTAACTCCAACAAACCTCCCACGTTCTCATACAGATAACTAAAGGCATTAGCACTAGAAAATATGCAAAAAAGTAACTACTCTATTTAGATAAAATTAAATTTAAACTTTCAATCTAGCATATTACCTTGAACATGATCATGCTAGCAAAGATAGTTAAAGTGGTGAACATCACATAGTAGACAGGAGAAACCACTGCAGTATTGAATATGTCCAATGCCTGCATAATTGAAGGAAGCAATGTCATTATTAAGTATTAACTAATAACTTCACAGCAAAATGATAACTTCATGACTGGTATAAATTTACATCATAATTAGGCACTAAGAAGTCCTCTTATAGTAATACACAAGATCTTCACATGATCAAGCTACTGGCTTGGCAGCACCTTGTTTGGAACTTACTATGCACCTCTCTTCTATAGTGTACTAATCCTGTGCATGCACTATGATATTCATGCATGTACTTCCTCTTTTAGAGCACAAAAGATCCCTGGTTACCTATAGGGTTCATAATTATCCTGCCTATGAAGATGAAATGGTGTTGTCTAAAGCAACAAAACTTCCAACTGTACATTACACAGCTCTAATTTGGTATCTCATAATGGAACCAGTCATGATTCTCCAATATCACCTTAGATTTTCATTAGGAAAAGAACCATTTTACGCCTCCAGTAAGTAGCACATACGTGTCAAGTTCCTAAGAAGAAAAGAAGTGGCAAGGTGATGTGACAATTTTATCTGAGAATTTATGCAGTAAATAAATATTAGGAGGGAAAGATTTTTATGCTCTCAGAAAATGCAGATGTAGGAAAACTATCGCACAATACATCCTGTAGTAGAGCTCACTAAGCCCAAACAAATCAAAAAGTATGGTAATGGAATAGAAACTATCTAATTGTCAAAGCAACTGGAACAAGACAATGTGAAATCATCCTGTGCCAGATTACAAGAAATTCACAAGGCAATTTAATCTCTGAACCCTCATAGTATAAGTTATTATGCTTCAAAAATCTTACAGGAATGGCCAAGTAATGCTCAGAAGTCAGAACCACATGAGAATTAAAACCATTAGATCTTGAATAATCAAAGTCAACCTTATTTGCCTCATTGTACTCATTATAAAGAATTCTCAAACATACATATTAAAATTACCTTGTTTAGGTAGTTCAACTGCATGAGACAACATATGACTACAACTGCAGCAAAAAGCCAAGTCTGAGCATAGATAAATTGATTTTTTCCTGTAAATGTTAGCTTTATGGCAATGCCCAATGCTTTCACACTCATTACCTGTCAAAACGAACATTTGGAATGAAGAGAGCATGAAGTTTACCTAGATTATATTTGTTGAGGTTTTTAACATACCGTAAGGGAACCCATCAGTGAGCAAATTCCAATATATACAACCATATGTGTGTCACCATAACGTGGAGCTAACTGGATGATTAGGAAAATAACTAGGAAAACGACCACGCAAGTGTAGACAATGAAACCTGTCAATCCAAGATTATTAGTGTGAAATGACTAGAAAGACTAATGATGTGCAATACGATAATGCAATTGTATCCAGAAAGAAACTCGTCAAGAAGATACTATGACTGACCATGTTTCCCTTCAAAAGGGAAAAAATCATGAGATATTTTAAGTTCGCCTCTCCAAGAAGGCATAAGTTCATTCAATGGTTGTCAACTTGTCATACAACATGCCATTTTCAGCACAGAAAACAAAATTAATATGGATGATTCCCAAGGGCATCAAATTTTTGTTTGCCAAAAAAATCTACCTGGTTCAGTAGCAAGGCTCCACACCTCCTTCACTGATTCAATATCCTTCTCTTTTGGGGCATGCAAAACAATAGTTGTTGAACCCATGACACAAAGAATGCAGCCAAGGATACCAAAAATGTGCAATTTCTCATCCAAAACAAAATGTGCTAGCACTGCACTGCATGAATGAGAGATTTAGTAACAAAACATGTGAGGTAATTCTCTGCTTTGAATTGTAAGCATCATCCAGTATCACACCTGACAATAATGCTCAGAGCTCCCAAAGGAGTTACAAGTATTGCTGGAGCAAATGCATAGGCAGCAAAATTAGCTATCTCACCACCAATCACTACGAAATAAAAGAGACAGAGTTAATATAAATAAGTAAAACTTTTCAAGAAGAATTTTGTGAAAGTAAGGAGTTCAAGAAGGAGAAACGGTCAATATTAGAGGTTCATTCGATTACTAGAGACCAGGAAAAAAAATTAATGAAAGGTAGCAATCATCATGTTTCAACTGATTTAAAATTATTATTTGCCGACAACAACATCCTCCAAACAACCAGCACTGCATTTGGAGTTTATTCAAATACAGTAAGAAGCAGTGATATGTGAAACTGACATTCTAACATTTCTATGATTGAAGTTGCAAAGAAATGGTAAATCACCATCATCGGTATAATTTTGAGGCAATTGCACATGAAATCTGTAAGCTGAATTTGGAAATTTGTTGGCAAACTCACCTACGACATGTGATGTGAAACTTCTTAGCAAATAGGTGGTGTGGTGAACCCATTTGTTTAGTATTGCACAGACAAGTGTTGGGAACATTTGGTGCACCTGGGTGGAAGCATGGATGGCTTTGAATTCTCATCTCACTAGAAACAATTTAATTATTCATGTAACTTGATAAACGCACTATTTTTAAAGGGTTGCACTTTTCTTTCATCTCTTCCTTATATTAAAAACTTAACTGAATGGTCTATACTAATTACATATGGAGACAGCTGTAAAGGTGGGAAAAGCAATGGAATTTGTTATGCTTGGTCTGCTGTCATAAATTCTTCTTATAATAGACAATCCTGCATGCCTCATGTTGTCAGATTCAAGGCTTTTGCATTATTCACAATGGATTCTACATATTAAAAGGGCTCACACCAGGTCATACATAAATACACCACACAGAAGGGTCCTTATTACAGAATCTATGGATACAAAGTATAGAAATTGGAGGATGGTCAAAGAGATGAAACTTTGGTATAATGAAGATATAGGAGCAAGGATATTGAAATATTATTGGGATTTAAGGTTGCAAAATTCAAAGTTCAATTTGCTGGTAGTTCTGTTTAAACTTCAAATTACAGTCAGTCTGCACTTGAGAGATTGTAATCATTAAAGGAATTGCCAAGGGAGAGAGCAGTTGAGCTGAAGGAAAACCAACTATCTAGTCTAAGGAATTAAAGGGGTTTGGTGGAGAGTCAGTTGATTTCAAAGACTGAAATTTAACAAACTTTGGCTTTGCTTGTATTAGCTAAATTTGAGCAATCAACAAAAGAAACAAAAGAGATTAAATGCAAAAATGGTTAATATCGAGGATAAGGTAAAGGAGAAGTGCAACTGAGATTGTGCAATGCTCAAATAGAAGAAGGAAAAAATACAGCCAAAGATTCACGAGCAAGAAGAGAAGACCAACTAATTTTATTTTGTATTATAAAAACTGGCCCTCATATAAGCAGGGTTTAGTATAACACTAAGAAGAAAATGTGAAAAGGGAAAGAACGGTAGACAATTAAGGACTCTTATGATGACTCCAAGCAAGGCAATATCATGAATGGAGGCAACCTAGTGGCCTAATGTCATGGACTCATAGCCCAAAAGCTTAAGCTGTTGGGAGGAGGACTAGTCTTGTAACAACCCAAGACCTCACCCAAAAAGCTAATTAGAAGGTATTATTTAGATTCTTTGGTCCTATATAAATACCCAAAATCTATTCTGTACATAGCCAATATGGGACTAAATATATGCATGTACGGGTCCTCACATATTCCCCTTGTTTAAGCCCTAGCATCCACCAAGTTAAGGATCTAAATTTATTTAAATTTAATCATAAACACCATGTTCAACCCATGGTCGGCACCAATAGGCTTGTGCTGCAATGTCTCCTTGTCCATATAGGCCATAGGCAAAGTTTGCTCTCATACCATTGGTCATGACCCAAGACCTCACTCAAAAAGGCTAGTCAGAAAATATTATTTAGGTTCCTTAGTCCTATATAAGCACCCAAGATCTACCCCATGCATAGCCGATGTGGGACTAAACGCACAGCCGCATGAAGCCTAGGCTAATAAATCCATGTGGCATCTTTTTATTAGTCAATGTGGACTATGACAATCTCCTCCACTTAATCTACTAACATCCTTGTCACAACTAGCTCTTACTTGAAAGAGAGAGCCCACCCATGGCCTAGGTCCTCCTCGACCCTATCGGATCCTCCTCAACACCGATATTCCTTAGTGAGAGGCCCACATGACTAATAAAGATTGTGACGCACAATGGGCTTGGCTCTAATACCACTATCACAGACTCACAGCTCAAAGGCTTAAGCTATTGGGAAAAGGATTGGCCCGATCTAATAAACCATGTAGCACCTCCTTTATTAGTTAATGTGGGAATATAACAATCTCCCTTATCTAAAGTTGTGATGCCTTCATCATGGTTCGCTCCTACTCAAGAGAGGAGGGCGAACCCATGGCCTAGGTCCTACTCAACCCTACTAGGTCTTCCATGACCCTAGCAACCCTCAACGAGGGGCCTACATGACTAATAAAAGTGATGATACAAAACAAACCTAGCTCTGATACCACTTATCATGGACTCAAGGCCCAAAAGCTTAAGTTGTTGGGAGGACTATATTGGGCTAATAAACCCATATAACACCCCTTTTGTTAGTCAATGTGAGACTATGATGCTAAGTAGACCAACTAGGTGCTTGGGAGCCCCATCACCGAGGCACCAACCACTTTGAGAGGCCCTTGGAGAAATTGCACCCTGGATGCCTAGGTTGGCACCTAAAATGTGTCTAAGCACCCAACTTGAGAAGCCACATGACCTTAGCTGACTAGTAAAGGACCTAGTAATTTTAATCTATATATTTTAAATGATGATAAATTGTTTCCTTCCTTTTAAACAATTTTCTCCTCCTAAGAATTCATTTTAAGGCAAAAAAATTAGTATTAAAATAGAGGATGGGAGTTTATATATCATCTACCACATAAAAAACAGACTATTCTTTAAGTAAATACACTCCTTAAATAATACACTAGATGGAGAGGCAAGTCTAAACACCTAAGTAGTATGAGTTCACAACCATCCGTCACATACTCCTTCCATCTTGAACCGATCACCTCCACCCAATGTTGTTAAGATCGGAATCAAATTATATCATAGAGTGGATTGGATCAGATCGGATCGTGGATCAGATAACAAATCATAAATTTGTTTCCATTTCTTCCATAATTTTGAAATATAAAAAAAAATTAATATATGAGTCAAATATAGTATATGAAAGAATAATAGAAAACCATGCATACAAAAAATCTAGTTTCCACCAAAATAAGCCAATATATAGCATGTCTAATGAAATAAACATTGTGTTTGGTGGTTCAGGACCATGCTAAGATACCTATCAATTCAATATCATTTTACTTAGAATGTCATATGAAACAAATAACAATAAGATTTTACTTTATGCATGTAAAAGATATGCAAATTTGCCTCTTACTTGTAGCTCCACAAACTCTAATAACAAGGTTGCTTGACTAAGGACTTTTTAGTAATTAGGAATAAGTAATTTAGAATGCCAAATACTCAAATATATTTAGAAAATGAAATAATACAATCTAATATCTAAACAGCATAATCAAATCATCTTATGACCCAAGGGACTGCATAATTCATAATATGGATCCAAATCCTATTTTCCTAATCAATCCTAATCCAAAGATAAGATCTGGATCATTTTATGGTCATTTTGATCCAGATGATGAGATCCCGATTTTGAATTGTAAGATTTTAACAACAACGTCACACCTACTAAACATCAAATACAACTTTCCTTGTTGAATGTTTGATTGATTAATGGTATGTTATAAGCATCTTTTCATGGAATAATCATATTATCTAGGTGGACATGCATTGTATTCTCCCATGATATCAATTGTTAAAGCTCCCTCATGTTTTTTACAATTATTGTCTAATAACTTTGGAATCTATATGACAGAATATATTATTTATATTAAAATAATGAACTATATTACTGCTTGGCTGTCTAGATATTCTCTTTTCAAGCAGGTCAATGCCTGAAATTGTCTAGGCAACCGATAACTAACGTAGCCTAATATAGAAAAGGCCTACTAGAATTGAATTAATTTGTACATAAAAAACTATAGCTGATTCTTGCACTTTTAACTAGAGATATAAACAAAAGAGAATAATTGGAGCTACAAGGTGGAAAAAAGAGTGTACAAGAAAGATAAGAATAAACATTGTTGGAGGGTTCTTGGCCCCTTATTGTTCTCTAAAACAAGGTTGGTCGAACCATCCTGAACTGGACAATTTGGGCCATACCAAACAAACCAATCAAGAATCAGAACGGTATAATTAGTCCGGACGGATCGACCTTAACAAAACCCCCAATCCTCCCTTTTCCCAAACCCTTGAGGCAATGTCTCTCTTGATCTCTCTCTTCTAAGATTTTGATCTCCACCCTTTGCCCGCACACCGCCTCTCAATATCTCAAGGAAGGCCCTATCATCCCCCTTCTGATCACCTTCCATTGCTAGAAAGCCCCTTGCCATAGAACCAAAGCGCACTCCCACCAAGACCATTGCCCTCCTCAAACCACAATGATCCAACCGCTCTCCCTCCCTTTCTCTCTCTTCCCACCTCCCTCCCTCTCCCTCTCTCTCTCTCCTAGGGTTTTGATCTCTACCCCTCACCTATGCACTGCCTCTCAATCTCTTAATGAAGGCCCTCTCATCCCCCTTTTGGTTGCCTTGCAGTGCCAGAAAGCCACTCACCATGATGAACCGAAGCTCCCCCTTTAGCCGCGACTCTTATCAAACCATTACAGTACTGGCCTCTCTTCCTCCCTCTCTCTCCCCACTCCTTTCTTTCCTCCCTCATCCTCTCCCTCCCTCTCTCTCTTCCTCTCTCTCCTTCTCCCTCTCCCTCTCTCCCTCCCTCTCCCTCTTCATATTTTGATACATTCCAGAATGACATGATAGGGACCTGTCCCATACCAAACCGGTCACTGGTCAGTATGGCTATTGATATTAGCTTGGCAAACCCTATTCTAAAAATTCCATTAAAGAGAGGCTCTAGGGAGATCAATACGACTGCTCAGCCCCTAGCCTTCTAGGTTGAGTAACCTTTGTTGTTCCTATTCTCTAGCGAGATTGCTAGAGTTTGGGCCTTTTCTCAACCATGTATAGTTTAGGTAGGCATCCCATTGTTTTTTGTCATTCATGTACCTACGATCTTGGCCTTTCTTTGGCTTCCATTAGCAGTGGCTGTCCATGATTCCCACCATCAGATTTCTCAAGTAATTCCCTAGCGTAAAGCAGCCAAGTAGTATAGTAATCTATGCTCAAGGAGGCATGAGGAACGTGACTTGATCGGCTCATTGAAATAGATGGAGACTTTCTTGGAGTTGCCATCACGGATTCATGAAAAATAGTAAAGTTTTTGGATCTGCTTCTTTGTCACTAATGGTCCACAATAAAACCAATAGAAGGTAGATGTCAATCAATGTGCAAGAGATTCATCTCCCACACTCACGAGTTTTTCTGAAGCAAATCTTTTCTTCATCTTTGGCGCTAGTAACCAATGGAGAGCTTGAAGCAAAAGGAATGCTTTGGGGTGCAAGGGGTGCAAAATGTTGACATCTTGCACCATGGGTGCATTCTTTATATTTTCTGTTTTTAATTAGATAACTGCATGCATTGTTCTAGGCTTAGCCTAAGGTTCTAACATTCTATACGTGCTTATGTGCCCGTGGTTGGGTCTTTAGGCCCTCCCAGATCAACATCTTGTCTCAATGAGGCTAAAATGATAAGGAAGGCCCATGTTATCATTTTCATGTATCAAAAAGAAAAAATAAAATAAAATAGAGATGAAGAACAGAAAAACTGGCACAGTAGAAAAGAATGGGAGCTTTGATGTGCAATGGAGAGGAACAAGATTTCAAATCTATCCAATAGTTATCATTTCTTGTTGTCCTACAATCATAAGATTTAAACAACAAACCACTGATCCAAAACCTTAATTTTAATTCTCAAAATGACGTTAATGGTAGTTAGCCACCCATGTTGCCTGGAATGAGAAAGGAGACAGCATGTACATCCATATAGATACTTGAGAGTCTGAGACAAACAGGGAATTTGTCCATGTGTCTCTGTTTCTTTTTTCTCTTTTTCCTTGTGGCTAGACCAATAAGAGACTGACTTCTAAGTTCTAACATTATGATAATGTGGGACCTTACATGGGCACATGATACATTGTTATAAGCCCTGAAGTCTAGAGATTATATGACTTAATCTCTACCATACAAAGAAAAGACATTCCAAAATAGAAAAATAAAAAACCCTAAAACAGCAATTCAAGGCTTAAAAGTTGAAAATAAATCCGCATCTATGCAATCAAGCATGCTAAAAATATGCTGACCATTGGTCACTTCTATCGTGCTTCAGCCTGTCCTACAAAATAAGCTTGTTTTCCATATCTGCTTTGACGAGGATAGGGCCCCAAAATCCGTCACCTTCCCTCAACATAGTCCTTCAGGTGAAACCTTACCCCTGGCTTTTTATTGGTGTTGATTCAGAATTTGTTGGATACACGCCTGGATATTGTTCGAAAGGATGAAAAATCTCCTCTTTTCTCTGAATTGTTCCCTTTTTATAGAATTTTACAATTAAGATATGAAACTATTCTCCAATCTGCCACAGAAACCTAACCTCAGTCATCAGTAGTTCCTAGAACCTTCTCTCTGTTTCACTCCAGCATATTAAACCCTGAGTTGTTTTAAGTTAGCCTTCCATGGTGACTTGTACAGATCTCAATGAGTTTAAATTAGGCCCCAGATTCTCCACATCCCAAAGCCTAAGAATGTTCTACAGCTTAGGTATATGGAATAAATAAATAAATTAAATTCAGATGAGAAGAACTTTAGTATCTCCTACTCCATTTAAAAAGCATGCACATGGCTGTCTCATATGGAGATGAAGAGTTATACTAAATCCTATCTGAATAACATCCATGAAGTGCAACAGTTGGATAAATTTCCTATAGCAGGATTAGGAAAGGATCCAAATCCTTTAAAAATCAAATTCCGGTAGAAATCCAAATTTTAATTCTATGACTTTTCTAACCCCCTTTTTTTTTTTGAAAGGTTAAACCCAATTGTGAAATTAGCTGTTTCAGTTACTAAAACTTGTTCATTTTACACCAGTTGCTGGATGAGATATATAGGGCAGCTTAAAGAATTTATATGAGTCTTGATATCAACTACTCCTAAAACAACCCAGGTTTGCATGATGGGCATCATGAGTTCTTGCCTTTGTCTTTAAAATCAAAGAACCATCTTAAACCTTATGAATAATGCCTTTCATGCTTTGAGGCATGTCATCCTTGTTTTATTAATAATAGATTGGTTTAAAGAGAACATTCTTCTCATGTATATCTAATCTTTCAGGAGGTCATAAACCCTGCTAAATGACCATTGTATACCTTTGGATAACAGGATGGGGCAGCCATGAATTTCTAAAGGTGACAAGAATGTTGAACTAGTGCTGGATGGTATGTTCATTGTAAGGGCTTCTGACCTAATAATATAGGAAAACTGAAAGCAGCTATGGAAAAACTA
The DNA here is from genome assembly GCF_000442705.2 of Elaeis guineensis. Lineage (NCBI taxonomy): Eukaryota > Viridiplantae > Streptophyta > Magnoliopsida > Arecales > Arecaceae > Elaeis > Elaeis guineensis. The sequence continues at coordinate 122,077,843 of NC_025993.2, forward strand.
GTGCACCTCTCATAGCCTCTTAAGGACTATGATGAGGGTGTAGAAGGTGATGGCCACTCACAAAATTACTTGTACCACCTTGAGTCTCCCTAATGTACTGAATGCTATTCATGATTGAATGTGGCATCTCAAGTGTTAAGAATCGAGCAGTCTGGTGGGATGTTCAACTAGTGGCCTCCACTCGTAAGGGTCAATGTAGAAAGAATATGTAGTCATGAATATATTGAAAATGATGACAATTCTATTTGCAATCAGCAATGACAACTGAAACATTATTTACAGTATTGCAATTCAATATCTATTCAAGCCAACAAAGCTCTGTAATCAGTGTCAGCATTTGTTATTTCCTATGCAGTAGGCAGAGCATCTTTAAACTTCGAGAGGCCAGAACCATTTATCAATTTGGAAACAGCTGTACAGGCAGAATATGTTCAATGATGAATTGGTGGGATGCAAACACGAAGTCATCTGCAAGACCAACTAAGTGTAGAAGCCAGGGCTGTTTAAATGTACTTTGAGACCCTTTTCTCAGAAGGAAATGATGGGAGACATCAAGCACCATGTTGAAGAACAGAACATCTGCTAGAGAATTAGTGAGAATGCATTTTCCTGAACCTTTGCTAATATCCAAGTATTTGTAAACATATACCCACTACTGATAGGACAAACACTACTGTGGTGGTAGTTAAAACCTATCAAACTACACCCATTGCTTACAAGTAGTCACTTATACAGTGGTGGTGCAGCTCAAACTGCATAGGAATCACTGAGCATGTCTTCAGATTCAATGTGTGCAACCTGTTCAATTAAATGTTACCTCCATAAGCACGTGTTGGAAGGAACTGCTTTGTCAAAAAGAACACGATCATGAACCTATCCTCGATCAAAAAGCCAAATGGACATGATTAAGTGTTTCTCAAAGACTTAACATTGGTGTATCATAAGCAAGCCAACAATCAAAAGGATAGTCAGTAGTCTTCTATGTGAGTGGTAGCAAGAACCCTCTTGTTCATGCACTAATTAGATAATTACTTATGGGGTAGATCATGGAGAATAATTGCTAGTGGTGCTTTCCATTTTTTTTTTTTTTTTTAACAGATGCTTATATTTGTATGTGAAATTGGGGAAAGGAGTTTAAATTATATATCTTTTTAAAGAACATTGATGCAATACAAGTTCAAAAAAAACATCATACCTAGATGCACTTTTAGGTGGGACATGATTTTTACCTCAGGCTTCAGCAATATAAACAGACTGGAGGGGCTTCCTAAAGTGAAGTGAAGTCCCTAAAGAATCAAATCAATATCTTGCACACTCATTTTGTCTAATGGCCCAAGGGGGAAATTTTTTTTTCTCATGGTTCTAGATAAAAGAGTAAATCAAGCATTGCAAACAATTAAATCACCTTATGTTTATTCATCATCCAGACAATTTGGCACCCAACATAAATCCATGCACTATGACCAAACCATCCCTGAGATACTAGTCTGGTCGATTCAAGTGATGATAAAAAATGACAGGTGGTGAATTTCACACATCATATGAGAACATTATCAGATATCCAAATCTTTAGAAAAACATACGTTTCAGAGGCATGAAAAGTTTTGCACCTCCCAGTGTCCCATGAGATAATGAAGAATAAAAATATAATCTTGCTTGACCATGAACAAAAATTTGCTAGAGTAATTTCTCAGGAGAGAGACAATATCCATCCCATCAAAGGGAATGATCTGACCAGACACATCAAATAGTCCATCCAAAAGCCACCAATCTAAGTTATTCAAACTTGTATCATCAACACAAAAACCTCCAAAAACATAACAAAGGATGTATATGTCCTCGTTAAAACTCAAACAAGAAAAATGCAGACTATTTTTTGTAACTATAACTTTATTGTCATCTCATATACTCACTTAGGACTGGTAGGCATTTAGTTTGCACGAAGCCATATAAACTTCACATCAAATGCACATAACAGAACAAGAAAGAAACAAGGGATCCATAACACTACCATCTTATATTACCAAGTGTAGAAGAAAGCAGTCAAGTTCCAACAAAATACTTACTAGTGATCATTCCAAACCACCACAGAGGTTCATACAAGTATGAGAACCCTCCAGATCCTGAAAAACAACAAGTTGCAGCTCAGAACAACCAAACATCTGACCGAATCTCCCGTTCTTTAATCTCATGGCAAACAGACCACACTTCGTAAAAATCAAATGTTTAACCTTCACGTCGATTCGTATCTCGTATCAGTCCAGCAAAAATACATATCTTAATACATAGCATGTCTAGATCAACAACAGAGATATGGAAAAACCAAAGAAATCTTTAAAAAAGGGCCAAGAAAAGGGACGCAACCTGCTCTGACTCCAGTAGCCCCGGCCTTCTTCAACCCTTTCTTCTTAAATATAAAGCTCGAACCAATAAAAGCACTCGAGGAGAGGGCCAAGACCAAGCCCCGAATGTTGTCGAGAGACATCGCCATGGCCGAAACCCCCCGAAACCCAATCCCTAAACACCAAACCACAGAATAAACAAAATAAGAAGCAACCAACCAAAAATAGCAACCCATAACTCATCTCAGTTTCTTTCCACATTAAACGCTAACCAAGACCTCGGATTGCTCGGATTCGGAGCGTTCTCAAGTTCTCAACGAGAAGTTTGAAACGAGAGAAGGATCGTCAGAAGGCGGCGGAGGAGACGGCGGCGGGCTGAGGATGTCGGAGCTCGGCGAGAAGGAGGAGGAGTAGGAGGGGAGGAAGAGGAACCAACGGCATTGCCGTTACATGGGGGTCGAGTCCCGGGCGTACCCCATTTAAGACGATGGGCCTCCGAGTCCCCCGGACCCATCCACCGTACCGAATACATAAGACTCCTGCTACGGGGCGCAACCACAGTACCAAAATGCGCGCCAAAAGTGGCACCAACTAATTGGTGCGGTGAAGTTTTGGTAGAGAAAACAACACACGTATGGTGAGAACCCGTTGTGGCAAATTGTTGGGCCACACCAGTTGAGTCCCTCTCCCCACCGAGACTTTGTTGTGCCTCTCGTGTTCCACCCGTTGGATCTAAATGCGAGCGATCGGATGAGGTTATACAATGGTTTACCGTGTGTGAACTCGCACCATATCATGCTTCCGGAAATGGGAGCATGGAGAAGCTGGTTCTGGCGAGGCTTGGGGATTGCCTTCGTTATCGTGGTCCATCGCTCGTTGACGAAATTTAATAAGGGGATCAGGGAAAGAGTGGGTGAATTATGTTGAGGAGGATGCTTAGTAAGTTGTACTGCTGGGACAACTGAATGCAGTTTCAATTAGAAGTGAAACAGCAAAGCTGTTGGGTGTTAAGAAGGAAGATTTTATTAGAGGATTGGGTTTAAATTACGGTCCACATACAACCATTTGGTTTTTGGATTTTTTTTTTTTTTTTTTGGTACAATGTATTCAAGATTGGTTAATTCTACTCAAGCCACAAGCATACTTGAGCATATAAAGAGTATGTGTATGGGCTACTTATATGTTCTTTTCATAGGGCAACTTTAAGTTGGCATGGACAGGTGAATTGACTACGATGGCATCCCTTGACACAAGTTTCTTGTGAGACTTTGGAGGGTCATGTGAATGAGTAACAACACTTTTGGAGATAATCAAGCATAGTAAATAGACCTGAGTCTACTTAAATTTGGCCGTGATTCCATGCAGATAATATCGCAGAATCAAAATCTCCATTAGTAATACTGCAACTAAATTCAAAGGTCATCCAAGGTGATGCCTCTAATTGGACTTACAATTGCTTAATTGGCTCTCTTTAATGATAAGAGTGAGTGGGAAGTATACTATCTTCGCTCATATTCAAAGAAAGCTAATTAAATAAAAAAAAATTGAGAAAAAAAATCAATTAAATATTTTATTCATTGATACCTTAACCAATAAAATTTGTTGGAGATTACAAAATCGTACCATTTTATGAATCTACCGCATCCTTCCAATCTCATGCACCATGCACGTAGAGTAAGCTAAAGTTGTTGCTATACCAGTGCCTCTCTCTTATTTCTATATACCTTTCCAGAAAGATAATGATACTTTAAAAATGGTGTTCTGTTCTCCAAAGCAATAATTATATGACAACTATATCTTTTTACAGCTAAAAAAAATTTATAACAAATAAGCTAAAAGAAGTAGTAAATTAAATCTGATTATTAAAATATGCTATCTGTCACTTCAAACCATCATCCTTCGATAAAGCCCCATCACCATCATTATTCATTTCCTCTCCATCAACAAGCTTTTGTTGCTAAGATAGAGTGGGCAATACAAAGAGTACATAAGGCATACGTGGTTAAAATATGTTGCGGTCAATCCTCTGTAACATCTATTATCGATAAAAAATATTTATAAAATAAAATTTATATTAATCAAAATTATATTCGATAGAGATCTTTTAATATTTAAATCAGTGTAGAGTAATGAACAGCAGATGAATATTCAAAAAAATAGAGTTTCAGCTCTCAAGAGACCTTCCCAAATACTGTTCATTTATCTCTTTTTATAGACGAATAGTTGGTAACTGTCTGTAATAGTTAGATACATGAATCCTGCTTATTTCGGTATTATGTAATCATGGAATGGGTGGTTATACCCACCACATTACAAGAAAAGAGAGTTTTTATGATGAATTTATTTGCGATGGATTGTATTTTCGTCACAAATAAAACTATTTACGATGAAAAATTATTTTCATCACTAATAATAAAATATTTACGATCATTTTTTTCATCACAAATAAATTATATTAGCGATGAAAATTTTTTTCATCACTAATATAATTTATTGGCGACGATTATTTTCATCATAAATAATAAAATATTTATTTTAATTTTAAATTTTTAAATATTAACGACGAAAATAGTTTTATCATAAATAATATAAGTATTTATGATGAAAACCTAATTTTCATGACAAATATTTGTTATTTATGACCAAAAATTTTAGTCACTTATATTTGAAGAAAAATAAAAAATTTAAAAATTATAGATTATTTGTAACAAAATCTTTTCATCGTAAATAACGAGTATTACCGATGAAAAGTAATTATCCATCGCAAATACATGCTTATTTACAATGAATATTTTTTATCGTTAATATTTAAAAAAATAATAAATTTAAAAAATTTAAAAAATTATAGATTATTTGCGACGTAAAAGTTACGTCGTAAATACTAAAGTATTGATGATGAAAATAAATTATCCATCGCAAATATAAATTATTAACGATGAAAATTTTTATTGCTAATATTTAAAAAAAATTAAAAAATTTAAAAAATTAATAATTATAGATTATTTATGATGAAAATATTATATCATAAATAATCGAGTATTTATGATGGAATGCTGATTTTCATCATAAAATACGAGATGATTTACGATGAAAATTTTTCGTCGCTAATACGTGAAAAAAATAAAAAATTTTAAAAATTTAAAAACTACAGATTATTAGCAATAAAAAAAATTTTGTTGTAAATAATTATTTATTTGCGATGAATATCAACTTTCCATCGCTAATATTGTAATATTTACAATGAAAAATTTTCATCACTAATATTTAAAAAAATTAAAAAATTTTAAATTTTAAAAATTATAGATTATTTATGATAAAAATATTATATCATAAATAATCGAGTATTTATGATGGAATATTGATTTCTATCATAAAATACGAGATGATTTATGATGAAAATTTTTCATCGCTAATACATGAAAAAAATAAAAAATTTTAAAAATTCAAAAGCTATAAATTATTAGTGATGAAATTTTTTTCATCATAAATAATTATGTATTTGCGACGACTATCAACTTTCTGTCATCAATACTTTAATTTTTACGATAAAAAATTTTCGTTACTAATATTTAAAAAAATTTAAAAATTTAAAAATTATAGATTATTTGTAAAGAAAATGTTACATCATAAATAATTGAGTATTTATAATGGAATGCTGATTTTTGTCCCAAAATATGAGATGATTTATGATAAAAAAAATTTGTCGCTAATACGTGAAAAATATAAAAAATTTAAAAAATTCAAAAACTACAGATTATTAGTGATAAAAAATTTTTTATCATAAATAATTATGTATTTGTGATGAATATCAACTTTCCATCGTCAATCCTCTAATATTTATGATAAAAAATTTTGTCACTAATATTTAAAAAAATTTTAAAAATTTAAAATAAATTACTTACGATGAAAATATTATATCATAAATAATAGGTATTTGCAATGAAAATTTATTTTTCATCGTAAATACTTATCTATTTATAACAAAAAATTTTGTTGCTAATATATTAAAAAAAATTTAAAAAATTTTAGATTATTAGCGACGAAATTTTTTTTCTATCGTAAATAGTCAATTATTTGAGACGAAAATATTTTCATCATCAATATTTCTAAAAAAAAATTAAAAATATAAAAATTATTTACGATAATACTTTTCATCTTTAAATTTCTTTAAATCTATCTCATTGCTCAATTTTGTATAGGTTATTGATTCTATGACTGACCAGAGGTCATAAAGTATAAAGATCTTATATCTGCCCAAGAACATAGAAAGAAGATGATACTGGATCTTTATATGTTAAAATATGATCCACAAAAAAGTTATCCAAAGATTCTCAAATGTATACCAAACTAGTCCTCCTAAACTTTTTTAAATAAAAATTCTTCTAAATTTTTTAGTAGTTGTATAAGTCATTTGCATGATGATGTAAGTCATGCATAATATGTGTAATGTTTATCAAGTTTAAAATTTATAATATTGACTAATCATGTCCAAATAGCAAGATATCTTTTATGATAAATCATACTAATTATGGTGTCTCTATCTAAGTTACTCTAATAAAGAAAGAAAAAATGAAGCATAATTAATATCATATAAAATAATAATATTTATCATAATTTTTTATAATAAATTAATATTTTTTAAATATTTAGTTATCCATAAATTATTTTAAGTTTAATTAGAAGGCATAAAAAATAATTTTGAGTATTTGGTTATCTCAAAAGACCAAAGTCAATTCCCAACCTGAGGATTCAGATTCAAAAATACTTATAATGACTTGGACTGATAAGAACTGAAATGAGTTTTACTCAAGTAATCAAATACTCTTAACTCAAACTACAGTTGATGCTACTAAAGCATACTTTTCATAGTATTAAATGGAACAAGTTTCAGTAATAAAAAAATGAAACTAATAGAATATGACTGTATAGGATGGATATATGTTGCATAACTTAGTGAAAAAAGATTTGAAACTTGGATTTAATATAAAAATAAATATATAAAAATAAATTAATATCTTTTTTAGTTTATTCTTGCTTGAGAAAGAGAGAAAATTGTATCCCATGAAATCATATATCTTTTTCAAATTACAAAAACAATACCCTCTGTGCATATGCCCAACTACAATAAATATTATTTATCATTATCGTTTATTTTAAAAAATTTCAAGAATAGAGATCGAAGGAAACTTAATTGAGATCAAATATATTTATTAACTAATTTTGAGCCCGTGCATCATGTGCGAGTTCTAGGTCATATAATGGATTATTTTTTAAATATATATATAAATAGTAAAATAATATCCATTCAAATTTTTTTATGAAAAATAATTAGCAATGAAAATTATTTTTTGTTGCTAATAAGATAATTAATGATAAAATATTTCATTTTCGTCATAAATTTTTTGAAAAATTGGGATAATTTTTTTCATCAAAAATTATTAGCAACGAAAATCTTTTTCTATCGCTAATAACCTAATTAACGATGCAAAGTTTTTCGTTGTAAATAATTTTTTTTTGATGGAAAACCTTTTTTAGTAGAAAAATGGGGTATTTTTTTTGATGGAAATTATTAGCGATGAAAAATATTTTTCATCATTAATAGTGTTATTAATGATGAAATATTTTTTTCATCACAAATAATTTTTTGGTGTGAAATTTTTTTTTATCAGAGAATTTTTTTTTAAATTATTAGCGATAAAAATTGATTATTAGTGATAAAAATTTTTATGGCTAATAGTTCGTATCCCATCATGTCCCGTTGTGCGAAACCCTTCTTCTTCACCCCCCATTTCACATGAAATCATTTTTTCCCCTTCCCTCTCTCTGCTCTCCCCCCTCTCCCCTCCATCGCTTCCCGCCGCCGCATCCACCGTCGTCCGCATCCATCCGTCGTCGCCATCTGTCACCATCCACAGTCCCGTCACTTCCCATCCGTCACCGTCCATCGCTAGAGGTAACGATTTCTTTTTCTTTTTTTTTTGGTATTTTCTCGGGCCACCAGGGGGTCGGCGGGGATGCGGTCGGAGATGGACCGACGGGGATGGGCCGGCAACGACTGAGATCAGGCCAGCGGAGATGGGGTCTGTGGCCAGAGATGGGGGCCAGGGAGGGTTTGGGGCGGGATGTGACCGGTGGGGGATGGGCTAGGGAGGGGGCGGCCGGTGGCCGGGGGAGACGGAGCCGGGGAGGGGGCGGCGGGGAGGGAGGAAGGGAAGAGAGAAAGGAAGGGGGAAAAAGAAAAAAAAGGAAAGAAAAAAAAGAAAGAAAAAAGAAAGAAAAAAATAAAAAAATAAAAAAAATAAAAAAAATAAAAAAATAAAAAAATAAAAAGAGAAAACGGGGCTAGGGAGGGGGCGACTGGCGGTGACGGAGATGGGGCCGGGGAGCGTGTCGGCTGGCGGAGACGGGGCCGGGGAGGGGGCTGCCGGCAACCGGGGGAGACGGGGCTAGGGACAGGGCCGCTGGCGGTCGAAGGAGATGGGATTGGGGAGGGTGTTGGCCGGCAGAGACAGGGCCGGGGAGGGGGTGACCTGGGGAGATGGGGTCGGGGAGGGTGTCGGCAGGCAGAGATGGGGTCGGGAAGGGGGCGGCGGACAGTTGGGGGAGATGGGGCCAAGGAGGGGGCCTACCGACGATCGAAGGAGACGGGGCCGGGGACAGGGCCGCTGGTGGTCAGGAGAGATGGGGTCGAGGAGGGTGTCGGCCCCAGAGATGGGGTCGGAGAGGGGGCGACTGGCGGCCAGGGGAGACGGGGTTGGGGAGGGGGCCTACCGACGGTCGAAGAAGATGGGGCCAGGGACAGGGCCGCTGGCGACCAGGGAAGACGAGGCCGGGGAGGGTGTCAACCAGTGGAGACGGGGTCGGAGAGGGGGCAACCGGGGAAGATGGGGTCGAGGAGGGTGTCTGCTGGCGAAGATGGGGTCGGGGAGGGGGCGGCCAGGGGAGATGGGGCCGGGGAGGGTGTCGGCCAATGGAGATGGGGTCAAAAAAATTATTTGATTAATTATATTTGTTACATAAATTTTTTAGTATTACTACTGAAATTATTTAATTATTTAATTAATTATTTTTTATTTCATTAACACAATGTACATTGCTGTTACTTATTAAAATTTAATTATTTTATGTGTTGTTTTGTATATTTTTATTTATTATAATTAAATATAAAAAATATTTTTATTTTAGAAAAAAATTTATTAAAATTTTTGATAAAAAAATTTTAATGTAGAGTTATTCTTTTTTGATAAATTAGAAATTAATCTTCAAATGTATGTTCAGAGATGGTAGTTAAATTGTATTGAGCCGTAGATTCCCGTTCAAGAGTCGATCTTCATCAAGATCGATTCTTGGATGTTCCATATTTAGACTTTTTAGAAAAATAATAATCTTATTATTGTTAATAGTTGATATTTTATTTAATTATGTGGTATTCAGTAGTTATCTGTCTATTATTTTCTGGGTATATAGTGGATAGGGTGCGTAGGCACCATATTCACATGTATACTTGGAAAATCATGGAAAGATGTTGTCAAAATTTTTACAATAATGAGATAAAATATCCACTAATAACAATAATAAGATTATTACTTTTTTGAAAGGAATAGGGCCACACCTGTTAGTAATGATTTGAAATGGATAGGATCATACATTTTTACTTCATTAAATTGATGGAAGGATATTTTCTATGTTACTGTTCATTCTGTGTTTTTTAATATGTGTTATTTTGTATAAAATGATCCGTGTCTGGATCCAGATCAAAATTTTAGCCGAAATTTGGATCGTGATTCAATCCAAAATTTGAATCAGGATCCAGAATACTACTAAACTTTTTTTTTTGTTGTTAATGATTTTCTGTTTGTTGTTAGATAGATATTAATAAAAATTGAATGAATGCTAGAGGTATTTTTTTGCCTGAATATCGAAAAGGAGTTCGAAATTTTATTGAGTTTGTACAGCATAAGGCTAACAGTGCTAGTCGAATAAAATGTCCATGCAAGAGAAGTGTCAATATGGTATATCATCACATAATACTTGTTGAGGAGCATCTGCTACATTATGGTATAGATAAGAAGTATACTTGTTGGATATGGCATGAAGAAGATGATTCGAATGAAGTGGTGCGTGACGATAACGATACTGAAGATGATAGTGATGCTACTGGACCTGTCGAACATAGTGGTATAGAAGAATTATTAGATGATTTACATCAGGATGCTTGTTCAAATGTATGCATGAGTACTACTACATCTGAAAGCAATTCTGATCATGAACATAGTATCCGGCTTGAGGTAGAAGGGACTTTTGAACAGTTTGCAAAGCTTGTAAGGGATGCACAAGAGCCACTCTATCCAAATTATACAAAAATTTTTAAGTTAAAATTTTTGATAAAATTACTTCATATTAAAATCGTGAACCGATGGAGTCAGAAGTCATTTGATCAAATTTTGACATTGATTAAAACAGCTCTTTCCAATGGAGAGAGACTTCTGAAATCATATTTTGAAGCAAAAATATACATGCAAGAATTGGGACTTGACTATATTCCTATACATGCCTGCAAAAATGACTGTATATTATTTTATAAGGATAATGAATAGGCAACTGAATGTCCGAAATGCAGTGAGCCTAGATACAAAATCGATAATAGGAAAGTAAAGAAGATATCTTAAAAGATTTTGAGATATTTTCTATTGATTCCAAGACTTCAAAGGTTGTATATGTCCATAAAGATAGCTGAAGAAATGAGATTGCATTATGAGCAATGAATTTCAGAGGAGAACATACTTAGCTATCTGACCGACTCTTTAGTGTGGAAAGACTTCAATGCAAAGCATCCGCACTTTGCAAGTCACCTGTGTAATATCCGACTTGGTCTAGCGACAGATAGATTTAATTTCTTTGACAATCTGAGTACCTCTTACAGCATATGGCCTGTGATGCTAGTTGTATATAATGCGTCACCTTGGATGTGTATGAAAGAACCATTTATTTTTATGTCACTGTTGATTCTGGATATGAAAGTGCCAGGTAATGAAATTGATGTATATCTACGACCTTTAATCAATGATCTGAAGGAGCTATGAAAAAATAGGGTACAGATATATGATTTTGTGAGTCGAAGTAATTTAGTTGTATGCTTCGATTCTATGGACCATAAATGATTTTTCTGTATATAGAAATTTATCTGGATGGAGCACGAAAGAATATCTTGCATGTCCAATATGCAATAGGAATGCATCCTCCTTATATTTAAAGCACAGACAGAAAATATATTTCATGGGTCATCGATGGTTTCTTCCTAGTAATCATTCTTGGAGGATCCGTTATAACCAATATTTTGATGGTAAGTCTGATCAGTGTCCGCCACCTAAGGAGTTTAGTAGAGCAAAAATTTTAGAACAACTTGAAGTCATTGAAAACGTCCAATTTAAAAAAATATCGGATACTTGCAAGCGAAAGTATACTGAAGCTGAGCTGAATTGGATGAAGCGAAGTATTTTTTCGAACTACCATATTGGAAGCAGCTACTACTTCATCATAATCTGGATGTAATGCACATTAAAAAAAAATATTTATGATAATATCATCGATACTATATTGAACATCTCAGAAAAAATAAAAAATTATACAAAAGCTCATCTTGATTTATAAAAAATGAGAATTCGATCGGAGTTGTATTTAGTTCGTCGAGATGAGAGATTTTTTATGCCACCTACATGTTATTCACTGTTTGGTGAGAAAAAAAAAATTTCTATGGATGGTTCAAAATCGTAAAGTTTTCTGATGCATATGCTTCAAATGTATCACGATGTGTTGGAAACAACGACGGCAATATCTCTGACATGAAAAGTCATGACTTTCATGTGATGATGCAACGTTTGCTTCCTATGGTCATGCATGCCTATTTGGGTGGTGATGTTCAAACTGCATTGATTGAGCTGGGAGTGTTTTTTCGAGAACTGTGTTGTCAAAAATTGAAGATTAACTTACTTGAGAGATCTGAGAAATACTCATTCTTTGTAAGTTAGAAAAAATTTTTTCATCATCATTTTTTGATGTTATGGTGCATCTGACTGTTCATCTTCCAAAGAAAGCTCTTTTGGTTAGACTGGTACATTATTGATGGATGTATCCTATTAAAAGGTAAAAAAATTATATGCACTCTATCATATCAATTATAAAATATAAATATATTTTTAAAATTAAAATTTATTTTTATTTATAGATTTTTATGTACCTTAAAAAAGTATGTGCGCAATAAAGCAAGGCCTGAAGGATCTATAGCGGAAGTATATGTAGCTATAGAATGTGTCACATTCTGCTCGATGTATCTTGATGATATCGAAATAAAATTCAATCGTATAGATCGTAATGCTGATCATGAATAGGGTGACAATGAACCGACGTTGTCTATATTTAAACAAACGATTCGATCTATTGGTGCAAGGAGATATGAATTTATGGACGTGAATGAGCTATCCAAGGTACACTTTTATCTTCTAAATAATTGTAAAAAAATTAAAGATTTTATTGGGTAAGTACCATCTTAGCATACTATTTAATATTTTAAGTAATTTTTCTATGTCGATATAACTACAAAAATTATAACTTATTGCAGTGAGCACAAGAGTATACTATGTGGAGAGAATAATACGAATGCTGATGATTGAAATAGGAGAAAATTTGCAAAATAGTTTGATAATTTTATAAGTTGCATTAGTGTTACATTATTTATTTAATTATAAATAATATTATTTGAACCAACATAATTTTTTATATTATGGTGTAGATGAAATATAAGTATTTCAATAAAGAAGTAGGTACGATCGATGAGTTGTATGATTTAATATGTGATCCTGATCGAAGGGTTAATCACTACGCATCTTGTATCATTGAAGAAATAAGATTTTACATAAGGAAGCTTGAGATGTAATGACGGACCCAGAATAGTGGGATTGCTACAATACGATATGAAGGAGAAGAAGAGATTGAATATTATGGTATACTGGTAGATATTATAGAACTGAAGTATGGTCTAGTAATTCTGTATTCTTATTTCAGTATGAATGGTAGGATATTAGTAATAAAAAGATCAGTATTTACATCGATTCACACTTTATCAGTGTAAATTTTGCACGAACATGGTACCAGAATGAGCCGTATATATTAGCAACTCAAGCGAAACAAGTAATATATTTGAAAGATCTAGAGTATCAAGGTAATTGGCATATTGTACAAAAAATAATATCTAGAGGCGTATATGACATACCAACCCAATTAGAAATAGATGAAAATTTAGATTTTTATACGAAGAGAAAGCTTTTCAGTAAGAAGAACAAACATTAGCCGAGCTTTTTGTTGATGAAGAACTTATAATGGTACCTTTGAATAGGACTGATCTGCTGTTCAACGAAGTTGAAGTTGATTTTGTATTTAATCTTAATGAGTCGGAGGGCGACGATCAGTTGATAAATGATGATGAGATAGAAGATGACACACATATTGATTATTGTGATTCGAAGGAGGATCTACACATTAAGGAAGATATGAATATTGATGAGTAGATCTATATTCTTCGTTCAATCTTCTCTTGCAATAATAATATGCAATATAATTGTATTCATTAGAATGTAATTTATTTTATGTTATTATTATTTATTATTATATTTATTTATATATCAATTATTACAGATATGGCATCAGAAGACTGACGATGATGTTCGCATTCACAGTCTACCCCAGAGGTTGAGGCACCTTCACCGATCTCCGTTGCCACATCGGCTCCATTGTCAGAGGGTCCTGGGTCCTAGTGAGGTGGGTCCCAGTGAGGTAGATCTAAGTGAGATGGATCTGAGTGGTATTATTATACTTTTTATATAATAAAATTTAATTTTTTTATTTGGATAGCTATCATACTAATGATTTATTTATTATTGTTTCAAGCCAGTCTTCATCGGTAGTGAGGTGAGAGCGAGGTCCATTGAAGAACCTCGCTCTAGAGTATTGAAGATGCGAGTACTCAGGACAGCATCTCCATATCGAGATACCAGCCGGCTACACCAGACCCATTAGGGGATGGTGCAAGCCGTGGCAGACTAAGCTGGGCATCATATGCCGCAGCTATGCCTCCGTGACGCTCTTCGATTGGCGTCACGTTCTACCAGCTCAGAGAGAGATTTTCTACACCAACTTACAGATAAAATAAATTATATTATGAATATTTAATTTGTATAGTATTTTTCTAATATTTGTTATTAGCAGGGTATATTCGACATCATTGATTTTAAGGAGGATCGTGTGAGGCGAGCTGTGGACACTCATTTATTATTGTATTTCAAAGATTATCGCTATCACATTCATCAGCATTGGTACCATGTGGTGCAGGATCATGGGGAGGAGGCAGCGCGGCAGCAGTCCTATGACAGCATCACTATGGATGATTGGACTGTCATATGCCAGCATTACGAGGATCCGGTATATCAGATTACACATCCAAACTTCTTCTTTTTTTAGAGTTTAATGATTGAATCATTTATTCTTAAATTAAATTTATTATCTACTAATTTGAGTAGTAACTGTACAGAGAAGATGTGCCCAGAACGTCATGAATCGAGCGAAACAGACTATACCACATTATGGAGGTTCGAGATCGTTCGCTCATCACATAGAGTACATGGTAGGTAATTTTTAATTTTGAATTAGCATATAATTCTCTAGTTATTTAAAATTTTTTTAATTAATTCTCAAATTATAAGGAGATGCTGAGAGTAGTGAGCTTCCTGGTAGGATCGATATCTACCAGTGGACTCATCAGCGACGGTCAGGGGAGTGGATGACGGGGAGCCAGGAGCTCTTTGTAAGCTTTTTCAATTATTTTTTTATTTACAGTCTGATTTTTCTTACAAAATTAAAATAGCTATAACTTTAATTTTTAGGACCGTATGACAAACATAAGATCCCAACCTACCCCTGAGGGCTCGACCACACCCACAGATGATGAGATCTGTGATCAGGTGCTTGGTACGAGACCCTGTTATGTTAGGGGTCTAGGATATGAAATCACTGCTCCCTCATCCTCACGCTCATCTAGGACTGATATCCATTATGTATGCGAGACTCGGTTGACGAAGATGCAGAGGCAGACTGTCGAGGATTGACAGCAGGCTGTCGTGGATCGACAGCAAGCTGAGTAGCGAGCTCAGAAATTGGCTGTATGTATCGACGAATATCAGCAGCTCCAGATCCAAATGATGGGATGGATGGTGCAGATGGAGCAGACGATATAGCTGATGAGGCAGCAGCAGACCGGTCTGAGCTCTTTCGAGCGCTCTCCTTCTCCAGCTCGTTCTTTAGATGCCAATACTTGACGGCTTCTTCATTTATTTTTTTATTTTTATTTCAAACTTCTTATAATTTTAATTTAATATAATAACATAATAAAATTTATTTATCAATTTATTATGTAAATTTTTAATTTTAATTTTTTTAATTTATACAAAATATTATAATTATAAATTAAAAATATATATTCATAAATTATTTTTTTTAAAAAAATATGTTTAAATTATTAGTGATGGAATTATTTTTGATGAAATATTGATCACCAAAAATATTTTAGTATGATAATTTAATTTTTTTAATAAATATAAAATTATTAAAATTTTATATATAATTAATAGTGATGAAAAATTATTCATCATAAATAATTATTAGTGATGAAAATTTTTATCAAAAATTATCATATTTATGATGTAAGTTTTTTGTTGCTAATATTATTTAAATTTAGTTTTTAAAAAACTTATTATTAAATTAATAGCGACAAAAAATTGTTATTACAAAAAAGTTATTTGCGATGAAAATTTTTCATCACTAAAAATTTTTAAATATTTTATTTTTAAAAAAAAATTAATTAAATTAATAATAATGAAAAAATTTTCATCACTATTAATTTTTTATTTATTAGTGATGTTATAATTCATCGTAAGTATTTTTTTTACGATTAAAATTTTTCATCGAAAAACTTTTAATGATAAAAATTATTCATCATAAATAAATATTATTAGTGATGAAATATTTTTTTATTATAAAATATTATCAACGACGTGATTATTTGCGATGAAAAATTAGCGATAAAAATTTTATCGCTGACGAAAAATTTTTGTCGCTAATAACCTATTTTGTTGTAGTGCCACTGATCATTATGTACTTTTTATGCTGGCAATTTTTGATAAATTGACTATATGTCGGTAATCAAAATATGTCAATCGTATGTTGGTAGTTGTGGAAGTCCGAATGACCATCGATCGGTAACTCTGATATGCCGATAGTCATCAGTCTGAAACCAATTAGATTGTCATAGTTGGAGTTTGTTGATGGCTGAGGATAGCCGACTATTAGTCGGCAAGCTGATTGAAAGTCAGCAGGTTGTGCTTATGAGGTCGATTGAAAGTTAGAATCAGAGAGTCGACTGAATTGCCCCAACAGTTGCCCCCCACTCTCAAGTCCAAAATAGTCCGACATGTGGTCTAACACGTTGGACGAAGAGAGTTGCCATGTGTTGTCTCGAGCTCCGATTCGACTGCAGACATTAATAATTTTTCAAAATACGAAGAGTCTCCAGTTATTTTGTCATTTCAATAACTACGACATCATCATTGGGGTGTCGCTTCGAGAAGATAGTTCGACGTCTGATGAATCTGGATGATTCGATTCTGACTAGTCGATTTCGGCCATATGTCCAGATGTCATTGGCTCTGTGCCTTTCATACGGATAGCGGTGAGGTGGTGTGATCTGAGGGTAGGTGCATTAAACTGTCCGATCAATGATCGGTTTTGATGTAGCTACATGTCAAAATCTGGAGGAGCCCTGATTTAAATAACTTCATCCGGACCGTTGAGGGGTCCTATATGTATAAAGTCACTTTTATTGAGACTTTCTGCTTTTGCACTGGTCATTTTCCTCTGCAAGAGAAGGTTCTACCCCAGGTGTTGAGAGCTTTCCCGTTCACATCATTTTCTAATTCTTTAGGTCGAGTTCTCGTTTCTCTCTTCTAGATTTTTTCTTCTCAATGGCAAGTAGGGGTAAGAAGGCAAAGGCCTCAACTTCTTGAGATAGATGATCGAAGAATCTGACTGGCAATTCTCCTTCGGATCCAGAGACGAAAGTCTCTTCCTTGTTTGGGCTCAATGTTGAATGGCTCCGAGAACAGTACCATATCTCGGAGCAATATCAGCTCTTTGCCCCTAATCTGGATGGACGAGTAAACTCTCTCCCTCTGAGTCAGATTGCATTTTATGTCGAGGACTTTCAGACCAATCTTCAATTTTTTATTCTGAAATTTATCTAAAATTTTTTTGATTATTATTGTCTTTGTCCTGCTTAGCTGGCTCCGAACTCTATTCGGCTGATCATCAGCTTTGCTATGTTGCGTCATCTTATCCCGACCAACCTTCGTCCTTCTCTTTTTTGAGCTTTCTTTATTTTTCACCCCCACCCAAAAGTCAAGTGTTGGTGGTTTTTCAACCTGAAGAAGGGTCTTTCTTTCATTTTCGATTTTTCATCATCCATTCATGGATGGAAGAACCAATTTTTTTTCATTTCTTCTTCATCTCCTTAGGACTTTTCTTTATGCTGGGGCGATTCGAGAACTAGCCCCAATGAGCATAGTCGGGTTGACATCATCGATCGAAAAGATTTTCTTCAATTTAAAAATATGAAAGTCCCAACGCAACGAGAGTTGATGACAGAACAAGCTCTCTATGATGCTGGACTTAGTTCAGTAACCTCTTTAGGTATAGCATAATCAGCTGCTTTGTTTTTTATTTGCTTTTGAACTTTGCACTGAACTTTATCTTTTGATTGCAACTATGCAGTCGATAGTGCGCATCTCTGCTGCTGACATCCATCTACATGCTGCTAAGAAGAAAGCAGCGACCGATGTTGGGCCATCTCGACTATCGAAGAGAAGTCAGGGTGACACTGAGTCGGTACCAACAAGGGTGTCTGATATCCCACGGTGATAGCTCCAAGCATCGAACTAGTTATAGTGTTGTCGGCCCCGACAATACTTCCTTTAATTGAAGCACCGTTGATCGGAGTTGAGACACCAAGAGACGAAGAAGACACACCAAAACCATCGACGGCTCCATCAGTCAGGGTTTGGGCCGATTTTGTAGTCACAGTCGAACCAGAATTATCTACTGCTGTGCAAGTTGTTCCTCAAGTGGCGCGGTCTCGAGCACAGTCGAGCATCGATTTTATGACAGTTTCAAGCGAACGACCATCGATCAGAGAGTAGGGAAAGGCACCGGCTACTTCTACTAATAATAGGTCATCGTCGGGTCTCCCCACTCTTTTCGATATTCAGATTTCGATCGGTGAGTTGGCTTTGGCCAATCAGTCACTGGCCAAGCAACTCATCGAAGCTATATTTCTCCCGACTGACAGGGAGAACAGGAAAGATCGAATAGTATCCAAAATGTTCTCTTCTTTTTATCTGATGATGCTTGAGGTAAGTTTTTTTTTTACTCGACTCATTTCTTCTTTTTCTTTTTTTTTTTTTTTTTTGACTTGTTCTTTCCTTTAAGTGGGCACACGATATGTACACTCTAGAGAATAGATATCGAAAATTCACTGAGCTTCATCAGATGTAGATGGATAAGGTTACGGTCGCCAATGTCGAAAAATCTACTATCATTGAACAACTTCAAGTGGTAGCCGAACGGGAGAAGATGCTTTAGGAAGAGATCTCCCGCATGACGGTCGAACTGTAATCTTTTAGAGCCGAATTAGGGTCAATTCAACAAAGCATTGCATCTCTTAAATCTTGGATCAAAAGCAAAAAGTATTCCATCAATCGGCTCCAGAGAGAGAGAGACGGATGCATAGAAGAGCTTGAGGTGGAGCACGGAAGGCATCGGACCACCATGGAGAGGTTGGCACTGGCTGATGCAGAGTCAGCCTCCACCAAGAAAGAAGCTGAATCGGTGAAGGGTGCTCTGAGTCTAGGGAGAAGCTGGAGTCGAGGGAGTCGCGGTCGCCGCCGGGACCTGCAAAAGAAGTCTAAACCAGAGGTGGGGTTGCTCCGGCAAGATCCTCCGACGCTCAAGTCAGTTCTCTGTCTCAACAAGAATGGAGTGCTCGAACGAAAATTTTAGCAGAGTTTTGGGATAGAAAATAGAGCTTAGAGAATAACGTATCTGGGATCTCCCTTTTATAGGCTGAGGGAGCGACAGACTGATAGCGATGTCTGTAACCGTCTGGCAGTGGGCTGCCCAGAGTCAGGAGGAGTTTGTTGCGAAGAGTAGTGAAGTGGAATCGTGGCTATCGCCGGGACATGCCACGTGGAGTCTGTCGCGGGGAGTGGAGCGGCGTCCGTTGTCGCGACTTGCCAGAGGATGGGAGAATCGTGCGGTATCCATCGCAGGAAGTGGAGCAGGATCGTGGGCATCATTGCGGTCTGTCAGGGAGTAATGGAGCCGCGTGGAATCCATCGCAGGAAGTGGAGCAGAGTCGTGACCGTTACTGCGGCCCGCCAGGGAGTGATAGGGCCGTGTGGAATCCATCGCAGGAAGTGGAGCAGAGTCGTGGCCGCTACTGCGGCCCGCCAGGGAGTGATGGGGTCGCGCGGAATCCGTCACAGGAAGTGGAGCAGAGTCGTGGCCGTTGCTGCGGCACGTCAGGGAGTGCAGGCCTGTCGGTCGAAGTTCGGCTGGAGTGTCTGACAGAGAGAGGTGGTTAACTACCCATCTGAGAGGAGCCCGGAGTTTGGCTCTCGTAGGAGTCCGGATGAAGTCTTCCTTCAGTCGAAGTCGGGGATGAGGTCTGGCTCCCGTGGGAGTTCGGACGGAGTCTTCCCACAGCTGGAGTCGGAGATGAGATCTGGCTCCCGTAGGAGCCCGGGCGAAGTCTACCTGCAATTAAAGTCAGGGGCGAAGTCCGGCTCCCGTAGGAGTTCGGACGAAACTTACCAGCAGTTGAAGTTGTGGACGGAGCTCGGTTCCCGTAGGAGTCCGGACGGAGTCTACCTGCAACCGGAGTCGTGGGCGGAGTCCGGCTCCCTTAGGAGTCCGGGCGAAGCCTGCCTGCGACCGGAGTCGGGGACGAGGCCCGGCTCTCGTAGGAGTCCGGGAGGAGTCTTCCTGCAATTAAAGTCAGGGGTGAAGTCTGGCTCCCGTAAGAGTCCGGACGAAACTTACCAGCAGTTGAAGTTGGGGACAGAGCCCGGCTCCCGTAGGAGTCCGGGCGGAGTCTATCTGCAGTTGGAGTCGTGGGTGGAGTCCGGCTCCCGTAGGAGTCCGGGCGAAGCCTGCCTGCGGTCGGAGTCGGGGACGAGGCCCGGCTCCCGTAGGAGTCCGGGTGAAGTCTTCCTGCAATTAAAGTCAGGAGCGAAGTCCTTCTCCCGTAGGAGTCCGGACGAAACTTACCAGCAGTTGAAGTTGGGGACGTAGCCCGGCTCCCGTAGGAATCCGGGCGGAGTCTACCTGCAGTTGGAGTCGTGGGTGGAGTCCGGCTCCCGTAGGAGTCCGGGCAAAGTCTGCCTGCAGTCGGAGTCAGGGACGAGGCCCGGCTCCCGTAGGAGTCCGGGCGGAGTCTTCCTACAATTAAAGTCAGGGGCGAAGTCTGGCTCCCGTAGGAGTCCGGATGAAACTTACCAGCAGTTGAAGTTGGGGATGGAGCCCGACTCCCGTTGGAGTACAGGCGAAGTCTACCTGCAGTTGGAGTCGTGAGAGGAGTCCGGCTCCCGTAGGAGTCTGGACGAAGTCTGCCTGCAGCCGGAGTCGGGGATGAGGCCCGGCTCCCGTAGGAGTCCGGGCGAAGTCTTCCTGCAATTAAAGTCAGGGGCGAAGTCTGGCTCCCGTAGGAGTCCGGACGAAACTTACCAGCAGTTGAAGTTGGGGACGGAGCCCGGCTCCCGTAGGAGTCCGGGCAGAGTCTACCTGCAGTTGGAGTCGTGGGCGGAGTCCGGCTCCCGTAGGAGTCTGGACGAAGCCTGCCTGCGGTCGGAGTCGGGGACGAGGCCCGGCTCCCATAGGAGTCCGGGCGAAGTCTTCCTGCAATTAAAGTCAGGGGCAAAGTCCGACTCCCGTAGGAGTCCGGACGAAACTTACCAGCAGTTGAAGTTGGGGACGGAGCCCGGCTCCCGTAGGAGTCCGGGCGGAGTCTACCTGCAGTTGGAGTCATGGGCGGAGTCCGGGCGAAGTCTGCCTGCAGCCAGAGTCGGGGATGAGGCCCGGCTCCCGTAGGAGTCCGGGCGGAGTCTTCCTGCAATTAAAGTCAGGGGTGAAGTCCGGCTCCCGTAGGAGTCCGGACGAAACTTACCAGCAGTTGAAGTTGGGGACCGAGCCCGGCTCCCGTAGGAGTCCGGGCGGAGTCTACCAGCAGTTGGAGTCGTGGGCGGAGTCCGGCTCCCGTAGGAGTCCGGGCGAAGCCTGCCTGCGGCCGGAGTCAGGGACGAGGCCCGACTCCCGTAGGAGTCCGGGCAAAGTCTTCCTGCAATTAAAGTCGGGGGTGAAGTCCGGTTCCCGTAGGAGTCCGGATGAAGTCTTCCCGCAGCTGGAGTTGGAGACGAGATCCGGCTCCCGTAGGAGTCCGGACGAAGCCTGCCTGCGGCCGGAGTCGGGGACGAGGCCCGGCTCCCGTAGGAGTCCGGGCGAAGTCTTCCTGCAGTTAAAGTCGGGGGCGAAGTCCGGCTCCCGTAGGAGTCCGGACGAAGTCTTCCCACAGCTGGAGTTGGAGACGAGATCCGACTCCCGTAGGAGTCTGGACGGTGCAATGGGGGTTCGCCATCTGCAGCCGAAAGTCGGAGGAGTCCAGCGAGGGTCAATCCTATTAAGAACTTCGGTTGGGGGTATTTTATACCCAACACCAGTCCCCCTACTTTCGAGTTTGAATTTCGAATGAAGGAAGTACAGAGAGGTTGGCACAGCCGAAGTTATCCCCTTGAATCCTGTGCACGATCGCCTCCAGATATTTTGGCATTAAATGTGCTCGTGCTGGAGGCTTTTCGAATCGGGGTGATTCGAAGGGACCTTTCGGAATTCCCGCTGGTACATTGGCCCAGGTACGATGCAGTAATGGCTCTGTCAGCCATCAGTCGCTTTTAACCACCTGTCGTGGTGAGTGGGACACGTGTCAAGCGCGGGCCGGTCTGGGGGGATTCGCGATCATTATGGCACCGGATCCCAGGATCTATTTAAACCCGCCCTTCCGCCTTTAGGGGCCCTATTCCACTTGAGAGTTCTATCGGTGTCTGCCTTTTCTTCGAGAGCCCTGACCCTCCTTGGCGTCTTCCTTGGCCTTAGGCATCCTTTGAGTCGTCCCTGTCCTCGCCCCTCTGCATCCTTCAGAGCGATCTAGGTTAGTCCCGGAACCTTTGTCTTTCTTCTTGCCATTTAGGGGCCTTTTCTTCTCCATTTTCTTCTATCGCATTCCTCTGATTTGGTCTCCCGTAACCCCTCGTTCCTTGTCCTGCCTGATTTCTCCGAGATCTTTAGGGTCTTCGTTTGAAATCATTCGAAATATCTTCCGGCACCTCTGCTTCCAGCGGTTCTGGGAGTTCTTCCGTCTCAGCCCCCCAGGACCCCCACTCTGTAGATGAACCCGCATCTGAGGCTGGGCTTCATTCGATTTTTATGTCGGGTGCCATTCCCTGCTCCCTGACTCCGGATGAACTCCTACTGATAAGGATTCAGTATGGAGTTCCTCCGGAGTACGACCTGGAGCTTCCTGGCCCCTCCGACCGGGCTAGCACTCCCCCACCCAGTCATTTTTGCCTGTATCAGGAGACCTTCCATGCCGGACTCTGGCTTTCGCTTCCGCCCTTTGTCGTCGCCCTTTTTCGCTTCTTAGATATCTCTTTAGCTTCAGTTGCTCCGAATTCTTTTAGGTTTTTGATAGGATTTCTCTCCCTTTGCCATGTAGTCGAAGTTCATCCATCCCTTTCTTTGTTTAGGTATTTTTATACCTTCAAGCGTCACCCTTCGACGAAGGACTGATGGTATTTTTCTCCCTAGTTTGGCAAGAAGGGGTTACTGAAAGGTGCTCCCTCTTCAATCCACAACTGGAAGGAGAAGTACCTCTTCGTCCACTGCCCGACCTTGAGGCTTGGACTGCCCCCTTGGGGCTCTTTGAGGGACTCTGTCCGTCGGGCTCCCAGCCTGGGGGAGGACGACCTCCAGACCGCCCGGAAGCTCCTTGCCTATTCCGCTCCTTCCCTTCCCAACCTTCTGAAGGAGCAATTTTTGTTCAACATCGGCCTGAGCCCCCAGGATCCCGCGAGTATTCCATCTTTTCTTTTCTCTTCTTTTCTTCCGTCTTTCTTCTTTTTTTTTTTTGTTCTCTCTCTTTTTTTTTTTTACGTGGCACTTCTTCCTTTTTCACCCCATCATCGATTTTTGATTTGATTTTTTTTTCTAGGAATAGACGCCGAGGCAGCACGGATGCTTCCCCAGGGCCTCAAGGCCCACAAAAGAAAAGGCGCCGTGACCTCCGGATCAGCAAAGAAGGCCAGAGTGGAGGAGACGAGCTCGACCGCACCTGTTCAGGTGACCCCCACAGTCGACGTTCCTTCAGACGCCGAACCACCGGCTCTCCGAGCCTCTTCAAGAAGCTCTCCTGCTGAGGTTTCCGCTTCAGGGGACCGCGTCGAGGTGGTGCCCGGGGCTGAGAGGGGGAGGAGAAGGAAGTCGGTGACCCGTAGGGTAAGTAGCCACCGAACCGCCGTTGAAGAGTTCCTTGGTTCTGAAGGGGAACCGAGGGAGAATCCCTTTAATGACAGGGATCTGATAAAGCGGCTGATTGACGGCTGCATCCTGCCCGAGGTCGTCGAGAGGATCGACTGCACCGATCTCGAACAGTGGGTTTGTGATGTATTGCATTTTTATAGTAATTATTATTATTAGTTTTTAATGATTTTGATAAAATTGGTATAATAATTAACTAAATAAATATAAGAACCTGATATGTTTTATGTCAATTGCAGGTAATTGAGCCAGGTCACACCTAATTGGGCTTAACCATGTTTTAAATGTCAAATTAAGTGAAATTGGTTGAGTCCGATTCAGCAGGGTTTGTCATCCGGAGTCATCAGGTCTTGCATCAAAATCAGAGTCCACCTCAAAGCAGAATAATCAAATCAAGATATCAATGGATCTCACACCTTATCCTTTTTGGCATCATCAGCCAGAAAAGAAATTAGAGATGCAGAAAATAAATCAAGTAGTTAATCTCTCCCATCTAGTCAACCAATCTAAATTCTAGATATTTTGGTGTGAGGACCCCTAAAAGGTAAGCTACAGGACTCCAAATTGAGCAAGATTAGATCCTACAGAATTTTGAGAGAAGCAAGAAAGGAACATAATTTACAGAATTGAACTTGGATTCCAAATGAGGTAGCTACAATAGGTTGAAGTTGGTAACAATATTGGACACAACAAGAAATACCCGATACACCCAGATTCTTCTTAGTGTTTCTTGGCACAAAGATCTGATATGGCAACCAATTTTGGGTGGCAAAGAGCTATCTTGGAAAGAATTAAATGAAAGAAAATCAGAGTCCAAACTAATTCTGCATGAGGAGCAAACTGAGAAAGAATTGAAACTAATTCTTGAAAAACTTGATTTGGGCAGTCGAAACCTTACCTTGTTTTGCAGATTTTGTGGACCCAGAAAGGAAGAAATTCTTCTCCTCTAATTAACCATGCCTCCTTTCCTTCTTTTACTATGGAAATCATAATAAAATCAGAAAATTTGGGCAGCATAAGGAGTAGATGGCTGGTGGTTGCTTAAAGCCTATCCAAAGGAGGAGAGATTCTATACTAAATAAAAAGAATGATATATAGAATAAAATCATGAGAAAAATACCACCTTAACCCTAGCCCTAGCCCTATTTAAGGATCCTAAAACACTAGCAGGAAGGGAGGAGAATCATCTTTGAAAGCTAGAAATCAAGCAAGGAGAGTTTGGAGTATCTGGAAGATTTGAAGAGAAGATTCATTCGGCTCTGCAATTCCTTCAGAGTTTTTTCTTTCTCTTGTTTACTTTGAATTTATTTTCTAGAACTCATTGTTAGGATGATTTTGGAGTTTTATTCAAGTAAACTTGAGTTTGATTTTGTTATGATGAAAAGCTAAATTTCTAGCTAGGGTACCTGATGTAGCTTGAATTAAATTTCAATTCCAGAATCTTGTATTAATTTTCTTTGTTAATGCAATTATTTGTTATTTGTGCCTAATGCTTTTAAGTATTATTATCTTTGGTACTTGATTGATTTCGATTTATAATTGGTACTGGGAAGGAAGATTATAAATTGGAGTTAATAACAAACATCATAGGAATAATAATTGGAGCGGGAGCAGAAGATTTGACCTGTGGGATCTTGAAAATAATCACTGTGCTTGTTGAACTAATTGAAATCTATTTTACTATTGGAAGATAGATTATAGGTTTTAATTAGTATATTTAATAAGACTCGGGAGAGATTATTAAATAATTTAAGATTATTTATCCTTGCATTAATAATTAAATTTAGATTATTAATCGGAATAGCTGGAATTGATAATTGGTCCAAGTGAAATCAGATATACCCTAGTGCTTTATCAATCGAATTTTGATTCAGCTTTCATTGAGTTCTTTAGAGTTAATTTTATTTTTCATTATCATTCAGTTTCGATCGTTTAGATATTAGTAAAATCAGCGTTCATTTTTGGTAATTAAACTCAGTCCTCGTGGGAACGATCTCTTATTTATCATTATATTACTTGAGCGATTTCGTGCACTTGCGAAATAGGCTATCAAGTTTTTGGCGCCGTTGCCGGGGAATGGTGCTTTAATATCAAGAATAGTTGATTTTACTAGTAATCTAGATATTTTATTTCTTAGATATTTAAAAAAAAAAAATTACGGACATTTCATAACGCTTAACTAATATAGTATAACCAAAAATATTAAAAAAAAAAATCAAACTTGATTGGACATCTTGTTTCTTTGCATTGCATCTCCATAATTAACTTTAAGGGCACTTAACCCATTAATCAGATAAGGTGGAGATTTGATCACCCTTCCTTAGCCCAAAAACCACATCCTTCATTCTGCATAACCTAGACCTTAATCTAAAATCAATTAAACGTTGGCCCTAGGATATTCGAGCTCAATAGGACAAGAAAGCCCTAAAGTTAGACCGGGTTCGAATTGATTAATTGCTCGGTGTCTAAGGCAAGTGGTTTAAGAAGGTGATTTTCAATTGGTTCCGTTGTCTGACCTGGCCAACTCAGTTGGTGTCTAAGGAAAGCAACAAGCAGGGGACCTCCCACATCTTACACTTACCTGGCCGAGACAGTTAGTCAGTTTTGGGCTTGGAGTGCTTGAAGGCGATCTTGAAACAGTTAGGAGCTGTCTAGATCTAGGTTAACCCTAGGATAGAAAGTCCATTTTGTGCTAACTTATTTGCCATTAAAATTTAAACCTAATTAAAACACTCTTCTCTTTCATCTCTAGATTTAGGACTCCTTAGGACTCATCTCTAGAACTCTTTTCTCTCTCTTTCCTCTTCTCTCTTCTCTTAAAAAAAAAAAAAAAAAAGATAATAATCTTTCAAAATTACAACTTGGAAAAGAGAATCGGGTCGACTAGTAAGAATTGAATCAAATCCCATTTCAAGTCAAGAAATTGAACGCACTTGTAAACAAAACATTAAAGCAGTCAGAGAAGGGAAGAAATCTGAGGCAAAAGTAGATCCAAAAATGGCTGAAGATCCAAGGAGAGAAGTAATCCTAGTAGGGAATAATGAGGTTGCTAGAGAGGCAAACCCCAGGGCACTGCGGGATTATGCCATGCCTACCGTGAATGGAGCTTCATCTAGCATCACAAGACCACCTGTGCAAGCAAACAACTTTGAGATCAAGCCTGCTTTGATCCAAATGATCCAGACAGCAGTTCAGTTTGGAGGATTGCCCAATGATGACCCTAATGCGCACATTGCAAACTTTTGGAGATATGTGATACCCTTAAGCATAATGGAGTGTCAGATGATGCAATTCGGTTAAGATTGTTCCCGTTTTCACTTAAGACAAGGCTAAAGCATGGTTACAGTCTCTTCCTGCTGGCTCGATCACCACTTGGAATGACTTAGCACAAAAATTTTTGGCAAAATTCTTTCCACCTGCTAAGACTGCCAAGTTGAGGACTGACATCCAAACCTTTGTGCAATTTGACATGGAGACCTTATATGAAGCCTGGGAAAGGTTCAAGGATCTGCTTAGGAGGTGTCCACACCACGGGCTGCCTAAATGGTTGGTTGTGCAAACCTTCTACAATGGGCTGAACAACCATACCAGAATTAATATTGATGCTGCTGCTGGAGGTTCATTGATGGGGAAGTCGCTTGATGAGGCCTATGATCTTTTGGAGGAAATGGCCAACAACAATTACAATGGCCCAATGAGAGAAATATGGCGAGGAGACCTGCTGGGGTTCATGAGATAGACGCTATTACTGCACTCAATGCAAAGTAGACACTCTTTTCAAAAATTAGATCATTTGTCTATTAATGCTGTCAATACTTGTGTGCAGACCTGTGAGATGTGTACTGGGCAACATGCTACTCGAGATTGCCCGATTGACAGCTCATTCATGCCTCCAGTACAAGAACAAGTGCAATATGTGGCAAACCAAGGAAGGCAACAGAACAATCCATACTCAAACACCTACACGCCTGCCTGGAAGAACCATCCAAATTTTTCCTGGAGAAATCAACAGCAACAACAGAATTATCAGAATAGAGGACCACCTGGTTTTCCACAGCAAGAAAAGAAGTCTAACCTGGAAGAATTGGTTGCAACTCTCACCAAGGCCACTACTGATTTCATGGGTGAAACTAAGGCAAATTTTCAAAACCAGCAAGCTGCCATTAAAAATTGGAAATACAAATGGGACAGTTGGCCAATATGGTAGCTAACAGAACTCAAGGGTCATTGCCTAGCAATACTGAAACGAACCCGAAGGAGCATGTGAAGACAATTACCTTGAGGAGTGGAAAACAACTAGGGGAACAACAAGGGAAAGAGCCTGTTAAAGAACAAGTAAAGGAACAAACTCAAGAAGAGACTATGGTCAAAGAGAAGCTAAAAGAGAAAAAGGAAGAGCCAGTAAAGCCCTACAATCCACCAGTTCCTTTTCCTCAAAGGCTCAAGCAAAGTAAGGATGACAAGAACTTTCTGAAGTTTTTGGAGGTCTTCAAGAAACTACACATAAATATTCCATTTGCGGAGGCATTAGCTCAGATGCCTAGCTATGCCAAATTCTTGAAGGACATCCTTTCCAAAAAGAGAAGGCTAGAGGACCATGAGACAGTCATGCTCACCGAAGAGTGCAGTGCAATCATTCAGAACAAGTTGCCATCAAAATTAAAGGATCCAGGGAGTTTTACAATTCCATGCAATATTGGCAATATCGAATTACTAAAGCATTGTGCGATTTAGGTGCTAGCATTAACTTAATGCCTTTATCTGTTTTCAGGAAGCTTGGACTAGGGGATGTGAAACCGACCAGTGTCTCATTACAACTAGCTGATCGATCGGTGACATATCCTAAAGGCATAGTGGAGGATGTATTAGTCAAGGTGGACAAATTTATCTTCCCAGTGGATTTATTGTCTTGGATATGGAGGAAGATAGAGAGGTTCCTTTGATATTGGGACGTCCATTCCTTGCAACTGGCAAGGCACTTATAGATGTCCATGAGGGTAAGCTTACTTTAAGAGTGGGACAAGAAGAGGTAATTTTTAACGTGCTTAATTCTTCTAAATATCCTCTTGAGAATGATGAATGTTTTAGATTAGATGTGATTAATAAATTTGTTAGTGAAATAATTGACAATTCTGAATATGACTTGATTGATGGTGTTAAAAATAAACAGCATGTTGATGTATTAAATGATGTTGAGAAAATACAGGATTCAGTAGAGGCTAAGCCAAACCCCAAGCTTGAGCTTAAGCAGCTCCCTTCTCACTTAAGATATGCATTCTTGGGAGACTCATCTATTTTTTCTGTCATTATATCTGCTCATTTGTCTACTGAACAAGAGAAAAAATTGTTGCATGTGTTGAAAAAGCATAAGAAAGCATAGGCTGGTCTATTGATGATATTAAGGAATTAGTCCCAGTATATGCATGCATAAAATTTTAATGGAAGAAAACTACAAACCTTCAATTGAGCATCAACGTAGGTTAAATCCTAATATGAAGGAAGTAGTTAGAGCTGAAGTAATGAATTACTTGATGCAGGAATTATCTACCCTATTTCTGATAGTAGTTGGGTGAGTCCTGTTCAAGTAGTTCCTAAGAAAGGGGGATGACTGTTATTACAAATAATAAAAATGAGCTGATACCCACTAGAACAGTCACTGGTTGGCGTGTGTGTATTGATTATAGGAAGTTAAACAAAGCCACACGAAAGGACCATTTTCTTTGCCTTTTATTGACCAGATGCTTGAGAGATTGTCCGGATATCCCTTCTACTATTTTTTAGATGGTTATTCAGGATATTTTCAAATTCTATTGTACCTGAGGATCAAGAAAAAACTACATTTACTTGTCCATATGGAACATTTGCATATAGGAGAATGCCATTTGGGTTATGTAATGCACCTGCAACTTTTCAAAGATGTATGATGTCTATATTCTCTGATATGGTTGAAAAATTCATTGAAATCTTTATGGATGATTTTTCAATTTTTGGTCCTTCTTTTGATATGTGTTTGACTAACCTCTCCCAAGTTCTACAGCGTTGTGAAGAAACTAATCTTGTGTTGAACTGGGAGAAATGTCATTTTATGGTGCAGGAAGGAGTAGTTTTAGGCCATAAGATTTCATCTAGAGGGATAGAAGTAGACAAAGCAAAGGTGGAGGTCATTGAAAAATTACCACCACCAACATCTGTTAAAGGAGTGAGGAGTTTCTTAGGGCATGCTGGCTTCTATAGAAGATTTATAAAAGACTTCTCTAAAATTACCAAACCTCTTTGTAATTTATTGATCAAGGATGCGCCTTTTAAAATTACTGATGAGTGTTTGGTTGCTTTTAATAGGTTAAAGAGAGAATTAATCTCAGCTCCTATCATCACTGCACCTGACTGGAATCTACCATTTGAACTC
Organism: Elaeis guineensis; assembly: GCF_000442705.2. Taxonomy (NCBI): domain Eukaryota; kingdom Viridiplantae; phylum Streptophyta; class Magnoliopsida; order Arecales; family Arecaceae; genus Elaeis; species Elaeis guineensis. The sequence goes on from NC_025993.2 coordinate 122,108,335, forward strand.
ATGTGTGATGCAAGCGACTATGCTATAGGAGCAGTCTTGGGACAAAGAAAGGAGAATAGACTTCATGTGGTGTACTATGCGAGTCGAACACTGAATAATGCACAGTTGAACTATGCCACCACAGAGAAAGAGTTGCTCGCCATTGTTTTTGCTTTTGATAAATTTAGGCCATATCTTATAGGAGCAAAAAAATAGTTTATACTGATCACTCAGCAATTAAATATTTACTTGAAAAGAAGGATGCGAAATCGAGACTAATTCGTTGGGTGCTCTTATTGCAGGAATTTGACTTGGAGATTAGGGACAAGAAAGGAGCAGAAAATCTTGTAGCAGATCACTTGTCTCGGTTAGAGTTAAGTAAAGAAATTGAGAACACTGAGGTACCCATTAATGAGTCATTCCTGATGAGCAATTATTTGCATTACTCACATCTAGTACACCCTGGTATGCTGATATTGTTAATTTTAAGGCATGTGATATTATTCCTCCGAATTTAATTACCAGCAAAAAAAAAATTTTTACATGATGCAAAATATTATTTTTGGGAGGATCCATATTTATATAAGTATTGTCCAGATCAGCTTATTAGGAAATGTGTGCCTGATGATGAAATTAAAAATATTTTAAAAACTGCCATTCATTAGAGTGTGGAGGCCATTTTGGACCCAACAAAACAGCTGCTAAAGTATTACAGTGTGGTTTTTATTGGCCTAACCTGTTTAAAGATGCTATTGCTTTTGTTTCTTCTTGTGACCGATGTCAAAGAACTGGAAATATTTCTTTTAGACAGGAAATGCCACTAACCAATATCCTTGAAGTAGAACTGTTCGATGTGTGGGGATTAGATTTTATGGGGCCTTTTCCACCTTCTCATTCAAATCAATACATCCTGGTGGCGGTGGATTATGTATCCAAATGGATTGAGGCAGTAGCACTTCCCTCTAATGATGCCAAGAGTGTGCTCAAGTTCTTAAAGAAATACATATTCACACACTTTGGTATTCCAAGAGCTATCATCACGGATGGAGGTAAGCATTTTTGTAATCGTTATTTGGATTCTCTATTGACAAAATATGGTGTTACTCATCGTGTAGGAACACCATATCATCCTCAAACAAGTGGACAAGTAGAGATCTCCAACCGTGAAATTAAAAGAATATTGGAGACTACTGTCAACTCATCAAGAAAGGACTGGTCCCTAAAATTAGATGATGCGTTATGGGCATATAGAACAGCATTCAAAACCAATTGGGATGTCCCGTATCGTCTAGTTTATGAAAAGCATGCCATTTACCTGTGGAGCTAGAGCATCGAGCTTACTGGGCAACTAGGTTGCTAAATTTCAATATGGAAGCTGCTGGGGAGAAAAGGTCATTACAGCTTAATGAACTTGATGAGTTCCGCCTCCATGCATATGAAAATGCAAGAATTTACAAGGAGAGAACGAAAAGATGGCATGACAAGCATATTGTGAGGCGTGAATTCCAAGCAGGACAAAAGGTGTTGCTGTATAACTCTCGCCTAAAGCTATTTCAGGCAAGCTCCGGTCTAGGTGGTCAGGTCCATTTGAGATTATACAAGTTTTTCCACATGGAGCTGTTGAGCTGAAGAGTGGTGATAGGACCTTCAAGGTCAATGGGCAAAGGTTGAAGGAATACATAGATGGAGGATTTGAGCAACCAAAAACCTCCATATCACTGACATAATGCATTGGGATAGTCAAGCTAACGACTATAAACTAGCGCTTCTTGGGAGGCAACCAAGCAAAATTTTTTTATTTTTTTATTTTTGAGTCAATTTTAATCCTCACTATATTTTCAAGGTTTGAATGGACGTTGTTCACTTTTTGTAGGCACATTGAAGAAGACAAGAGAGATGAAATGACTGAGGACGAGTTGCAAACTCGCACAAGCGCATAGGCACGCTACAAAGGGAGTACCCCTAACCTTTAAGAATGCCTTGCTATAATATGTATTGTGATGATGATCTTGTCATTGAGCACAATGTCCAATTCAGATTTGGGGTGCATTTGCATGAGCATTTCGTGTTAATAATATAGGATTGCCATTATGTTTGCATCTTTTCTTTATTTTTTAATAAAATTTAATAAAAAAAAATTGGAATGTTGATTCATTGATCACTTGTAAGGATATAGAGGGGGACAATTTTACTTTTGTGTTATTGTTTGGCTATCTTAGCTTTAAATTTGGAAGTCAAATTCAGGGATTGACTGTTTTAAACTTGTAAATACTTAAATAAAATCTCGTATAGGAGATAGTTACTTTGCTTCGCCAATCCTATTTGTGAGCTTTGTTGCAATAAAATGTAGACAATTTACTTGGGAGAAATGATATAGGCATTCCTTTGGCATATCCTTTTTGACCCCTTGTATTTTCTTTTCATCCTATCTCATATCTACTGTTCATATTTTTTGAGAATAAATTGATTATAATGGTTAGAGCATACTGAATTTTTAGTTTTCCTTCCATTCAAAAAAAAAAAAAAAGCACAATCTACTCCGCTGTTTCAAGTTGCCTAGTAACTAGGAGCATTCATGAGCCCCATGTTTGCTTTTACGTCAAACAGTGACTTGAATTATGAGTATGCAAAGCACTTTGAGTATATGACTTGCTGAGTAACCGGGTGCCTTCATCACCAATGTCGGTATTCGCGTAAAAAGGCAAATGATGACTTAAGGAAGAGTGCCAAAGTGTATAGGCTGTTCTAAAATATAAAATAAAATAAATAAAGGAAGGGATGTAAAGTATAAGTAATTGAGTATGCTCTGATTTATTGTGGTTAATTTATTTTCACTTATGTGACCATAACCATCATTCTTGTTGCTTGCTTTCCATTTTTTTAACCCGAAAAAGTCCTATTGATCTCTTGAGTACGTTGTTTGCACTATTGGAGATGGGCTGATAGGATTTTGCATTCAGGATTGGATGTTTGAACCGAATTATTTTATTAAAACCTAAAGGAAGCAGGTAGCTATTGATTGTGCGTAATTTTGTTTGAGTATGAATGAGTTTGGAATAGTTAGCTTGTGGGTTTGCCTTTCGTTTTGGGTTGAGGTGGTTAACCATGGCATTTGGGTATTACTCCTTTGTGTCTAGATGGATTTTGAGTATATTAATGTTAAATAAAGTTTTTAGCATTAATTTTTTGAGATTCTCCATTTTTGATTTGGACTTTTCTTTTGCTTGGGGACAACCAAAAACTTAGGTTTGGGGGTATTTGATGTATTGCATTTTTATAGTAATTATTATTATTAGTTTTTAATGATTTTGATGAAATTGGTATAATAATTAACTAAATAAATGTAAGAACCTGATATGTTTTATGTCAATTGCAGGTAATTGAGCCAGGTCACACCTAATTGGGCTTAACCATTTTTAAAGGTCAAATTAAGTGAAATTGGTTGAGTCCGATTCAGCAGGGTTTGTCATCCGGAGTCATCAGGTCTTGCATCAAAATCAGAGTCCACCTCAAAGCAGAATAACCAAATCAAGATATCAATGGACCCCACACCTTATCCTTTTTGGCATCATCAGCCAGAAAAGAAACTAGAGGTGCAGAAAATAAATCAAGCAGTTAATCTCTCCCATCTAGTCAACCAATCTAAATTCTGGATATTTTGGTGTGAGGACCCCTAAAAGGCAAGCTACAGGACTCCAAATTGAGCAAGATTAGATCCTACAGAATTTTGAGAGAAGCAAGAAAGGAACATAATTTACAGAATTGAATTTGGATTCCAGATGAGGTGGCTACAGTAGGTTGAAGTTGGTAACAATGTTGGACACAACAAGAAACACCCGATACACCCAGATTCTTCTTAGTGTTTCTTGGCACAAAGATCTGATATGGCAACCAATTTTGGGTGGCAAAGAGCTATCTTGGAAAGAATTAAATGAAAGAAAATCAGAGTCCAAACTAATTCTGCATGAGGAGCAAACTTAGAAAGAATTGGAACCAATTCTTGAAAACTTGATTTGGGCAGCCGAAACCTTACTTTGTTTTGCAGATTTTGTGGACCCAGAAGGAAGAAATTCTTCTCTCTAATTAACCATGCCTCCTTTCCTTCTTTTACTATGAAATCATAATAAAATCAGAAAATTTGGGCAGCATAAGGAGTAGATGGCTGGTGGTTGCTTAAAGCCTATCCAAAGGAGGAGAGATTCTATACCAAATAGAAAGAATGATATATAGAATAAAATCATGAAAAAATACCACCTTAACCCTAGCCCTAGCCCTATTTAAGGATCTAAAAACACAGCAAAAGGGAGGAGAATCATCTTTGAAAGCTAGAAATCAAGCAAGGAGAGTTTGGAGTATCTGGAAGATTTGAAGAGAGGATTCATTCGGCTCTGCAATTCCTTCAGAGTTTTTAATTCTTTCTCTTGTTTACTTTGAATTTATTTTCTAGAACTCATTGTTAGGATGATTTTGGAGTTTTATTCAAGTAAACTTGAGTTTGATTTTGATATGATGAAAAGCTAAATTTCTAGCTAGGGTACCTGATGTAGCTTGGATTTAATTTCAATTCCAGAATCTTGTATTAATTTTCTTTGTTAATGCAATTATTTGTTATTTGCACTTAATGCTTTTAAGTATTATTATCTTTGGTACTTGATTGATTTCGATTTATAATTGTACTGGAAAGAAGATTATAAATTGGAGTTAATAACAAACATCATAGGAATAATAATTGGAGCGGGAGCAGAAGATTTGACCTGTGGGATTTGAAATAATCACTGTGCTTATTGAACTAATTGAAATCTATTTTACTATTGGAAGATAGATTATAGTTTTAATTAGTATATTTAATAAGACTCGGAGAGATTATTAAATAATTTAGGATTATTTATCCTTGCATTAATAATTAAATTTGGATTATTAATCGGAATAGCTGGAATTGATAATTGGTCCAAGTGAAATCAGATATACCCTAGTGCTTTATCAATCGAATTTTGATTCAGCTTTCATTGAGTTCTTTAGAGTTAATTTTATTTTTCACTGTCATTCAGTTTCGATCGTTTAGATATTAGTAAAATTAGCATTCATTTTTGGTAATTAAACTCAGTCCTCGTGGGAACGATCTCTTATTTATCATTATATTACTTGAGCGATTTCGTGCACTTGCGAAATAGGCTATCACTTTACATAGCATGATTATATTGATCCCACAGTGCATAAAGATTTCATTTCATCTTTTTTCTCTCTTCTGGTGTCTTAGACCATTCTCTTGAATCCTACTTTCGCTACTTTACTCCTTTTATTAATCTTAAAAATATAATGATTAATAAAATTTCAATCAACTTAAAATCTTGGCATTTTCATAGTTGATCCATGGGTCATATTAGTGCAGTATCAGGTATAATTGAAAATTATTAGATTGCATCAATCGATTTGGTCCAATCGAGCTAACCCGAGCTCGACAATTAGAATCTTTCACATTGGAATCAATTAACTCTTTAATTCAATCAAAAACAAAGTCAAGATACATCTAGCATGTATATGATTACCAGATGATGCTAAAATTAATGAAAATACCATAATATCTTTCAGTGGAAATTACCATCCAATTGCAATCGATCGATCATCCTTGCACCCTGAATATGTCATGAGTATGACCATGTCAACTCAAACATATATTCATTTGATTCTCAATTAACCAATGATGACTCAATGAAAGCATTAGAAATCTTTCAATCTCCTCATGCTTTTGGCCAAAGACTTTTCTGAGATCATCTAGGATTGAGTATACAAGGATGCGATCTCTTCTTACTAGAATGATTGATTTTATATTGACTACTCACAACCTTCATTACATCCACCTATTCGATATCCCGTACATGTCTTAATCCATGCCTGGGTATGAACCAAATGGGTTCATATGCACAAGATTCCATGGGATTCTAGTTTAAGATCACTCACAACTCCACTTAGGACCTCTTTGAACATACATGCAGCTATATGATGATCTCAAATAATAAATATTATTTATGAGTTGAAAATTTTAAAGAAAGTCCCATGCAAACACTTGCGATTGCTAGGGCACTTCTTTCAAAACCTGAGCTCCTTGCGAGGACTATGAATCCATTGTTGTCGCGCAAATATAATGGATCATGGCATCCCACCCAGCTTTGTAATGATTTTTTGAATCAAAAGGCTCTTGCAGACTCAGAGGCAGCAATATACTTGACTTCAATTGTCGAATCTACAATGATCAATACTTTTACTCTTCAGCAACCACAACTATTACACCAAGAAGACACACCCTGATGTAGACTTTCATCATCAGATATTAGTCATGAAGTCTGAACCCGGTGTATCCCTCATTCAGCTTCGATCTCCACCAAGATCAACAACAAATCTTGTCATTCTTAGTACTTAAGGTATCTAACAGTACTCCAGTATTTTTCATCTAGATTCGCCTGATTATGCTCGTGCCTCACGCAAGTGTATATCAAGGTGTATATAATGTGACATACATGAAGGCTCCATTTACCAAAGCAAAGGGATCTGCCAATACACAGGACTCCTCAGGTGTTTGGGACACATCTATTGGAGATAAATTGCCATTCCTATGGGGTAAAACTGAGGAAGAAAAAGTTTCTCTTCAGATAGTTAGGTGCATCTAAAATTTTTTATTATCACATGATAAAGATCAAATCCTACGAAGAAATTGAATAAACCAGAGATCAAATCTCCAAAATCTAGAAACAACTTCGTGGAGGCCTGGATATAAGACCCTCTACTCGCATTCACGCCAGATAATATAGGAAGTCAGATGAACTTGTCAATCACTTGCAACTCAAAATGAGGAGAGGTACGGTGTGTGCCTACAAAGAAAGCGAAATCCCAAGTAGGTAAGCAAGGAGAGGGGCGGACCAAAGGGAGATGCAAGAGGAAGAAGAAGGGCTCCTCTTTCTCCACCCTCTTTCTCCTTCTTCTCTCAATTGATTTGCTGAGCATCCATAGGTAGAACATCTTTATTTAAGTTGATCTATGACCCATAAGTATGAAACCTAAGTAAAATACTTATGAGCAGTCAATATGTTGGAAAATGTGTCCCAAAAAGCCAATCGTCAAGCTGTTGACGGTTGAGCAACCAAGTATTGTAATTGATTTGTTAATAAATAAAATATATTTGGCATTTTCATCATAAGCTTTCATCTTCTAATGAACTCCGTTGTTATGATGAAGTCCTTAGGACTATTTAAGTTCGATAAAGAGAGGATTTATCGATTAGTCCTTAAAACTGTTCACGACCAAATGATAGGCTGTTAATAAGGACGACAGCTTCTATCGAGCATAGGTCGCTGTAGGCCATATGGGTTGGTTGTCCTCTTAACCAAGGAGTGTGGAGACACTGGTATGGCATACAGGTGAGATGTAAGGGTACATCATCATTGAACGTGACCAACTCCAGAGCATTCTGCTGTCGAGAATGTCTCTGATGGGATATAGGTATAAGTGTCCCTTAGACTTGAGATCACCTCAGTGACTTGCAAGCAACTCACTGTGCTTTGGTACTGGACTAACTGAATTTCTAATTCAGGGAGGAAGGCTTCTGGGCACAGTCAAGTACTTGCGAAGTCAGAGTGTGATCGAGATGGGATTGACCACTCCAAGAGTTGGAGAGAATGAGTCGCTGTATTTCAATTTAGCAAAACCTTGGCCAGGGTAATCCATCAGATGGATTTGATATTTTGAAATACAATGTGGACAACCTGATCAGAGTTGACAGTTGAGCTCTGGGGTGTCCTATGATCATTTTGGTCAAGGGATGAATTATATGAAAACTATATCCGCATGGGTTCTAAGGATGTTGTTCTACACATTCGACCTATCCGGACGTCGGGTACCATTGCTAGATGGTCACTTCGATTGGTATAGAATTTGTTCCTATGCTACCGGCTTAGGTTCGGACCTATGAGGTCACACACATTAGAGTTCATGATCCGATCGGATGGTTGATCAACGATTAAGAATCATTATAGGGTTAAATAATCAATACGATTGACATTTAACCCAGTGCAAGTGTTGCAGGAGGATCGATTAGCAATTTGATTGCTAATTGGCTTAATTTGATTAAGCCAATGGGCTGAGATTAAGTCTAATTAAATATAATTTAATTAGATTTGTTTGGGCTTGATTGGATCAAGTCCAATTGGTTTATTGGATAAGCCAAGTGCAAGGAAAGACTAGTCCTAGTTCAACTAGGACTTGGGTCAATCTAATTTCTAATTTGATTAGAAAATTAAATCAGATTTAAATCTAATTTAATCTGATTAAATTAGGTTCTTAATTAGGTTAAGACCTATTTTAATTGGGTTGATCTAATTTTGATTTGATTTGGTTTGGGAAACCAAATTAAAACAAGTTATGAGACAGAATCCTAGTAGGACTAGGATTCCACCTTGCGCCACATAAACCTTCTCCACGCCCTCTCTCTTATTCAACGCCAATCTCCACTTATTTTGTGCGACAAAAGCCCTCTCCCAGATCTCTCCCACGTTCACAAAAGGTCTCCTCTCTTCTTTCTTACATGGAAGGTGATTTGGATCAAATCTAAAAGGAATAAGTTTGGATTTCGAATTCTATGAGATAGAGTTTTAGAAATCCAAAACTCTTTCAATTTTGCACCGAATTTATCCAAATTTTTTTTGAATTTTTGTGGCTTTTAGGGTTTACATTGTACACCCTTTTCTGTGATCCATGCACGAAAATATGGAGGAGGTGCTCAAGAGTTGGGCGTCCCTTAACTTGCCATGTTTGGATAAGCCTTGACTAGGTGTTTGACCTAGACAAGGACTCTATCATATCTCTCTATATAAGATGAGTTTCTTCGTGAAATTTTAAGGAGAGATAGATATTTGAGAGACCTTTCTGCCATCCAAAAATCAGAGAGAAATACCTTTGGGTCGTGGAGATATAAAAGACGCAAGTTTGGGTGTCTAGAGAGAAAAACGTGAAGAAGAAGAGGGTCTTCTTCTAGGGTTTTTATTTTCATATCTTTCCTCCTTCCATCTTGAGTTTCCTGAGAGCGTCTCAGATCTGAAACTCCTCCTTCTACTTTCCATCTTTGGAAGAGTCCAAATCAAGAAGAAGGAGGCACCTGATCAACCATCAAAGAAGGATCAGCGCAGTACTAGCATACTGTGCTGATTTCCTGAAGCAGGACTTCTGATCGAGATTCGTGGGCTCGTGTGGACGACTCCTAGAGGCCGGAGCGTGTGCGGCTTGCAACATCATCCTTAAGCCCGGATCAGCGAGGTTAGAGCGTCTAACTTGCAAGGTAATAGATCTGATCTATTATTTAATACATACATTAGATGTAGCTAGTATAGAAACATGTTGATATGATCAACATGTAGTTCATACTATATTTATATATATTTTAATTTTTGATTTAATGCTATGTAATAATCATGTAATAGGATCTTAGATCTAGGGATTTTCTGATCTTAGAAAATAAATTTTGATTTATTTTAGTCTTCCGCTGTATGATCTTGAAAAAGTTTCAAGATCTAACCCTGAAACCCTAGATCTGGTTCCTACAATTGGTATCAGAGCCTAGGTTCTTTATTACATGATTATTTATACATGCTTAGATTATTTTTTAGATTAGATCTAATTTATAATCTGATTATTAAATCTGAAATTAAAATTTTAGATCAATCACAAACTGCAAGGTTGTCCTGCTGTAAGGTTTACCCCTTACAGTGCAAAGGTTGTCCTAGTTTGTGTAGATCTATCTTTAATCATAAATTTGTTAGATATGATCTAGATTAAATTTATGATTTATTAGATTTAAAAGATGTTTAAATCTGAAATAAAATCTCTTTGTTAATAATTTTTATGCAAAGAAATTATTTAAAGTTGAAATTGTTTCAATTACATGAACCTGTTTAGATTAGATCTAAAGTAGTTTCATGTTTATTTCACTTGCATCTTGATTATGAATCAAACATGCAATATGATTGGTAGAATCATATTGTAAAATTATTTTACAAATATGAAAATTATTTTTTGAAAAGCCAAACCCAACCCTCAGCCCAAAACTTAATTAAGAATTAAGAAGTTGTTTGATTAGGTTCTAGGATTGTGAATTGAAGAACCTAAGACACAAATCATAACACATTGGGTTAATGGGTTAGTGGAAATTAGGTCCATTAATTGGGTTAGACCTATGGTTAGATTAAAGATGGACTTAATTAGAGAATTGACTAAATCTAATCAATTGTTGTCTTAGATTAGGTCAAGGATTCTCTAGATCAATTACAATAGTTGTAGTTGGTCAAGTCCATGTCTTTAACGAGAACCAAATGGACTTGATTCTTGGCTAAGCGGTCTAGCACGAACTGTTAGGTTGATCTAATCGAAACTAATTAAACCAGTTGGTGTCTAAGGTAAACCAGACCGGTGGTTTTTAATTGGGAGCCCGCTTACCTGGCCATTTCTGATGGTGTCTAAGGCAAGCTTTGGCAGACCCTCCCACTGATCGAACTTACCTGGCCTCTTGGTGAAATTATGTTTTGATCGGATCACTTGACTATTCGAGCTGACCCATGTCAGCTAGGTAAATCAGTGTGACTGATTTAGGTGCTCCTAGACCAGCCCTTTTAATGGTCTCCCTTAAGCTGACTTGGTGAAGCCAGTGGGAGGATCATGATAAGCTGGTTCATCTGACCTCATCCTCTATATTATTTAAATCCTCTAAAATTATTAGGTCCTTAAAATGATAAAGTTATGGAGATAACTGAGTCATAGCCTCCCATTAAGGTGTTTGATAATGAGTCCATGAACTCAATAATCATTGCAGACCCAAAGGCCTGGTGCTTGTTGACTAATGGAATTATCACTCATCATATGACGACTTGGAAGTATCTCTCTAATGGTGGTTAGGTGAGCCAACCAAAGTTGGGCTTAATCATTCGTTGGTTAGATACACCAAGTATGATCATGTTAATGGTTGGACCTAACTGGATCCTTACAGTGGAGGCCAAAGCCTACTGATTAGGTTTCTGGGGCAAAATTAAAATTACTAGAAATTGTTTAGAGAAACAATTGGTTATGAACCTACCCTTAGATGTACATGGGTTGGCCAACCAAAGTTGGGCTTGTGTGCAGTCTAAGTGGATTCTAGTACCCGCTAAGGAATTAGGGTAATTCCTCGAATTGGAGGTAGAGGCTACCAATTCGAATAAAATAGTGGGAGAAACCTTTTGATTAAAGTCCAAATCTTTAGGTTTAATGAATCAATTACTAATTAGGTTATGGTTCTCCTTTGTGCAAATATGGCCACTTCCCTATCGCTCCGATCATTGTTGGACAATGATAAGTTGGTGGGACCCAACTTCGGTAGCTGGTACCGAAAGTTGAAGATAGTCCTGGAGCATGAACGGATCCTATATGTGATAATGGATCCTGCACCTGAGGAGCCAGCTGTCAATGCACGTGGAACAGTCAGAGACACTTACCAGAAGTGGCTCAGTGACCGGACCACGGTGCGCTGTATCATGCTGGCTGCTATCATGAGCGACGAGTTCAGTCGCAGATTCGAGACGGCTCAGCCAAAGGACATGCTTCAAGTGTTGGAGGATACCTTTGGCACACCCGATGACGTAGAGAGGCACAAGACTAGTTGTGCCATCTTCAACGCCAAAATACGGGATGGAGTCTCTGTCACTGATCATGTATTGTACATGATCGAGCTGATGGAACGATTGAGCAAGCTCGGCTTTCCCTTGCATGAGCAGCTTGGGAAAGATGCAATACTGAACTCGCTGCCCAAGTCTTGTCTCCCATTCCTCACTCATTATAGAATGACAAAGCCTGAAGTAAACTACCATGGGTTAATGGGGTTGCTTCAGAACTTTGAGAAGGATCACCAACTCCTCAAGGAGTCGGTGAACTCAGTGGGAGGTTCATCTTCTGGTTCTCGACCCTTTGAGAAAGGAAAGAAGAACAAGAAGAAGAAAGTCAAGAAGGTGCAAGTTCAGGCTGGGACATCTGTGCAGAGCCAGACCAAAAAGATCAAGCCTGATAAGAGTCTATTCTACTGGCAAGCACCCTAGATTAGATAGTGTGTCAAATATCTACTTATGGCATTGGAGGCTAGGTCATATAAATAAGAACAGAATAAACAGGTTGACTCAAGAGGGAATCCTCGAAGTCAGTGATTGTGAATCACTTCCAACCTGTGAGTCCTGTCTTCTTGGTAAAATGACCAAGTCACCTTTTACTGGAAAAGGTGAGAGAGCTACTGAGCTCTTGGGCCTAGTACATACTGATGTATGCGGGCCCATGAGCACCAGTGCTAGAGGTGGATATTTCTACTTCATAACTTTCACGGATGACCTATCCCGATATGGATATGTCTATCTGATGAAACATAAGTCGGATTCATTTGAAATGTTCAAACGATTCTGAAGTGAAGTAGAAAAAAAACTGGGAAGAGTATTAAAACTCTTCGATCTGATCGAGGAGGAGAATACCTTTCTAGTGAGTTTCTCACATATCTAGGAGAGAATGGGATTCTCTCTCAATGGACTCCTCCAGGAACACCACAGCATAATGGTGTGTTTGAAAGGAGGAATCGGACTTTGTTAGACATGGTCCGATCCATGATGGGTTTTTGCTAGCTTGCTGATATCCTTCTGGGGATATGCACTCGAATCGGCCTGTTATCTGTTAAATAGGATTCCAAGTAAGTCTGTAATTAAGACTCCATATGAGATATGGACGGGACGTAAGCCAGTACTTTCACACCTTAGGGTCTGGGGGTGCCCGGCCTATGTCAAACGATTAGTCACAGACAAACTTGGACCTAGGTCTGACAAATGCTCATTCATAGGGTACCCCAAAGAGACAAAAGGATATTTTTTCTACCATGCTGATGAACAAAAGGTGTTCGTCAGCCTTAAGGCAATCTTTTTAGAAAAGGAGTTCCTTGGTGAAGGAACCGTTGCCTCTAAGGTTGAACTTGATGAAGTTCAACAGGTAGAAGGACCGACACCAATAGCTGAACCTGAGTCGGATATGATTAGATCAGATCCGGAGCCCAATATACCTGCACCATTAAGGCGATCCGGTAGAGTACCGCGTCAGCCGGACAGATACTACGGTTTCTTGGTCCGGGACGGTGATCCCATCGAACTTGATGAGAATAATGAGGATCCGATCACCTATATGGATGCTATGCAGAGACCTGATTCCGAGAAATGGCTTGAAGCCATGAAATCCGAAATGGAGTCCATGAAGGTCAACGATGTATGGACATTGGTTGACCCACCTGAAGGGGTTAAACCCATTGGGTGTAAATGGGTCTTCAAAAGGAAGAGGGGCGCAGACGGAAAGGTGGAGACCTATAAAGCCCGTCTGGTTGCCAAGGGGTATCGTCAACGTTATGGTATTGACTATGACGAGACATTTTCCCTGTGGCAATGCTCAAATCTATTCGGATAATGCTTGCAATAGCTGCCCATCTGGATTATGAGATCTGGCAGATGGATGTAAAGACAGCTTTCCTGAATGGAGAGCTGACCGAAGAGGTGTATATGATACAACCTGAGGGTTTACATCCACAGATGAGTCCAAGGTGTGCAAGCTTCAGAGATCCATTTATGGATTGAAGCAAGCTTCTCGGAGTTGGAACATGCGTTTTGATAAGGTGATCAAAACGTATGGCTTCATTAAGAATGGAGAAGAGCCCTGCATCTATAAATGGGCAAATGGTCCAGTTGTGGTATTCCTTGTCTTGTACGTGGATGACATTCTCTTAATCGGAATGACATCCCCGCACTACAGGGAATAAAAGTTTGGTTGTCATCACAGTTCTCCATGAAGGACTTGGGTGAAGCATCCTACATCCTAGGGATGAAGATCTATAGGGATAGATCTAAAAGGATGCTTGGGTTATCCCAGTCCATGTACATAGACACTGTGCTGAAGAGGTTCAGCATGGAGAATTCCAAGAAGGGCTATCTACCGATAGGCCAAGGAATTTCTCTCTCTAAGAAGGATTGTCCGACAACTCCTGAAGAGAGAGAGCGTATGAGTAGAGTCCCATATGCTTCAGCCGTGGGATCTATCATGTACGCCATGACATGTACAAGACCAGATGTGGCATACTCACTAGGAGTAGTGAGTAGATACCAATCTGATCCTGGAGAAAACACTGGAAAGTGGTTAAAGCCATCCTTAAGTATTTGAGAAATACTAAGGACCAATGGTTGGTTTATGGCGAGTCAGATCTGAAACTTGTGGGGTTCACAGACTCCAGCTTTCCAATCTGACCATGATGACAGCAGGAGTGTGTCGGTTATATCTTTACTCTGAATGGTGGAGCCATCTGCTGGAAGAGTTCCAAGCAGCATACTGTGGCAGACTCTGTTTGTGAAGCGGAGTATATCGCAGCATCAGATGCCGCGAAGGAAGCTGTGTGGCTGAGGAAATTCATCAACGAGCTCGGAGTAGCACCCTCCCTCGATGGTCCAGTCCTGCTCTACTGCGACAGCACTGGTGCCATAGCTCAGGTGAAGGAACCCAAAGCACATCAGCGGACGAAGCACATCTTGCGCCGCTTCCACCTGGTCCGAGAGATCGTGGATCGAGGTGACGTCGACCTTCAGAAGATCGACGGAAAGGAGAACCTAGCCGACCCCTTCACTAAAGCCCTGGCAATAAAGGAGTTCGACAACCACAAGTCGAAGATGGGTATTAGATACTGTGCCGAGTGGCTTTAGGACAAGTGGGAGTTGTTGGGAAATGTGTCCCAAAAAGCCAATCGTCAAGCTGTTGACGGTTGAGCAACCAAGTATTGTAATTGATTTGTTAATAAATAAAATATATTTGGCATCTTCATCATAAGCTTTCATCTTCTAATGAACTCCGTTGTTATGATGAAGTCCTTAGGACTATTTAAGTTCGATAAAGAGAGGATTTATCGATTAGTCCTTAAAACTGTTCACGACCAAATGATAGGCTGTTAATAAGGACGACAGCTTCTATCGAGCATAGGTCGCTGTAGGCCATATGGGTTGGTTGTCCTCTTAACCAAGGAGTGTGGAGACACTGGTATGGCATACAGGTGAGATGTAAGGGTACATCATCATTGAACGTGACCAACTCCAGAGCATTCTGCTGTCGAGAATGTCTCTGATGGGATATAGGTATAAGTGTCCCTTAGACTTGAGATCGCCTCAGTGACTTGCAAGCAACTCACTGTGCTTTGGTACTGGACTAACTGAATTTCTAATTCAGGACGGAAGGCTTCTGGGCACAGTCAAGTACTTGCGAAGTCAGAGTGTGATCGAGATGGGATTGACCACTCCAAGAGTTGGAGAAGAATGAGTCGCTGTATTTCAATTTAGCAAAACCTTGGCCAGGGTAATCCATCAGATGGATTTGATATTTTGAAATACAATGTGGACAACCTGATCAGAGTTGACAGTTGAGCTCTGGGGTGTCCTATGATCATTTTGGTCAAGGGATGAATTATATGAAAACTATATCCGCATGGGTTCTAAGGATGTTGTTCTACACATTCGACCTATCCGGTCGTCGGGTACCATTGCTAGATGGTCACTTCGATTGGTATAGAATTTGTTTCTATGCTACCGGCTTAGGTTCGGACCTATGAGGTCACACACATTAGAGTTCATGATCGATCGGATGGTTGATCAACGATTAAGAATCGTTCTAGGGTTAAATGATCAATACGATTGACATTTAACCCAGTGCAAGTGTTGCAGGAGGATCGATTAGCAATTTGATTGCTAATTGGCTTAATTTGATTAAGCCAATGGGCTGAGATTAAGTCTAATTAAATATAATTTAATTAGATTTGGTTTGGGCTTGATTGGATCAAGTCCAATTGGTTTATTGGATAAGCCAAGTGCAAGGAAAAACTAGTCCTAGTTCAACTAGGACTTGGGTCAATCTAATTTCTAATTTGATTAGAAAATTAAATCAGATTTAAATCTAATTTAATCTGATTAAATTAAGTTCTTAATTGGTTAAGACTATTTTAATTGGGTTGATCTAATTTTGATTTGATTTGGTTTGGGAAACCAAATTAAAACAAGTTATGAGACAGAATCCTAGTAGGACTAGGATTCCACCTTGCGCCACATAAACCTTCTCCACGCCCTCTCTCTTATTCAACGCCAATCTCCACTTATTTTGTGCGACAAAAGCCCTCTCCCAGATCTCTCCCACGTTCACAAAAGGTCTCCTCTCTTCTTTCTTACATGGAAGGTGATTTGGATCAAATCTAAAAGGGAATAAGTTTGGATTTGAATTCTATGAGATAGAGTTTTAGAAATCCAAAACTCTTTCAATTTTGCACCGAATTTATCCAAATTTTTTTGAAATTTTCGTGGCTTTTAGGGTTTATATTGTACACTCTTTTTGGTTGATCCATGCACGAAAATATGGAGGAGGTGCTCAAGAGTTGGGCGTCCCTTAACTTGCCATGTTTGGATAAGCCTTGACTAGGTGTTTGACCTAGACAAGGACTCTATCATATCTCTCTATATAAGATGAGTTTCTTGTGAAATTTTTGGGGAGATAGATATGTGAGAGGCCTTTCTTGCCATCCAAAAATCAGAGAGAAATACTTTTGGGTCGTGGAGATATAAAAGATGCAAGTTTGGGTGTCTAGAGAGAAAAATGTGAAGAAGAAGAGGGTCTTCTTCTAGGGTTTTTATTTTCATATCTTTCCTCCTTCCATCTTGAGTTTCCTGAGAGCGTCTCAGATCTGAAACTCCTCCTTCTACTTTCCATCTTTGGAAGAGTCCAAATCAAGAAGAAGGAGGCACCTGATCAACCATCAAAGAAGGATCAGCGCAGTACTAGCATACTGTGCTGATTTCCTGAAGCAGGACTTCTGATCGAGATTCGTGGGCTCGTGTGGACGACTCCTAGAGGCCGGATGCTGTGCGGCTTGCAACATCATCCTTAAGCCCGGATCAGCGAGGTTAGAGCGTCTAACTTGCAAGGTAATAGATCTGATCTATTATTTAATACATACATTAGATGTAGTAGTATAGAAACATGTTGATATGATCAACATGTAGTTCATACTATTTATATATATTTTAATTTTGATTTAATGCTATGTAATAATCATGTAATAGGATCTTAGATCTAGGGATTTTTGATCTTAGAAAATAAATTTTGATTTATTTTAGTCTTCCGCTGTATGATCTTGAAAAAGTTTCAAGATCTAACCCTGAAACCCTAGATC